>NW_011494715.1:8729266-8734676 GCF_000754665.1 Bison bison bison | reverse complement strand
AAAGTACTTTTTAATGTGCCGTGGGCTACCACAACATGCCTATTAGTTTCGTCTGTGGGTTTTTTAGTCACTTGCACCCCATTTCAGGGCTCCCCTGGTGGCTCAGTGATAAACCCACCTGCCAATACAGGAGGTGTGGATTCAATCCCTGGGTTGGGAAGATGCCTGGAGAAGGAAAAGCAACCCACTGCAATATTCGTTACTGTCTGAGCCACCAGGGAAGCCCCCTAACCCACTCCCGTATTCTTACCTGAAAGCCCCATGGACAGAAGAGTCTGGCGGGCTATAGTCCATGGGGTCTCGAGAGTCAGACAAAACTTACTGACTCAGCAGCACCAAGAGCTTACCCTACTCCAGACCCCAACATGGCCACTTTATGTGTCCAGGGGAGAGCGCCCTGGTCACTTTCTAAGCCTCAGTCTTCTCACCTGTCAGCTAGGAAATGGGAGTAATGGCAGTACTTTCTACATCATGATGCCGTTTGAGGATCAGCTAAGATAATACACTCTGGACTGCTTGGCTCCATACAAGCCTCATTAGATGCAAAGCAGTAGTTATCTAAAATCCCGACTGTGGACACTGGCATTTAGGGACCTTCCACGACCTGCCAAGGTGACAGAGCTGTTTAGTGATGGTACTGCGTCCAGAATTTACGGATTTCCTGGCTGTAAGCCTAATGTGCTTAATACAACACCAATCAGCAAGGACACGTTTGTGTGCCCACCTCTGGAAGTGGCCAGCCTCAGGGCAGCCAGAGCCCTTGAGATGCTGTGCCCACAGACACACTGGCCAGTTCCTCCTTCGTGGTTTATTTTCCATTCTGATTAGAATAAATGTTTTCCTTTTCTTAAATTTAGATCAAACGCTGAAACTTAAGCTCCAGGAAGGCTTCAGGGAAAGCTCAAGAAATAACCCAGTACAAGGGTGTTGGGGCAGGAGGTGAGCTCTCAAGGAGAATATATAATTAGTGATGATTCAGAATGAATAACATTATGAGCAGTGAATATACAAGGTCACAAAACCCAAAGCTAGCTTACTGAACCTGAAACTTCTGTTTCCCTTCAGTGACTGAAATGTGTTTTTGGTGATTTCTTTCTTTTAAGGTCTTGGCTGATTTCATGGGTAGAATAGATGAGCTCTGTGATGAGAGAGGCCGCATTGAAGACTTATACACGGAGCTGAACAAATGGTCTTTTGAAAGTAAGTTGTCTTCTTCAGATCTTGTCTGTTTGATTTTGCAAGTGACTTTGAGGACAAAGGTGGGTCCGTTGGCCACTCTCCTGTGATCATACCCTGTTGCTGACTAGGCAAGGCCGTAGCAGCCCTCTGAATGCTTTCAGGCACTTCAGGGCACTATGCCCCCTGGATCGTTTATGTAGCCGTTCAACAAACGTTCATTCAATGCCTGCTGAAGTGCCAGGCGCTGCACTGCAGACACGGCAGTGAACAGAACAGGCTACATCCTTGCTCACGTGGAACTCAGATTTTAAAAGCGGTGACAGCCAACTAGTACACGTATTTTAGTGTGTACTCCGTCAAGAAATAAGGGAGTCAGAAAGAACGCAGCTTCCTGGGTGAGGCAGGCCTGCTTGGTAAGGAGACATTTGAGGTGAAGCCTGAGGGGAGATGAGCAGCACGCCATCAGGGGGTCTGTGGAGAGACTGTTCCAACTGTGGAGTCGGGAAGTGCAAAGGCTCTGGGGTGGAAGCATGAGCCGTGTCTCTGAGGAACTTCTGAGGGTGCTGGCTGGAGTGGATGATGGGGGATGGGGAGAGGAGCTGAGAGAGATTAAGCCTGAAAGCCCCCCAAAGAACTTCTACCTTAGGACCTTCCTGGTGGTCCAGTGGCTAAGACCCCGCACTCCCAATGCAGGGGACCTGGGTTCGGCAAAAGAGCATACGTAGCAACTAAGATCTGGTGGAGCCAAATAAATAAAATACATTTTTAAGAAAAGAACTTCTGCTTTGAGTCAGATGTGGAGCCATGCGTCATTCTGAACAGAAGGGAGCTTGGTCACTGACTTTAAGGGCCACACTGGGGATAAAAGTAAAGCCCTCCCTCGATGTGCTCGCCTCCTGGTGGGGACACAGTGGGGGAAGCAAGGCGCTTTCAGTGGAACGGGGAGCACTTGGCTGAAGGGGATCAGGGCTGGCGGAGGGTCCCAGAGGCTGTCCCCAGCTGAGTGTGGTCAGGGCTGCTGCATGGAAGTGGGACCGTCTCAGCCGAGGCCTGGGATGAGCAGGAATGCCCCAGGGGAAGTGAAGGAGGGAAGAATATTCCAGGTGGAAGGAGAAAGGAGGAGAAAGAAAGGGGTTCCGAGTGACCAAAGCATGTCCTGCAAGGGACGCGGATGGCAAAGCAGAGGATGGGGGGCAGGCAGTGGCCCTCACAGCCACCTGTATAAACCGGGGATGCAGGTGTGGTTTTGACCCCAAAGTCCCTGGGAGCGATCGTAGAGTGCTTTCAGCAGGAAGGTGCCATGGTCCAAGTCCCTGGAAGCCTTACTCTTGGCTGCCGATGCGCGTAATTGGAGAGGATGCCCCATTCAGAGGCTTTGGTTTTGACCTGTCCCCCTGATCAGATAAACCTCGCTTTAAAGTCACGGGCAGTCATCTTAGCACATAAGAAAGCTCTATGCCGATAAGAAATCCACAGGAGGTGTTAAGGGAAAGAAAAGTCAAGAGAGGGGATGATTACAGAGGAGAGAAGCATATGTTTTGGAAATGGTCCACTGGAAATACCCAAATGAAGGCGTATCGCATGCATTTCTTTGCAAGTCAAGGAAAACCTGACCATGGTGGTTTACAAATTATCGTCCAACATTACGAGAAACCCTGAGGAGGCCAGTCCACAGCTGGCACTCAGTGGTGTCACTGGGACCCAAGTCTGTTCCGTCTTCCTTCCCATTCATTCTGAGCTGGTTGCAGAACGGCTCCCTTCTCTCCTGGTCTCACCTCTGCATTCTGGGCAAAGGCAGGAGGGGAGAGGGAAGAGCTAAGCTGGCTGTACTCTTCCCCCTCTGTCAAGAAAGCAAAAGTGCCTCCGGGAGGCCCAGTGGCCAGCCCCAGGTCACGTGACTGCTGTGGCTGCCTCGGGAAGCCTGGGAGTCGGGGAGCAGGGTTGTCTGAGATCAATGCTGGCTTACTGCCTGAGGATGTGTACACCAACAAGCAAAGTAAACCAGGGTTCTCTTAGGGAAGAAGGAGGGAAGAATGAGCATGGGGTAGTTATTAGCAGTGTCTGCTGCATGTGATGTCAAGGGTAAACTGAGAAAAGCAAGACATTGCAGGAGAGATTCACTCAGGTATAAAAATGGTTGCATCTTCACAGTGGTTTTTCTGATCAGGAGGTTCTGCAGAGGACAAGTTGTTGGAGCTGGAGATAATTTCTAGGAAGAGAAGAGAGTGATCAAGCCCCTTGGCCTTGGACTCTCTGCCTTTCTGTTCTTCGAAAACACCTCATTTTTATGGGAGACGGGATTGATCCTTTGGTAGCCAGCTAATCATAGACTCCAGTGTCTCTGTGAGTGGGTAACAGTGTTGATTACTTTAAATAACAGGCATCTGCCTTGTGCTGTATGAGAAGAGATTTGGGCTCCTTCAGAAGAACGCAGGGGAGGAAGCTTTGAACTTCATCATGGCCGTCAAAACAGTAAGTGTCCCCTAGGGGAGAGCAGTTTCCTTATTAATTGTTTACAGGACCCAACAAATGTGCATCCCAATGTTTCCCGCATATATTTTATTATAGTAGTTAAGTGTTCATTTTAAGGTGTGTTATGTATTTTCATGAAAGTATGTGCATACATTGTTGTTGAGTTGCTAAGTTGTGTCTGACTCTTTTGAGACCCCATGGACTGTAGCCCACAAGGATCCTCTGTCCATGGGATTTTCCAGGCAAGAATACTGGAGTGGGTTGCCATTTCTTACTCCAGTGGATCTTCCCAACCCAGGGATCGAACCCATGTCTCCTGCCTTGGCAGGTGGATTCTTTACCACTGAGCCACCAGGGAAGCCTGTGTGCATATAGGCACATGTAATAAAGAAGCATGTTAAATCACTGGCAGGCAAGGTGAAAGTAGAATTTTCAACCAAAGGGCAGTTGATTAACTACTATCTTAAAGAATCTGAAAATTTTCAGGTAAAATTTTCTGGATTGTTTAGGTTGTATATGGAGGCAGCAGACACTGTGAAACCAGTGTCAAGAATGACTAAAGTTTGGAAACTGTTGGAAGTGGAAGTGGATATGAGGGTTATAGTTTTCTTTTTTTACATTTAGGTCATAAGATCAATTTTTTTCGACTCCTGTGTGGTTTGTGGGGTCTTAGTTCCCTGAGCAGGGACTGAACCTGGGCGACCACACCGTAAGCTCCAAGTCCTACCACTCGACCACCAGGGAATTCCTGTAAGATCAAATTTTTTATGAACCCCATCCAGGGGGAAAGCATCCCAAAGCTGATTTTCATGTGTCTTTAGCAGGTGGGGACTGGTGCTGAGAGCCCGGGGCATCCCTGGGAGTCCAGCCTTTGGGCAGCAGAGGATGTGGCTGCTGAGGACGCCTCTCTCGTGGACTGCAGGTTGTCTGTGAGATTAAGAGCAGGGGGCTGAAAGGCATTTGTGTTCCCCACAGATGATGAGCATGTTTGGAAAGATGATGGTCACCCCGGTTGAGCTGCACAGGAGCCTCAACACCAGGGTGTGGCAGGCGCACACACAGGCATGGGACACTATCTTCAGATCAGGTAAGGCGCCGCAGGGGCCCAGCAGTCCTGGCTCCGGAGATGCTGTGGAGGTCTGGGTGGCTGTCCTGGGCTCAGCACCCCACCCATGGCTGGAGCCACTCCTCGTGATTCTTTCAGACTTTGCAGGTGCTTGAGTCTGGGGATTGCCCTGGTGCAGATACATTCTAAGAGAAAGGCAGGAGGTAGTTTCCTGTAGTCTTTTTTGAGAAATAGGAGTGATTAAAAGCAAGAGTTTCAGAGTCAAAGATTCCTGAGCTCAAGTTCCAGCTCTGTCATCGGGCATAGTGGCTTCACCAAATACACTTTTTTTCTTTAAAAAAATTTTTTTTAATATTTATTGATTTTTATTTATTTAGTTGGATGCACTGGGTCTTAGCTGTGACATGTGGAATCTAGTTCCCTGATCAGGGATGGAACCGAAGCCCCCTGCATTGGCAGCGTGGAGTCTTAGCCACTGGGCCACCAGGGAAGTCCAGACTGCTTTTCACCCTCACTTATCTTGTCTTTCAGTTCAGCTCAGTCGTGTCCGACCCTTTGCGACCCCATGAACCGCAGCACGCCAGGCCTCCCTGTCCATCACCAGCTCCCAGAGTTCACCCAAACTCATGTGCATCGAGTCGGTGATGCCACCCAGCCATCTCATCCTCTGTCGTCCCCTTCTCCTCCTGCCCT
>NW_011494715.1:8728175-8729070 GCF_000754665.1 Bison bison bison | reverse complement strand
CCCAGCATCAGGGTCTTTTCCAATGAGTCAACTCTTCTCATGAGGTGGCCAAAGTACTGGAGTTTCAGCTTCAGCATCAGTCCTTCCAATGAACATCCAGGACTGGTCTCCTTTAGGATGGACTGGTTGGTTCTCCTTGCAGGCCAAGGGACTCTCAAGAGTCTTCTCCAACACCACAGTTCAAAACCATCAATTCTTTGGCACTCAGCTTTCTTCACAGTCCAACTCTCACACCCATACATGACCACTGGAAAAACCATAGCCTTGACTAGGCGGACCTTTGTTGGCAAAATAATATCTCTGCTTTTTAATATGCTATCTAGGTTGGTCATAACTTTCCTTCCAAGGAGTAAGCGTCTTTTAATTTCATGGCTGCAATCACCATCTGCAGTGATTTTGGAGCCCAAAAAAATAAAGTCTGTCACTGTTTCCACTGTTTCCCCATCTATTTGCCATGAAGTGATGGGACCAGATGCCATGATCTTCATTTTCTGAATGTTGAGCTTTAAGCCAACTTTTTCACCCTCTTTCACTTTCATCAAGAGGCTTTTTAGTTCCTCTTCACTTTCTGCCATAAGGGTGGTGTCATCTGCATATCTGAGGTTATTCATATTTCTCCCAGCAATCTTGATTCCAGCTTGTGTTTCTTCCAGTCCAGCGTTTCTCATGATGTACTCTGCATACAAGTTAAATAAACAGGGTGACAATATACAGCCTTGACGAACTCCTTTTCCTATTTGGAACCAGTCTGTTGTTCCATGTCCAGTTCTAACTGTTGCTTCCTGACCTGCATATAGGTTTCTCAAGAGGCAGGTCAGGTGGTCTGGTATTCCTATCTCTTGAAGAATTTTCCACAGTTTATTGTGATCCACACACTCAAAGGCTTTGACATAGT
>NW_011494715.1:8716176-8727798 GCF_000754665.1 Bison bison bison | reverse complement strand
CATGAAATGTCCCCTTGGTATCTCTAATTTTCTTGAAGAGATCTCTAGTCTTTCCCATTCTGTTGTTTTCCTCTATTTCTTTGCATTGATTGCTGAGGAAGACTTTCTTATCTCTCCTTGCTATTGTTTGGAACTCTGCATTCAGATGCTTATATCTTTCCTTTTCTCCTTTGCTTTTCACTTCTCTTCTTTTCACAGCTATTTGTAAGGCTTCCTCAGACAGCCATTTTGCTTGTTTGCATTTCTTTTCCATGGGGATGGTCTTGATCCCTGTCTCCTGTACAGTGTCACGAACCTCCGTCCATAGTTCATCAGGCACTCATCTGTCAGATCTTGTCTTTAAAATGGGCTGATGGTCACAGCAGCATCAACAGTGTTCACAGTAGCAGTGTGTGTCTCAGTGCCACTGTTTTAAGTCTAATAAGAAGAATGTGAGACCCAGCGCAGCCCAGTGTCTCAGTGCATCAGAGCTACTTCTGGTACGGTGTGGAGGGAATATTCAGTGCTAAGAATTACTGTATGATCACACACACACACACATTCACACAGACACACATTCACACATACATGCACACATTTACACATACACACACATGCACACATGCATTCATACATACACACAGATTCACATACACATTACACACATTTACACATAGTCACACACATTCATACATACATATACACACATTCACATACACATTCACACACAGATGCACACACACATGCACACACATACATATACACATATACACACATTAACACATACACACACGTTCATTTAATTCTCACAGAAATCCTATAAGACAGGTCCTCTTATCGGACACCCCTGACGAAAGTGAGGCACAAGGAAGTTAATGCTTATCAAGATCGTCTACGAGGCGATGGCAAAGCCAGGCTCTGAAGTCAGACAGAAGGACTCCGGAGGGTCCAGCTCTAAGCGCCGTGCCGTTCATTGATGCTACCGTTTTTGCCATCCTCACTGTGATGACTATGACGATGGTGGCCTCCGTAATGGGTTGAGGGAAGGAGGTGTGTGCCTAGCACGTGCTGTACCAACAGCAGAGGGGCTCGCCTTCGTGTCAGCCGGCGTGGGCCCTGCTCTGTGTGTGCGCGTTGTTGTTCGGCAGCGGGGGTGGGGGCTTCTCCTCTCTGTTGATCTGGGAGCCAGGGCCCCCCGTCTGTGTCAGTGACCGCATCTGCCTCATGTCTGGATGGGAGTCCAGGTTCTGATTCTAAGACGGACCCAAACCCCACCCCTGTCTCATGATGACCTCTCCTGAACTCTCAGCGCTCCCTACTCGAGACACGACCCCAGACCCAGCATCGGCAACACAGGGAAGCCTGCTGGAAACCAGACTTCCAGGCCCCCACTGGACTCCTGAATCAGAGTTTGCATTTTAAGAGGATTCCCAGGGGACTCTTGTGCTCATGCAGGCATTGGTCAGTCCTTGGCGACTTAGCAACAAGGCAATATTAGCTTATCTAACAAACCGTCAGATTGCCTGCAAAGGCCCTTTGGGCGTTGCAGGGAGAATTTGATCCTGGGTTCTGCTTTGTTCTTTTCCTCATCCTGACTTTCAGCTGATTTCTTCACCCCTTTCCTCTCCTCCAATAGTCAAATCTTGTGTGGACAACCGGTTGGAGAAATATTCTGAGCAGCCCAGCATGGATTTCCTTTGTGACATTTATCACCACAATCAGCTTTCAAAGAAAGAGCTGTACGCGGCCGTGACGGAGCTCCAGCTGGCTGCGGTGGAGACGGTAAGGGTGGGCCTGGTTTGGGTTTACTAAATCAATGGGCTGTAAAATCTTTTCCATGACGAATGGTACATGGTCATTCAATTCACTCATTCCACAAGGACGCACTGAGCTTTAAAAGCTTAGCAGAAATAAGAAGTCTACTCGAACGTGTGGGAGACCCCATGCACAGCCTGTGTGTGTAAATGTGATAGAAAAATTCACGTGCTTTAGAGACAAAAAGGGCTTCGAAAGTGATGCTGGTGACAATGCAGGAGATGTAAGAGACTCGGGTTAGATCCCTGGGTCGGGAAGATCCCCTGGAGGAGGGCACGGCAACCCCCTCCAGCATTCTTGCCTGGAGAAGCCCATGGACAGAGGAGACTGGCGGGCTACAGTCCATGGGGTCACAAAGAGTCAGACACGAGGAAAGCAACTGAGCATGCGTGCAGGGACAAAAATCCAGAGCAGAATATCAGTGTCATGACAAATATCAAAGTACTACAGGAATTCAGAAGCAGTAAAATTCTACACTATAGCAAGGCAGGTAATCTAGGTTTTTAAACATTGGATATATTTTAGTTTTGCATCTTACCAAAGTGCCTCACTCTGGTGGTTGTTTAGTCTAAAAATACTGAAATACTCTCTGCTAATCCAATATTTTTTTTCCACTTAAAATTGTCAACAGAGGGAGCTTGGGAAAGCTTGATCTCAATTTCAGTGAAGCAGCTAATCTTATTTTATTTACTGATTAGTTTTAAAAAATACGCTTACTCGTGTATTTTTGGCTGTGCTGGGTCTTTGCTGCTGCGCACGGCTTTTCTCTGGTTGTGGGCGGGGGCTTCTCACTGCGGCGGCGTCTCTTGATGGGGAGCACCGGCTCTCGGTGCGTGGGACTCAGTGGTTGTGGCAGACGGGCCTAGTTGCTCCTCGGCATGTGGAATCTGCCCAGACCAGGGGTCAAACCCGTGTCTCCGGCACTAGCAGGTAAATTCTTAACCACTGGACCACCAGGGACCTCTGAGACAGCCAATTTTAAAAGCCAAAATTCTGTCCTCGCTATGGTTGACATTCCTTGTAGGTACACAGTACAGCCAAACTCCAAACACAAATACTGGCAGGTGTTCAGGGGAGTTGCAGTATCTTTGGAGTGATAATATTAATATTCCTCGATGGCCCAACACCCCTCACACAACTGTCGTCTCTGAGAAAAATGCATACCAGGTCACTTCTGTTCCATGTTCCGTGGTGTTTCTGATCTGAACAAAAAAGTAGGGTTTTCTACATCAAGGGACAGCAAGGTTCTCATTTCTCCCCGTGCTCCAGAAGGCTGTGAAAAGCGGGAACTTCAGCTCGTTTTCCCATTTCTCCCCGTGCTCCAGAAGACTGAAAAGTGGGAACTTCAGCTCGTTTTCCCATTTCTCCCCGTGCTCCAGAAGACTGAAAAGCGGGAACTTCAGCTCGTTTTCTCATGTCTCCCTGTGCTCCAGAAGGCTGAAAAGTGGGAACTTCAGCTCGTTTTCCCATTAAATCTCTTACCCCGAGAGGCTCCTGAGAGTGGTAACAGTGAAGCTTCCCCCATTATTCTTCTTTTTCCATCTGGGATGTGAGTTCCCAGTGATGACATAGCAGGGATGACTTCGTTTTGTCCCCTGCTGTATTCCTAGGATGTGGACTAGAAGTTGGCACAAGGTGGGTGTTCAGTAAATACTTGTTCAATAAATGAGAACATTTAGGAACTACTGAGTATCTGCTATATGTCAGGCACTGTTCCGGGTACTTGAGAGACCACGAAGAACCAGTTTCCCTCACGGAACTTCAGTGGCCTTGGGGAACCGGCAATAGACAAGTAAACGACCATTGAGATGCATCATTTCAGATAGTGGCCCAGGCCCCGGAGCAATACATCAGGGTGAGTCACTGAGAGGCAGGGGAGGTGGTCCCTCTCTGAGGATGTCATACTGGCGCTGACACTGGAATGATGAGAAGGAGACGGCCAAGGGAAGATCGGGTGGAAGAGCACTCAAGAGGAGGAAACAGCACATGCAAAGGGCCTGGGGCAGAAAGAGGGTGGCCTGAAGAACTAGCCCATGGAGTCAAGTTGGTCTGGGAGAAGCCCCTGGGCTCTGTTAGCCAGGAGCCTTAGGAGGTGGGGCTTCCCTGGCAGCTCAGATGGTAAAGAATCTGCCTACAATGTGAGAGACCCAGATTCGATCCCTGGGTTGGGAAGATCCCCTGGAGAAGGAAATGGCAACCCACTCCAGTATTCTTGCCTGGAGAATTCCATGGACAAAGTAGCCTGGTGGGCTACAGTCCATGGGGTCCCAAAGAGTCAGACACAACTTAACAACTAATACTTTTCACTTGGTAAGATATTTGGATTATTACTCCTGTGATGAAAAGCTCTTGGAGCATTTTAAACAGGGGAGTAACTTGATCAAAGTGAGGTTTGGTAAAATGGTCTCTGGGCTTCCCTGGTGGCTCAGTGGTAAAGAACTTGCCTGCCCATTCAGAAGATGCAGGTTCAATCCCTGGGACGGGAAGATCCCCTGGAGGAGGAAATGGCAACACACTCCAGTAGTCTTGCCTGGGAAGTGCCATGGACAGAAGAGCTACAGTCCACGGGGTCACAGAGAGTCAGACGTGACTTAGCAAAACAGCAAGAGTGGGCTCTAGCTGGCAGATGGGGAGTGGACCCCGCCGAGAGAGCAGAAGTGGGAAGGCCAGCGAGGAGACGGGTGTCCTCCGCGGAGGTCAGGCCGGGATACTTTGCGCCCCTGAGGTTTCTGAGGCCGCTTGCCCTGCGTCCGGCCTCTGCAGTTACCCCCACAGGCCAGGCTGTCCTTCAAGGCTCTGGTGAAAGCTACAGTTATCTGCCTTTTGGGAACTCTGTCTGGTACTTGCGGTAAGGGACCCACTGATATGGGTCAATCTGTTTCTTTTTCCGTCCTGGCTATTCTGAACGTCGCATTTGGAAAATCAGAGAAATCTGAAAGTGTATCTAATTTGGTGGCTACGCCCTCTTCCTGTTTTGAAAATCGGCCTCTTGTAATAATGACATCCACAGTTTATTTGCAGCTGAGGCTGCCAGTCCTCTGACATGAAGAAGGCTTCTTGGAGGCATCTTCTTCCAAAAATAATAAATACCATCGGCTCCAAGTTGTCCTGCACTTTGCTCATTTGTGTGAGTGACACTTTGCTAAAGCGTCTCTGTGTCTGCCGAGAGAGGACACAGTAACCATTTTTATGGGGATATTTGGCTTAAATTAGCCAAGAATACGGAGAAAGCGATGGCACCCCACTCCAGTACTTTTGCCTGGAAAATCCCATGGATGGAGGAGCCTGGTGGGCTGCAGTCCGTGGGGTCGCACAAAGTCGGACACAACTGAAGCAACTTAGCAGCAGCCGCAGCAGCAGCCAAGTATAGGCCCAAAAACAAACATATAAGACTACCAGTGGTGAGCATTATGAAGCTAAAAGCTGCACACACTGTTTCTGCCAGTATTTTTTCTCTTCTCATTGCCTTTGGAAAGAAAATAAAGGATGCCACTTAAAAGGCCATGAATGTCTTTGTCAGAATTGTGGCTGCTTCCTTGAAATACTCAACTTGATGCTAGAATTTCTTATTTTGGTATTGGCTGCCATCTACCATGGCTCTTTGCTTGAGGCTGAAACTCTGAGTATAGATAATGCCTTTTTATTTTATGGTAGCTTTTGAGGGTGTGGCAAAAAAAAAAAAAAAGCTTTCTTTTAAATTCCAGAAATGCAGTTTCTTGTGCATTTGCACTGAAAAATTTTTAAAAACCCCATTTTTATTAGTAACATTCCTAGGATCTCCATCTGTCTCTCCCCACTCAATTTTTATATTATTATTTATCTTAAACAACTAACAAATTTTATTTTGAGATAACTGTAGATTCACACACAGTTCTAAGCAACAGTAGAGAGGATTCCTTAATCCTTCCTCCAGTTCCCCCCAATGGTAACACTTTCTGTAAGATAAACTTACAACAACCTGAAAGTTGATGTTATTACAATCACCTGTCTGACTTCGCATTTCGCAGTTTACATGTCCTCATCTACGTTCCGTTTTTATACCAAGCTACAGTTTATGTCCTAATGCAGCTGTCTATTCAAAAAACTCTCTGATTCCCTCAGGAAATAAGCTATTATTCACGGATGTGTTTTATAAGCTGAATCTGACTTTTCATACATGGTATTTGTTTGAGACACAGCCAAGAAGAACGTGGGAAAAGGCATCACTCATGTGTTTTCATGGCAAGGTGATAGGCACCACCTTTGCTTCAGCTGATACAGGCTTCAAGGCAGTTTATTTACAGAAAACTCAAGTTTATGTCCATTTGGCTTTCAGACGGCAAACAGCTTAATGTGGATTCTCTACAATTTATCCCGTAATCCCCACGTGCAACAAAAGCTTTTTAAGGAAATTCAGAGTGTGTTGCCTGAGAATCAGTTGCCACGGGCAGAGGATTTGAGGAACATGCCATATTTAAAAGCCTGTCTGAAAGAATCTATGAGGTAAGAACACGTGCCTAATACGAATGTCGGACGGCTGTTCTCTCCAACACATAATAAGGGATCCCCGCCTTAGTTGATTCATAAACATTTAGCAAGCTACCAAAAAAAAAAAAAAAAAACCCTCCAGGACCATACTCCTGTCCTATGACTCATTCCTTAAATCATTTGGGCAAATTCTATTAAATCTTGGAAACCCAGAGTCTGCCCCCTTTAAATCAGTAATAATAATACTTGAATGGACACTATAAGCAATAATTAAGATTAGGGGCACAAATGAAGGGAGCGAGATGAAAGCTCAGCGAGGAACCGTATTATTATACAAGACATAGAGACAGGCTGGTTTCTGAGCCTCTGTATAAAATGGTCTTTCAAGATTCTTTTTCTGGAAAACGAAACCCATAAAGTCTTAGGATTCGAAGGAAATATCTTTAACTTTATGAAGGGCAGGTGGAAGAAACCCGGGACAAACAGCAAGCTTGCCGGCGAGACGTGTAAATGCGCACATTTGAAGTCTAGAGTGAAACGGGACCATCACTGTCAACAGCTGTGAGCTTACACTGGGGGTTTAACCAACACAATAAGGAATAAAGCAAGAGGTGTAAATACTGGGAAGAAAGAGAACTGCTTGTAAAGAGTTGGGGTCATGTCCCCTTTATGAGAACTTAGGCAGTGATTGTTTATTTAGCCAGACTCCGAATTCCCTTGAGCTAAGACTTGGTCTGTGCCCACCTTGACATCTCTGATTTTGTGTTTTCAGGCTTAACCCAACTGTCCCATTTACAACTCGGACGCTCGACAAGGCAATGGTTCTGGGGGAATATGCTTTACCCAAAGGAGTAGGTAAAATGTATATAATCTATACCCTACAGAGCTTTGAGAGACACCCTCTTCAAATGCCCTGCAGACCTCCTGAAATGTTTCTACTGGGAGAGCATTCATTTTAGAAAAATGGAGATTGCAGTATACAGTTGATGTGTCCTGTAGTCTAGTATTAGGAATAGGGGTTATGGAGACAGAGAGACCTGGATGCAAGTAGAGCCTTGAGTGGGTTACATAACCTCCATGAGCCTCAGCTTTCTCATCTGTAAAATGGGAATAATAATAGGACTCACCACCTGGGGTTGTGAAAATGAGATGCAAAGTTTTAAGGTTCTTGAAGTATTTCTACCACCCGGCACTTTTCCAGCACTCACTGCATGCTGGCATTCATTGTTGTTATACATTTGGGGGTTACTTTCACATTTGTAAGGTGATGGCTTTTGTAAATCTCGCTATTGAGATGTTTAAGTGCTTTATGTTTCTGTGTGATTGTAGACTGTATTGGTTCTAAATACCCATGTGTTGGGATCCAGTGAAGAAAACTTTGAGGAGTCAAGTCAGTTTAGGCCTGAACGGTGGCTTCAGGACAAGAAAAAGATCAGCCCTTTTGCCCATCTTCCATTCGGCGTTGGGAAAAGAATGTGCATTGGTCGCCGGTTAGCTGAACTCCAGCTCCACCTGGCGCTCTGCTGGGTAAGACCCTGGCGGCGTTTCCACGGCTGCGCACTGGGCTTTCCTCAAGGCAGGAGCAGAGGGGCTAACTCCACTTTCCTGTGCTCCTGTGTTTCAGATTGTCCGCAAATACGACGTCGTGGCCACAGACCTCGAGCCCGTGGAGATGCTGCATTTGGGCAACTTGGTGCCCAGCCGGCAGCTCCCCGTCGCCTTCCGCCAGCGATGAGAAGCCGCGGGTGGGCAGCAGGGCGCAGGGTGGCCAGGCGGTGAGCCGCGCTCGCAGTCAGCCGGACGTGGGTTCGCCCGGTGACCCGAACAGTTACTCAACCTTTCTGCCTGAATTACTTTTTTCATTTGTTACATGAGGACCAAAATAGTATCCATCCAGAAAGTTGATTGAGCACAAAATACATAACCCGGAGCCTAGCGTCAAATGAGCGCTCCAAAATTCAAGCTGCTGGTCATGGTTTTTGCATGTGAATATCAGGGCATGGGACTTCCCAGGTGGCACTCACGGGGAAGAACCCACCTGCCAATGCAGGAGATGTAAGAGACACAAATTCAATCCCTGGGTGGGGAAGATCCCCTGGAGGAGGGCATGGAGACCCACTCCAGTGTTCTTGCCTGGAGAATCCCACAGACAGAGGAGCCTGGCGGGCTGCAGTCCACAGGGTCAGAGAGTCGGACACGACTGAAGTGACTTAGCACACGTGCTCACATCGGGTTGGGGACACACTTTTCCAGTAAAGGACCAGTTGGCAACCTCTTAAGGCTTTGCAGGACATAGAGTCTCTCTCATGCACTTAACTCGCCTTGGTACAGCCTTAGACAGCTGATCGCTGAGTAGGGTTGGCTGGTTGTATTGGTTTTCTACTGTGGCCATAAAAAATTACTGAAAGGAATTACTCACAAGTTACTAAAACTTGTGTTATAATATAGCGTTTATGATTTTATCCTTCTGTAGGTCAGAAATCCAACACAGCTCTTGCCAGCCTTATTCCAAAGCGATAATTTCCTTGATGAATTGGTGTTTTTTTAGTCTACTTATTTTCCCCTAATCCACAGTAAAATGAATTTTTAACTATTAAAGTGATAAAAAGTTAACCTGAGGAATCTCAATATCAGCTTATGTGGAAATACGACAGCTCCGACAGCTTTATAGAATGAGATGCCAGTGGTGAAACTCAACCTCAATCACTCAGCCGTTTCAACAGCACCACCTAGAACCTGCCTCAAGCTAGTTGCTGTTCGTTAAGAGCAAGTTGAGGGGGAGTTGGGCTTCCCTGGTGGCTCAGAGGTTAAAGCGTCTGCCCGCAATGCGGGAGACCTCGGTTCAATCCCTGCGTCGGGAAGATCCCTTGGAGAAGGAAATGGCATCCCACTCCAGTATTCTTGCCTGGAGAATCCCATGGACGGAGGAGCCTGGTGGGCTACAGTCCGTGGCGTCACAAAGAGTCGGACTCGACTGAGCGACTTCACTTCACTTCACTTGCTGATAGGTGGATTATTTGGGAAACGTGCAATTGCAGATGAACTCTCTGAATGAGGCCCAGCGAATTCCTCCCTAAGGGTCTGACCCTGCTGCTGACAAGCGCTCAGTCATGCCTGGCTTTGCAACCCCATGGACTGTAGCCCACCAGGCTCTTCTGTCTGTGGGATTTTTCTAGGCAAGAATACTGAAACGAGTTGCCATTTCCTACTCCAGGGGATCTTCCCCACCCGGGATCAAATCTCCTGCACTGGCAGACAGGTTTCTTTTCTTAAGCACTTGTGCCACCTGGGATGCCCAGGTGTCTGGAACCATTAGGCAATTTGTCACATTCTGAACATGGCAACAGGCAGAGCTGAATCAAGTAGGACCATGGAGGAATTCTAGCTTCATCGTGAAACTCCCCATCTTCAGCTTGGACACCACGCACGGTTCCTCTGGTAAAACAGACGAGCCCAGGGCACTTACTGGTTTTAGCATTTATTTTTGCTAATCATCCCTTTTGTTTAATTATACTGCTCTGATGTATAATTGGAGTAGACTTTATATTTCAGATTTTTTTTTTTTTTGTTAATCAAGACAAAAGCAGCAGTTTTGACCCTCCTGCAAGAAGGAAGTTTTGGGCTTCTGCACGACTGAAAAGCAAAGGTGGAAAACCATGAAACGACACGTAAGGAACACTTAGGCTCAGATGTTTACACTCCGTCTTCTGCACAGTTGCCCCAGAAGCTGCACTGTCTGTGTCGCTGATGGGGTTCAGATTGCATCTGGCTCAGGGAAAGCACCCCGAGTGCTGGAAGACCAGGCCCTCCACAGGGAACACGCGCTGCACACACGTGACTTTCATAGCTGATGTCGGCACGCCCTGGCTGCACGGACTTGCTCGTCTTGCTGTTTCGTCTGGCATCTTCCGTGACACGACAGAGCAGCTGGGTGCTTCTCTGTTAGGCAGAGTCACTGCATGTTGCTGTCCCTGCCATGTCAGACTCCTCGCTGGAATCTTCACTTCTCAAAGTTTACACTTCACAGTGAAAGACCTCCTAGAGCTGGATTGTCAGTGGCTCAGGTTAATATTGGCAATCCATTTATTGTAATTCTAATATAACGTTTGGGGAAATACTGCGTAATAATGGAAGCAAAAGTAAATATTGGTTCATATTATCTGGTCCCTATAAAACTTTTTTTTTCTTATTCTGAAATAGAAACATTATTGAAAAACTAGAGAAAATCTCTATGTTAAGAACAACTTTAATGAAGTCAAAATTCCTATTCAAGGATGTGTTAATGATTTAACAGTGCATCCTTGTGTTAAAGGATCCTGAAATTATGTAATTATGACATTGCGTCTATGTAATCTATGATATTAAGGTGTGGATCAAGTTTTTAAATTGTGTGTGTATTCTAATGACAATTTGCTTACATCATTTTAAAAAATGTGTGTATATTATTTTATTTAGGATCTGAAGTTTATTTAGGACAATGTTCTAAAGTTTAGTCACAGCTTAAAAATATTCGGTGAGGTTCCTTGCCTTAATTTTCCCAACTGTAGAATGGATCAGTAGTAAAGTGTGCATGCATTATAGACTGTGTAACTCATGGTATGTGATTTGAACTCCTTGGGAAATTGTGATTTCATAAATGGAAAATACATACAGATTTAAGCAATACTTATAAAACTTTCTTAAAAAGTATGTTTACATATCGTCTGTGTGCATGGTTTTACTACTTTTCCTAAAAGCATACCATATATTTCTGTATATTTGATAAATATTTCCCTTTTTAAGTTGCATCTTTAGACTATTTCATAAGTGTACATTTATATCTTCATACATGAACGAATATGTACATATCATTGAAATGGGTATAAGCTTCCTGTCGTGAAAGTTTTTAGAATTATAAATCCACATGTGTTGTCAGATTTCTTCTGTATATCTTCTTTGAATTCTCTGAAAGAATAAAATCTTTAAAATACAAGATGTTTTCTCCTTCATTGCATGTCTTACAACCAAAGTTAAACATTCAAACTTTGTCTCACTCGAAAATTTTGTACAATGTAACATTACAATAATATAGCAGTTTTACCAAAAGATGCTCATTTGAATGGCAGAATACTTTTCCTATTTTTTGCTGTTTACATATGTTTTCAAGTCCATTTCCTTCTGTCTGCACCGCTGCCTCCTGCATGGTGGGCCCCCACAGAAACCACCAACCAGTCTCCATGCCCTTCCCTCCAGACTGTCTACCGGCCGTGTATGGTCTCTCCAAATCCCAGGCCCAAGTCCCTGCCCTACTTTGCTGGCATTCCATCGCTCTTCCATGAGGACCCGAGTCCTTAAGCTGGACTTCAGTGTCTTGCAGAGTGC
>NW_011494715.1:8701979-8716033 GCF_000754665.1 Bison bison bison | reverse complement strand
CCTTCCACCTTCTTCCCTCCGGCACACTCATCATCCAAGCCCAGCCCCAGCTTCCTGGAGGAAGTCCTCCTGCATGACTGATAACCCCCAGGGACACACTCACTGTCTGTAGTCGCTCCGTCCTGTCCGACCCTTGTGACCGCTCGGACTGTAGCCTTCCAGGCTCCTCTGTCCATGCGATTCTCCAGGCAAGGATACTGGAGCGGGTTGCCATTTCCTTCTCCAGGGGATCTTCCCGACGCAGGGATCAAACCTGCATCTCCTGCTAGACAGGCGGATTCTTCACCACTGAGCCATCTGGGAAGCCAACACATCCACTCTTAAGAATGTGCTAATATTACCCCTGCTTTACAGACGTGGGGGGGACTGATGCTCGGAGTTTAAAGAACCTTTGTTCTTTACACCAAAAACTTTTTTCTTACTGATTATATTAGTGACGCTCCTGAACTTCATGGGGACCAGTAAGTGTAGGCACATGTCCCTGAAGGCGTCCTGCTGACATCCTCGAGCATGCCACACCGCCTCCTCTCCGAGGCCTGGCAGACGGGGGTGGCACAGTGCTCAGCCCAGGTGAACGCAGCTCAGGCCTGTGGCGACTGGCGCCACCCATCCGTGCCGCTCAGTTGCCTGTGGCTTATCCGTATGTCTCCTTCAGTCGCTATTCTGTCTCCCTCAAGCCTGCCCCAATTTTCAGCTTGAACAAAAGTCTAATGGATGCTTCAGGGAAAGATTGAAGGCAAAAGGAGAAGAGGGCTGCAGAAGATGAGATGATAGCATCAGTGACTCAGTGGACATGAACTTGGGCAAATTCTGAAAGATGGTGAGAGACAGGGAAGCCGGGCATGCTGCAGACCCTCGCAAAGAGTTGGACACGACTTAGTGGCTGAACGGGATTCCCTGGTGGCTCAGATGATAAAGCATCTGCCTGCAATGTGGGAGACCCGGGTTCAATCCCTGGGTCAGGAAGATCTCCTGGAGAAGGAAATGGCAACCCACTCCAGTATTCTTGCCTGGAAAATCCCATGGACAGAGGAGCCTGGCGGGCCAAAGTCCATGGGGTCACTAAGAGTTGGAAACGACTGAGCGATTTCACTTTAGTGACTGAACAACAAATGGTAAACCAGTTCCTGATGATACAGTGGGAATGCAATCCACTTGGCTTTTGTGACGGCCAGGTAATTGAGAGGGGCAGGGGGAGGGAAGACGAGGGAAGGGAAAAGGGATTTCCTTGGCGGTCCAGTGGCTAAGACTCCATGCTCCCAGTGCAGGGGGTCCCAGGTTTCACCCCTCATCAGGGAACTAGGTTCCACATGCTGCAAGAAAAGATTCCAAATGCCACAACTAAGAAAAGATCCCACATGATAAAGCTAACACTCGGCACAGTTCAGTTCAGTCGCTCAGTCGTGTCCAGTGCTTTGCGACCCCATGGACTGCAGCACGCCAGGCCTCCCTGTCCATCACCAAATCCCAGCGTTTACTCAAACTCATGTCCATTGAGTCGGTGATGCCATCCAACCATCTCATCCTCTGTTGACCCCTTCTCCCCCTGTCTTCAATCTTTCCCAGCATCAGGGTCTTTTCTAATGAGTCAGCTCTTCCCATCAGGTGGCCAAAGTATTGGAGTTTCAGTTTCAGCATCAGTCCTTCCAATGAATATTCAGGACTGATTTCCTTTAGGATGGACTGGTTGAATCTCCTTGCAGTCCAAGGGACTCTCAAGAGTCTTCTCCAACACCACAGTTCAAAAGCATCAATTCTTCAACGCTCAGCTTTCTTTATAGTCCAACACTTAGCATCCATACATGACTACTGGAAAAACCATAGCTTTGACTAGATGGACCTTTGTTGGCAAAGTAATGTCTCTGCTTTTTAATATGCTGTCTAAGTTGGTCATAACTTTTCTTCCAAGGAGCAGGTGTCTTTTAATTTAATTGAAGCGTCAATTAAATTGAAATGAAATTAAAAGCACCTGGCACAGCCAAATAAATAAGTAAATACTTTAAAAAGGGGAGAGGAAGGAGAGAATTGAGAGATCAAGGAATCTCCTTGACATTTGTAGCCAAGATTCAGCACATAAGATCAGCACTGCTCTTCTGAATAGTAGAAAATTGTTTATTTCATTCATTATTATTTAGGTCAACCACTGCTTATCAGCAGGGCTTCTCAGGTGGCTCAGTGGTAAAGAACCTGCCAGGCAATGCAGGAGATGAGCGTTCAGGCCCTGGGCTGGGACGATCCCCTGGAGAAGGAAATGGCAACCCACTGGGGTATTCATGGAAGGCCCATGGACAGAGGAACCTGATGGGCTACAGTCCCTGGGGTCACAAAAGAGTTGGACGTGACTGAGCCGCTAAACAATAACAACTCCTTGTAAGCAGGTGGTGGAGCAGAGCGGCATTATGTGCACCTTTAACCCCGAGACTCGAGCACTGGCTCAGAGCAGAGGGCTGATGAGGGCAGAAGCGAAAACAAGTGATTCCAGTAGCCTCGTCAATGAGGGGACCCAGGGAGTGAGATCCAGCCCTTGTCTCATTCTCCCTGCACATCTCAAAGCGTGAGCAACTTGCTGCCCTCTGTATGGTTCTAGGAGTGGAGGGCATGCCTTTTTCACATGCCTGCGTGCCTAGTCTCTAAGCGGTGTCTGACTTTGCAACTCCATGGACTGTAGCCTGCCAGGCTGCTCTGGTCCATGGCATTTCCCAGGCAAGAACACTGGAGTGGGTTGCCACTTCCTCCTCCAGGGGATCTTCCTGACCCAGGAATCAAACTCGAGACTCCTGTGGCTCCCGCACTGGCAGGCAGATTCTTGGCCACTGAGCCACATGGAAAGCCCTTTTTCATATGACATAGCCCCGAGACACAAGCTAACCACTTCACGTTGCTTTCAACTTCTTCCAGCCCTGGAGGGAATGCTAGCTGGGTGGACTGATGAGCGATGACTTTATGATGCACCTTGGAGGAGGAAATGGCAACCCACTCCAGTGTTCTTGCCTGGAGAATCCCATGGACGGCGGAGACTGGCGGGCTACAGTCCATGGGGTCACAAAGAGTCGGACACAACTGAGCGACTCCGCTTTCACTTGTGGGTGGTTTAAGGGATGTGAAAGGTATCATAACTCTAAGCAATGCTTGCATTTCTTGGTTGACTTGAGAACTCAATTCTCCAATGTGCCTCTTTTCTAAGGAAACGCTTAAAGTCCCCTGCCTTGTAAACTCCACCTTGCTAGTGGGAAAAACACAAATTTGGAGGTATTAACTTCAGCTGGGTTTTCATCCTCTAGGCTTCCGCTCCTAGGTGTGTGACTTGAGTTTACTCAGCCTCTCTGGGCCTCGGCCATTAAACAGAGACTGAAACACCTCAAGTGCACATGGTCTCCTGGGAATAAGAAAATGCGGCGTGTGCCTAGCTCAGCACTTGGCACAGGGCAGGGGCAGTGTCAGAACTCCTATTTCTGGGTCAAAACCAAAAGTGAAATCAGCTCCCTTCATAAGAATTGTTGCTGTTTAGGCACTCAGTCACGTCCGACTCTCTGCAACCCCATGGACTGTGACCCGCCAGGCTCTCCTGTCCATGGGATTTCCCACTTAAGAATGCTGGGGTGGGTTGCCATTTTCTTCTCCAGGGGATCTTCCCGACCCAGGGATCAAACCCACACCCCTGCTTTGGCAGGTGAATCCTTTACCCACTGTGCCCCCAGGGAAGCCCTTACACCTCACTTTGAAACTCTATTTTGCAACTCTTAGGAACTGACTACACATTTCCCTTTGGCCTTCATGGAATCGCACTGGATTTCAGTAACAAACTAAAATGCACAAATATTTAATTAGGGTGATTAACATTTATTGTGTTCAAGGCCCTTTCCTGTACCTTGTCTCAACTAATCCTCAGATAGCCTTGCCAGGGAGCTAGGAATCTTCCCATTTTTTAATAAGCTTGGGGAAGTCAAATATTTCACTCAGGAAAACACTGTAAGCAGAAAACTTAGACCCAACCCCCATCTCTGACTCCACAGGCCTTGCTCTTTTCCCTACACTTTGTGGCATTCAGAGAATGTGTAAATGGGTGGGTCAGATTAATCTACCAGCATGCATTTGGCAAAGCCTATTGAACAACTTTGGTTGAAAGCCAAGGCTCCATTTGTGATTCAGCCTAATTTGTTGAACTTTCTCTAATCGCCTGAATCGGACATTGACCCAAATGACATCATCACTTATGCTGTCCGTGATTGTTCGGTCCTGCAGAGCCTCCCTTTATCAGCAAAAAAATATCTGCAGAACGCTTCATCATTTGGATGCCTCGCACCTGGGCTTTCCAAGTAGCATCAACTCCCAAGTACCGATGCTGTAAAATTAATTAAAAGATTTACACACTGGCTGCTTTTTCCTCCCAAATGTGTTTGCTTTAGTGCACAAGGGCATCAGGTACTTTTTGCACACTTTGAGGAGAAAGGTGAGATAAGAGGGAGGAAAGAAGTCTGGAAGTCAAAATTAACATTAAGAACCCACTGCACATACTTGAATGAGAAATGTTTTGCATTTTTTTTTTAATGTGCACTTGTTTCTATTTAATCCGGCGATTTCTTCCTTTGGTTTGGATGCTGCTGGAGTTGTTATTTGTTCTGGTCTCTTTACA
Source organism: Bison bison bison (assembly GCF_000754665.1). Lineage (NCBI taxonomy): Eukaryota > Metazoa > Chordata > Mammalia > Artiodactyla > Bovidae > Bison > Bison bison. The sequence continues at coordinate 8,711,400 of NW_011494715.1, read as the reverse complement.
CGGTGACAGCTGCCAGGGGCCAGTCAGTGTCCGCTGATGTACACAGGCCCGATTGGTGGGTGACAGCTGCCTGCAACACAGCAACGAGAAGGGTTGGAAAGCTAAGTCCAGACACATAATTGTTAAGCACTAATTGTGCTTATATTATATTATCAAATTATGTTATATTATATTATCAAAGCTATGGTTTCCCAGTAGTCATGTATGGATGTGAGAGTTGGACTATAAGGAAAGCTGAGCGCCAAAGAACTGATGCTTTCGAACTGTGGTGTTGGAGAAGACTCTTGAGAGTTCCTTGGACTGCAAGGAGATCCAACCAGTCCATTCTGAAGGAGATCAGTCCTGGGTGTTCATTGGAAGGACTGATGCTGAAGCTGAAACTCCAATACTTTGGCCACCTGATGGGAAGAGCTGACTCATTAGAAAAGACCCCGATGCTAGGAAAGATTGAGGGCGACGACAGAGGATGAGATGGTTGGATGGAGGAGAAGGGGACAACAGAGGATGAGATGGTTGGATGACATCACTGACTTAACGGACATGAGTTTGAGCAAGCTTCAGGAGCTGGTGATAAACAAGGAAGCCTGGCGTGCTGCAGTCCATGGGGTTGCAAAGAGTCGAACAGGACTGAGAGGCTGAACTGAATTGTGCTTATATTTATTAAGCACTAATTATGTTCTTGGCACTGTATTCTCTGGTTGCTCAGCGGTAAATAACCCGCCTACAATGCAGGAGACTTGCGTTCAATCCGTGGGTCATCAAGATCCCCTGGAGAAGGAAATGGCAACCCACTTCAGTATTCTTGCCTGGGAAATCCCATGGACAGAGAAGCCTGGCAGGCTACAATCCACAGGGTCTCAAAGAGTCGGACACGACTTAGCAGCAACAACAACGTTGATTTTTTTCACTGTATTTTTTAAGGGTGCTTGTTTATCCTTTTTCTTGTATTTCTATTATGGATTTTTGGTTTGTGGATACCATGAGGGTTTTTTTTAACATTTATTTATTTTATTTGGCTGTGCCGGGTCTATTTCCCTGACCAGGGATTGAAGCAGGGCCCATGTGTTGGGAGCGTGGAGTCCTAGTCACGGAACCACCAGGGAAGTCCCTACCATCAGCCTTTGTATGGCAGTATATATGTGTACACGACTGTGTCACGTTGCTGGTCTCCTGATTTTAAGTACATGTTTAACAACCGTGGATTTATCCTCTCCTCACGATTACTATTTTTAATACTATATTTTACATCTAATTGCTTTGTGTATCCCTTACTGCTTATTGTGGATAGAATGATTCTGTCTACTCTTGTCTCTTAACCGCCCTACACGCTTTGTGTGTGGATGGTTTTCTCCCTTTACTGTATGTTTTCCTAGCTTTACCCAGGCCCTTTTTCATTTCATCATTTCTTGTCTCCAGTAGTGACCTTTTCTCCTTCTCTTAGAGAATTTCCTTTCTTCTGTTAATATTGATTTATGTATTAGCGACGCCGGGTCTCGGCTGAGGCACACACGACCTTGCGAGCAGCCTGTGGGCTCTAGCTCCCTGACCGGGTTGAACCTGGGCCCCCTGTATTGGGAGCACAGCGCCTCTGCCACCAAACCACCAGGGAAGGCCCCCTTTAACATTTCTCCTAAAGACAGTTTGGTGGTGCTGAACTCTTTTAGCTTTTGCTTGTCCGGAAAATTTTTGATTTCTCCATCAAATCTGATCAGCAGCCTTGGTGAGTAGAGTATTCCTGGGGGTAGGTTATTCCCTTTCATCTCTTTAAATAGCCCTTTCTATTCCCTTTAAATATATCATGCCACTCCTTTCTGGCCGGCAGAGGTCCTGCTGACAGATCGGCTGTAGCCCCTGGGAGTCTGTCTGGCATTTGTTGCTTTCCCCTTGCTGTTTCAGTATTCTCTCTTTAACTGTCGTCATCTCCACTACAGTGAGCCTCGGTGTCTCCAGCCCTGGAGAGGTGGCTTTTTGCAGGAGGCACCCTCGTCCACAGCAGTGCACACCCCTCTAGTCACCCTGGCTCTAGGCCCCAGCAGTTCCCCAACGAGCGCTGTGTGGGCCCCTCTGTTGTGGAGGGCTGACTATGCGGGTGGTCTGGGAGGCGTGGTTGACCCCCAGTCTGCTTGATTGCCAGGCCTTGCCTTGTGCAGAGGCTGCTGGTTGCTGCTTGGGGGACCCGGATCACAGAGCAGCTGCCTGCAGAATCCCAGGGACCCCCAGGCTTACGCTGTCTCTCTGGGGGGCAGAGTGTTCAGGAGACTCCGGGGCTGTTGCCCACCCAGTGGCGGCTGGAGCCAGGACTTGGGATAAGTTCCAGACTACTGGCAGGCAGAGCTGGGTCCTGGAGTCTGGTTGTGTGACTCAGGGACCCCAGAGCTGGTGTCAGCTCGCTGGTGGAGGGGCTAGTTTCTGACACAGTGGAGTATGGGATCTGGGATATCCCAAAGCTGGTGTTTACCTGCAAGGGATCAGAGCCAGGGTTCAGCTGTACCCCCCAGCTGGGGGACAGTAGGTTTTTTGTTTGTTTGTTTGAGCCTATTGTATACTAACGAATTTCACTTGATGTTTTTTTAATGTGTATTTATTTATTGGACTTCCCTGGCGGTGCAGTGGATAAGAATCTGCCTGACAATGCAGGGTACGTGGGTTTGATCCCTGGTCTGGGAAGATCCCTCATGCTGCAGGGCAACTAAGCCCATGCACCACAGCTACTGAGCCCGCGCTCTAGAGCCTGGGACCCACGAGACTGCAGCCCATGTGCTAGAGCCTGTGCTCCGCCCCAAGAGAAGCCACTGCAATAAGAGGCCTGCACACTGCGACTAGAGAGCAGCTGCCGCGCTGAAACTAGAGAAGCCTGTGCAAAAAGGAAACACAAAAGTCAGCGCAGCCAAAAAAGAAATTTATTGACGCATTTATTTCTCTGACTGTCGGGAGCCTCGGCTGCTTCACGCGGGACGTTCAGTTCCGTGCACAGACCCCTCTGCTCGTGCCCCGTGGGCTCCGGAGCTCCGCGCTGCAGTAGTTGTGGCCCGCGGTGCTCCTTGGCGTGTGGGATCTTAGTTCCTCCACATGGCAAGACAGATTCTGCGGGGTTTTTTAAATTAATCCATGAGGCCTGAGATCATAGTGTTTCTTGCGTCTGGCACCTGCCCCCTGGTGGCCGAGGCCGGCCCTGCACAAACAGCCAGCTCTCTGGAGGGCAGGGCCAGACGCGGAGGGGCTTCTGGAACTGATGCCTGAACTCCCGGGGGCAGGACTGTGGGCTCGGGGGCCTCTAGGCAGCCACCCTGCTGGCGGGTGGGGCCGAGTCCCTGGCCGGTTGGTCACGTGGCCTGAGGCGTCCACGCTGTGCCCACGGGCGGTCCAGTGGGCGCAGCCTTCCCCCGGGGGTCCCCTCCGGTGTCTGTCCCCTGCTCCGGTCCACTGGCTGCTTTTGCACACGGCCAGGGGCACGTGAGTGGCTATGGGCCATTTTATTATTGTTGCAAAACGTTTGAATCATATGCACCCGTTTTTTAAAAAAATATATGTATTTAGTCAGTTTTGGCCGCGTCAGGTCTTAGCTGCGTGAAGCTGTGGGGTCTTCCATTGCAGGGCGAGGGCTCTGTGGTCGTGGCGGCATGGGGGTGCCCTGCGTGGGGAGGCAGAGTCTTCCCCGCCAGACCACCAGGGAAGCCTCTGTTTCCCCCAGTCCTGGGGGCTCCCAAAGCTAAGCCCTGCCAGCCTTCAAAGCCAAAGGCTCCAAGGGCTCCTCTCCCCAGCGCAGGACCCCAGGCTGGAGAGCCGTATGGGCTCCGAGCTCTGGCTCCCACGGGAGAACCCCCGCGGTGTAACCGCGCCGGCTTCGGGGTCATGCATTGACTGTAGTGCTGGTCTGCCCTCCTCGTCTCGCTGTGGTTCCTTCTTTATGTCTTTAGTTGTGGAAGATCTGTGCTGGCTCTGGTCTTTTTCTCTGATGACTGTTCTGCAGATGGGTGTGAGTTTGGTGTGTCCGTGAGCGGAGCTGAGCTCAGGGTCTTTGCACGCCGCCCTCTCGGCCCCAGCCACTCAAGGGCGCAAACAGCCTTGACAAATGATGTGCAGGATGAATTTTGGAGGTTTGCACACAAGTAATCTTTATTCCTGCTAATGTGTGCTTACAATTATCTTCCATAATAATGCTAACTACTTAAAAATTTCTAGGAGTACTATTAAATTTGCTTTTTAAGTAAGTTGATTTACATTTTATTTAAAAAAAAAATCTTTTGGCTGCGACACGAGGCAGGCGGGATCTTAGTCCCCCCGACCAGGGGTTTATGTTTTAAAGGGGGGTGATAGGGAGTGATGTCAGGCCACCAGCATGAAAATGGCCCCAGAGTGTGTGGGAGTGAGGAACTACTAGAATTTAATAACCCTGGAGGAAAGGGTGAGTAGATGCTCCATTTCACAGATGAGGAAACAGGCTTGGAGAGTCATAACTGCTTATGGTTCTCAGAACTCATATGCAGTGGGGCTGGGATTTGACCCCAGGAGCTTTGGCCGTGGAGCCCAGACACGGAGGTGGCCTCTGTGTTTCCCACCTCCTGTGAGCCCCATCTTTAAATAATCCCCTGGAAGGACGGGCAAGACTGGCTTCTGACAGACTGTGTCAAGGGTGCTGGGGTGTCACCCCCTGATTTTGTTATAAAGGATTGTCACATCAGTCCTCCCAGCAAACTCTCTTCTGTTGGTTTTATGAGTATCTGTGTTGGGGTGTCCACAGGGCAAGAAAATGAGGGTAGCCTCCTATTGAAAAGGAAAGTCCAAAAAGAAGTCTGTGCGTGTCAAGTCACTTCAGTCTTGCCTGACTCTCTTGTGACCCCATGGACTGTAGCCCTCCAGGCTCCTCTGTCCATGGGATTCTCCAGACAAGAGTACTGGAGTGGGTTGCCATGCCCTCCTCCAGGGAATCTTCTGGACTCAGGGACTTCTCTTTTGTCTCCTGCATTGGCAGGTAGGTTCTTTACTACTAGCACCACTTGGGAAGCCCCCCTCGAGAAAATGAGCAACTAGCTCGTTTTAAGGCCATAAGACTAGCTCAGAACTGCCTTCTAAAGACACAGTGTTGACTAGATCAGAACCATAGACCCAGCAGAGTATGCTGCCATTGTGGTCTTCATGAAATTCCTGAGACAAACTTCATCTTTTTTTTTATCCTTAGAGTTTCTGGATAAAGGTGCTGAGTCTGACTTTGGACAAACATCCATTCAATTTGCCAATTTTTTCCATGGTTCAATAGCAAGTGACCTGCAAACAAAAATCACATTAAGACTTTAAAAATCTACAAGTACCGGAAGAGCTTAAAATAGTTAACTCATCAACTAGCCTGGAATGTACTTAGGAGAAGTTTGTCCAACATGTTCCTTGTTAGAACCAGGAAAAAAAAATCAGAAAACAACTTCATTTAAGGAAAGGACAGTTCATATGTGGAGGTCAGTATCAACCTTCCTTGGTAATGAATGACTCTGGTAGTTACTCATGTTCTGGCCGATCTGATGAAATCACATTTTATCCCTACACGTCTAAATGACTTTGTTCTAGAGACCCTGGAAGCTTGAAAATTATGCTAGTCTTCTAAAATAAACCAGGTAACTTGCTTTCTTTTCCTGTCTCCTAAAAGGCTTTAGATTATCAATACTTTAAAAGTTATAAAACCTATAAAACTACACAGGCGTAGGCAGGACTGACTACATAATTTGCAGGATCCAGCGTCAACGAAAAGTGAGGAACTTCCTGTTTAAAAAGATTTTAGAATTTCAAGATAGTGGCACAAAGCATTAGACCAAGTGCCCATCTAAGCTTGGGGTCCCATGTGCCTGCCCGGGGAAGGTCCCACACTTGTGGAGCCAGCCCTGACATGGGCATGGAGGTGTTTGACCACTGCACCAATTGCTGTATTGATTATTGGTTTATCCAGATTTTCTTTTTCTTCATTTACATTTCCCCCCACCCAAAGCTCGACTGAGGCTGGAGGAACCCTCCCAGGATGGCTCCCTCGTGGGGCAGCAAATTGCTGGCCGTCTGGAGGGAGCCTTAGTCTTCTCTAAGTGGACATCTCTACAGAGTTTCTCACATGGACCTAGAGCCCAGCTGATCTGTCCCAGCGAGAGCAAGGCAGAAGTCACATTTTCTTTTAGGACATACGCTTGGAAGTCACATGAGTCATTTCTGCACTAGCCTGTTGGTTATAGAGTCTGCCCTGCTCAGTGTGGGAGACCACAGGAGAGATGAACCCCGGTGGTGGGCGTCTCGGCGGCGGGTATCACTGTCCTCCTCTAGAGAAGCTAATGATGGTAACAGTAAGAGTCATGGACCAAAGGGCTTACTATGCGCCAGCAGTATAGTCCGCACTCCGTGTATGTTACTTACTTATTTACTTATTTGTTTGGCTGTGCCACACAGCTTATGGGACCTTTAGTTCCCTGACCAGGGATCGAGGCCAGGCCCTCGGCAGTCAAAGCACAGAGGCCTAACCACTGCACCACCAGGGAATTGCCCCGTGTCTTAAACGCACGGCAACGGCAAGAAGTTACCACCGTTACCAGCCACAGGGCACACATCAGTAAATAGGTTTGGAGAAATTAAGTAACTTGTCTTCTCTTTTGTATAAAATAGTTTTTTTTAAAAAAACAATTATCTAGACCCACCCAGGTGAATCTGACTTCCCTGGTGGCTCAGATGGTAAAGCATCTGCCTGTAATACAGGAGACCCGGGTTCTATCCCTGGGTCAGGAAGATCCCCTGGAGAAGGAAATGGCAACCCACTCCAGCATTCTTGCCTGGAGAATCCATGGACAGAGGAGCCTGGTGGGCTACAGAACAACAAGTCACAAAGAATCAGACACGACTGAGCGACTAACACGCACCCTGGTGAGTCCGCATTTCTCAGCAGCAGCGTTAGTGACATAAAGGCCAAATAATCCTTTATTGTAGAGCTGCTGTCCTGCGCACTGCAGAATGTGGAGTAGCATCCCAGGGTCTCTACCTGCCAGATGCCAATACCAACCTCTCTCAATGGTGATAGCCAAAGATGTCACCAGACATTGCCAATGTTCCCTGGGAGGTGAAGTCACCCCAGTCGAGAACTACTGCTCATGCTGCAGTTTTTCTCTGTTGAGATATCATTTCAGTATGGTGCAAAATTTCAAGCATTAGATGCAAATTCCAGTCATTGGATTGAAATTGAAAAGGAGCATGCATTCATTTCACAAACATGTGTTGTCTCCCTAGAGACCTGTACACAGCTGTAAAAATGCCCATACTGGCGGTCATGAACTGTCCAAGATATGTAGGGATGAGTTATTAATTGTTGGAGATTAAAATCTGCACTATGGATTAGCAGTTGAACAAAGAACTGGCTTGTCAGGTCAGATGGGACTGGCCAAATTAGGAATCTCAGGAGCTACTGAGCTAACTGTAACAAAAGGGCAGTTTACAGAATGCATTCCACTTACCCAGTTCAGAAGGAATTCCACCTGCGTTTGAAGCAAACAGAGCTAAGGGAATGTATAGATTTCCACACCAGTGTTGGAAATTGCCTTGGGAATCTATTCATTATCAATGTGCTTATCTTGCAATACAAACAGTTCCCAGGGATCTCGTAAGACAATTAAGAAAAATGATTTGTGATCATGACATTATTGCTCAAAATATGTTGATAATTTAGTTCTAAACATTGGCTTCAGGAGACATGTTTGTCTCAACAAGTTCATACATGTTTATCTGCTATTGAATAATTAAGTCGCTGATTGCTGCTGCTGCTGCTAAGTGGCTTCAGTCGTGTCCGACTCTGTGAGACCCATAGATGGAAGCCCACCAGGCTCCCCCGTCCATGGGATTCTCCAGGCAAGAACACTGGAGTGGGTTGCCATTTCCTTCTCCAATGCATGAAAGTGAAAAGTGAAAGGGAAGTCGCTCAGTCGTGTCCGACTCTTAGCGACCCCATGGACTATAGCCTACCAGGCTCCTCCATCCACAGGATTTTCCAGGCAAGAGTACTGGAGTGGGGTGCCATTGCCTTCTCCGAGGTCGCTGATTAACTGGGTACAAATGTTATAACTGCCACAAAGGCTATTATTCATTTGAACATATGGAAATTCCTCAAGTTTCTAGCAGTTTCTAGCAACTTGTAGAAAGTTAAGCCATCAAACAAAATAAAAAGGGCTATGCACTCGCTAGCTGCTAACTTAAATTTTGCGCACCGTCAGAGTTGGGATTCAGGCAGACTTGCTTTTAGCTATTTTGCCAGAACCTAGCTTAGTGTCTGGTACATCAGTTCAGTCGCTCAGTCATGTCTGACTCTTTGTGACCCCATGGACTGTAGCACGCCAGGCTCCCCTGTCCATCACCAACTCCCAGAGCTTGCTCAAACTCATGTCCATCGAAAACTTAGCTGAAACTCACGTCCAGCAAAAACCTTAGTTAAAAAAAAAATGAATGATCTTCAAAAGTTCATTAACTTCATTTCCTAGAAGACTGTCAAGAAATGTCATTCTGGAATGGATTTGAAGTCCCGTTTCTTATCCTCCACCATGTTCCAAATAATCTTTTAACACCTTCTGATATAAATACCTGAACCACCAGCTCATCCTTTGACTCTGAGTGCTGATTAGATTTCGCACTGGGGTTGAACTTGGATGCTCCTATTGAGCTGGCCCAATGCTTGCCTCATGGCTCATCTGAGGACAAACAGCAAGCCTGCCAAACTTTACCGTACTGAAGGGGAAATTCTTACAACAGGTGTGCATGTCTGGCATCCTGAGTATGCATCACAGGGGGTCAGCCAGACCACCAAGTCCACGGTCTCTTCAGTCTAAACTGACTGCAGGCTGGACCTCGTGAAATCACCAAACTCTGGGAAATGCTTCAAGGAGTACCTGCGTTCTGCAGCGCAGGCTGGACCTCGTGAAATCACCAAACTCTGTGAAATGCTTCAGGGAGTACCTGCGTTCTGCGGTGATAAAACAGGAGTAAGAGCAAGGACCGTGGCCGATAACATACACTGAAAATTTGTGTGACAATTATTACGGCTAAATCCGTGTTTCTTTTCTGTTTGGATGTCTTCCATTCATTTTTTCATCAAAACTTAGCTTATTTCCTTGATTTGAGCAGAAGTGAATGTGTAACAAAATAGTTTCTCAAATTAATACAGTGTCACTGAACTCAGAGCGTGGCTTGTGTACGTGTGATAGACGCAGCCATGAGCCACCGAGATTCCTTACTTCCTCACGCACAAGGGGAGGGCACGGGCTTTACCGCTGTGCTGTGTTGGTTCCCACTGCACCCAGTGGGGTCAGCTCTACGGCCCGGTGCCCCTCCCTCTGGAGCCTCCCTCCCACCCGCCACGTAAGCCATCACAGAGCCCCGAGCTGAGGTCCCTGTGCTCCACGGCAGTTTCCCGCTA
>NW_011494715.1:8681323-8701879 GCF_000754665.1 Bison bison bison | reverse complement strand
GTTTCCCGCTAGCTGTCTGTTTTTGTTTAAAGCATCAGCTCACTTTAGTTTTCATTTGACCATGGGCGGTGAGGTGGAATGGCCTCCAGCGCTCAGATGAGATGGAAGCTTGGCAAGGTTAAGGAATGTGCCGCAGGCCACAGGCCCAGGGGCAGTGAACTTGATCTTCGAGCCCAGGGTTCTTGGTGACCCCAGAGCACGGGCTCTCAATTTCCGCGATTTATGTCTTCAAATGAGTATCAGAAGAAAACCATGAAAAAAGCAGACACCGCATCAGCTTGCATTCATCCTTAGAAGGTGCAGAGCGACAAGCTGCCCGTGGGGTCCCTTCTGTCCCATGTGAACCAGGATGACCTGTGTGACCAGTGGGTGTTGTGAAGTGGTGGTGTGTGATTGCCAAGGCTGGGTCAGAAAGGGCACTGTGACTTTTACCTTGCACTCTCCTGGATCGCCCTCTCTGGGGGAGCCAGCCACCACGTCATGAGGACACTCAAGACGTCCTGTGGAGAGGTCCACAGGACACAGAACTGAGGCCTCCTGCCAGCAGCCAGGACTAACTACCAGGCCTGCGAGTGAGTCAGCTTGGAGGTGAGTCCCCCCCCGCCCATTCACGCCTTCAGACAACTTACAGTTATCTTGACTGCAGTCTTGCGAGCAGAACTGTCCAAAAACCCCTAAAATTTTTTTGGTATAATTTGTCACACAGCAAGAGTTAACTGATATAAAAGGGGAAGATGTCTTCAAGGGAGAGATGAAAACGGTGAACCGTGATACCCAAGGTAAGGAAGGAAGTGAAGAAACGTAGGCTGCGCAGTTGGATGGGTATACTTAATAAAGTCAAAACAGCCATCATGGTGTGCGCAGCCCAGGCCCAGGCACTCTGACATAACCTCTCGCTCACTAAGCATGTTCCATCCCGGTTCCATTGATGCCCCTGCCATTCCTTCAACAAACCAGACTCACTCCTGCCTGGGGGCTTCTTGCAAGTGCAGTTCCTTTACCTTTTACATTCTTGCACCAGATCACTGCATTGCTGGTTCGTTCTCATTCTTTGAGTCTCAGCGTTAAAATAGCTTATTCAGAGAAAACCAACTCGTGTTAATAACCCCCTTACTCCTACTAAGCTATCTTTTGACATCACCCTATTTTATTTCCTTCATATTCCATAGCCCTGTCTAAAGTGATTTTATATATTTGCTTGTCTAGTTACATGTCTCCTCAACAAGAGTGTAAGAGGCCGGGGGCCTGGAACTTCCCTGGCAGTCCAGGGGTTAAGGCCTTGCCTTCTAATGCAGTGCGTACAGGCTGACCCTTTGGCCATGGTGGGGTCATAATGTAAAACTGCTGGGTGAGTAAGAAGCAGCAGACACAGAGGACAGCTTGAATTCTGACTTACACAAACAGTGCGAGTTCTGACAACAGGGAAATGCCAGTTGGACAGTAACTGGGAACACGGAGAAAGCAGAGAGGCGGGACGAAGACAGCTTCCGCCTGGGAGGCATTCATGACTCACGTCCGGGAAGGACGCCAAGCGCACGCAGGTCGCAGCTTCCGCGTGGAAATGGCGCTGCAGGCACGTTAACAAGGGTCCGGACGCGGCGGGGAGGAGGCGGGAAGGTGTCTCACGCCCGACCAGCCCTGCGTCTAATCCGACCTGGAGAAGCTTCAGAAGGATCTGCGTTCCGTTCATCATGACTTCTTTGGCCCCTGAATACGGCCACACAGTGAAGCCGGTGTTACCTGGGAAGCCACTCCTCCGATTGCACAGAACACAGAGCGGCTTCAAAGACAATCCCCCCGGAACGTGAGTGACCTCGTGTCCATTCGCCGCCGCGCATCACTTTACGTTCCACCCTAACTGGACCCTCTGAGCCTGACATTAACCCGCTGTGGGCAGCTAGAGCCTCAGTTGCCCCCAATTACGAATTTACAAGCTGTTGACGCAGCACATGCAGCCATCTTTTAATCGTTAGAGGCAAGCCCAGGAATACCGTGGATTCTGCGTCTACAGTGGGGCAGCTCAGCCTTCAAGGTTCTGAAACGCAATCCATCTGCATGAACCACTGTCCTCTCGGAGCTCAGCGCACTGGAGAACCGTTAAATTCCTGGGCGATGTCCTAACCAAAGAAATTAATTTCTGTCTTGAAAGGGAAACAGGTTCCCCTCTTTCAGATGGAAGGCGTAAGTGTATGTTTTCAAAGTTGTTAGCACAGCAATAAGGAATTCACCTTCATATTCAGGGACTGGGGTGATTAATAACCAATAATTCTTAATAAGAGTCTGATTTATTGATACGTGACAGCTGTCAGCCCCCAAGCATTGTGTATAGCAACTGGAATGTCTTCATTTCATTCAACCTGAAACACGACTCTCAGGATGGTTCCATGAGTCACTTGAGTGGTGTGATCAGCCTTAGAAATTGAAAACAGCAGACCCAAAAAGGATGATCAAAGGAAATGAGAAAATATATCAATGATCATTTTCTGACAAAAGATGTACAATATTTATGGGGCTTTCTTTTTCCTTTCAAAAAATATTTTGGTCTTTTTTTTTCTTACTACACAATGTAAGTAGTACATCATGATTCTTTTTGATCATCAAGACCAATAGTCATAGCCTGAAAAGATCGTCTTATGCAAGTCTCTCCATTTCAAAATTGGAACTGTCCTCCTGAATCCATCTCCTTTCCCTGGAAAAAAAGAGTTCATGAAAAAGCTCTTTAGGATTTTTAGTGGAAGTTTAGGACTTTTGTTAGGCTGAGGCAGGCTCCAAGGATAGGAGAGATGCTGAGCAAGAGAGGAAGAGGAGGAAAGAAGGTTAAGAATAGAGAACTGGAAGAGAAGCCAGAGAACAGGAGAGATGCCGAGAGGAAGCAAAGAAAGCCAATGAAGTCCACATGCTGAGCAGTGGGGTCCATCGGTGGGGAGAAGCCCACGAGGCAATGGCTGGGAAAGGGGGCTTGAGAAAGGAAGCCCCATGTGGAGGCTTCGCTGGGATCAATCACACCGCCCTTATTCATTACTTTGCTTCCCCAACCGCATCCGTTTCTGCCCTCCTGTCTGCCTGGGAAGCTGACCTCCATGGTCCTCCAGATCCTTTGCCAGTGGCTGCATTTGGATTCAGCCAGCGGGAGCAAGTCTAAGCAGGAAATCAGAGGATGGGAAGTGAGACAGGCCAGAACATAGCTTCTGTCACCCCTCGGGCCACATGTCCACCACTAGCTTCGTCCCACGAGATGGCATCTCCCTCTAGGAAGCCCAGCCTCACCATCAGCCTTCACTGGGCACCTGCAAGAAGAATTTCCTCCTCTTGCCCTTTCAGGCTAAGTCGTCAGCACAGGCAGTGCTTCAGAAAGGTCTCTCGAGTCAGTGAAAGAAGCGAAGAAACAAATGTTTGTAACCAGCGGTTAGTTACCAGGTGCTCCCAACATGAACTCATTCCCCCCCGAAAAAAGAAAAGGACTAATTCCCCTTTTCCTACAATGGCAGATAAAAGACATCATCATTGCATACTAAGCCCAAGCTAATTTTTTTAAGTAAAGACAAAGCATTCTACCAGAAAGAGGAAATTTAAGCCCTGATGAGATGACCTCTCAGAAGAAAGAAGTGATTGTTTTTTCTTTTTTAAAAAACTTTTCATTTTGTATTGGGAGATAGATGATTAAGAAACAACGCTGGGATAGCTTCAGGTGAACAGCAAGGGACTCAGCCACACACACACACACACACACACACACACATTCTCCCCCAAACCACCCCCCACCCAGGCTGCCACATAACACTGAGCAGAGTCCCCTGTGCTGAACAGCAGGTCCTTGCTGGTGATCCATTTGAAATACAGCAGTGTGTCCATGTCCATCCCAGACTCCCTAACGACCCCTTCCCCCATCCTTCCTCCCAGCAACCAGAAGTTCATTATCTAAGTCTGTGACTTCCTTTCTGTTTTGTAAGTTCATTTGTATCATTTTTTTAAGATCCCACATATAAGGGATGTCTTATGATATTTCACCTTCTCTGTCTGACTTTGCTCAGACCGGTCGGTGCATCCATGTTGCTGCAAATGGCACCATTTTTCTTCTTTATGATTGACTAATATTCCATTGTATATATGTACCACATCTTCAGAAAGAACTAATTTTTTATTAGAAAATAAAAACATTTAGAAATAAGCCAAAGGAGTGTGAACTAAAGCCTCAGACATAAAGGTGGCAACCAGACTCACTCTTCCACAAAGCTTAACTGGAATCCGAGGACTCTTCTCTGAAGCACACTCCCAGACCAACGTGTGAACTCATTGCTTAAGAAAAGAAGCAACCAAGAAAGAAGACTCAAAAAATTGTGTTGAATTCCTCTGCTGAGCACTGGATTGCCAAAATATTTAAACCAAGGATCTTCAGGCATCCTGGTGAGATATTTTTTCCCCATATATTTTGGCCCATAGCCCAATTATAAACCCCCTGAGTTAAATTATGTTCTAGGAAAGATCATCCCCAAGAGCAGTTGTGATAAAATTACTGGGTGAACTCATCAGGAACTTTGTGTGCAGCAAATTAATAAATAAAGTCAGAATGAGGAAAAGTGTCCACTGTGGATGGAGCCAAAATCCCTTCTTGGGAGCAGTTTATCATGAGCTATCTGACCTACTTTTCCCATCAGCCACGCCTTCTGCTAAAATTGTATTTGAACTCTGGGGTTCACGTCACAGACTTAGGACTAGCTTATTATCTCATAATTTTGAAGAAGACTAATAAAGATAACCAATTTAAAAAGTGGTCAGTTGGCCAACAGTAAGTGATGGAGAAGATGGAAGAGAAATTTGAAGAGAAATAAGATAACTAGTTTGGAAAACAATTTTATAAAGACTTAACATGCTTCTCAAGGGCTTCCCTGGTGGCTCAGTGGTAAAGAACTCACCTGGCAATGCAGGAGACACAAGAGACGTGGGTTTGACCCCTGGGTTGGGAAAATCCCCCAGAGAAGGAAATGGCAACCTGCTCCAGTGTTCCTGCCTGGAGAATCCCACGGACAGAGGAGGTGCCAGGCACACAGGCAGCATCCTTCTCAGGGTTGAAGGCCTCTATGTGTGAGACCCAGTAGGCATGTCAAGGCTTGGAAGGATTCTGATTAGACACTAGCACTTTTTCTCTTGAAGAAAGGGCTGATACACACAAGAATCTCCGAGGCCTCTTCCCCCAGTCCAGTTCTCATGCGCAGTAAACCAAGACTGCGCTGTTCCTCACGCAGCCTCGTGCTGTTTCCTGAGCCCTGACTTGGGTAATTGCAGACTGTTATGGGAATGTCCTGAAACACCTCAAGGAAGGAATGTGTTGCATATAAACCAGCTCCTCCATGGAAATCCATATAAGTACATCGTGTCTGGTCCACAGAACATCAAAATTCCTTTGCTCTCTCCTTCTCTCTCTTCTTCTGCACGTCTGGGCCAACTCTGCAGTATTCATGTGGGGACAGGAGTTCATTCTTGACCCAAGGATGATCAGTTCACATGTTGAAAAAGGTGAGGGAAACTCCCTCCCGTTCCCCTCAGCTACCAGCTTGTCAACAACCTCAGGAGACGCAGCCTCTTTGAAACGCACCCCAGAGCGTTCACCTTCTGCCCCTACCGAGCTGCCTTCTGTTAGGGACCCTGCCGAAGACGTGTTTCCCCCGCTCTCTCCTCTGAGTGTTCTTCGACTTTTAGAAGCAATTGTGTGTGCTCAGCCACTCAGTCGCGTCCAGCTCTTTGCGACCCCCTAGACTGTAGCCCGCCAGGCTCCTCTGTCCGTGATATTCTCCAGGCGAGAGTACCGGGCCAGGTTGCCATTTCCTTCTCCAGGGGATCTTCCTGACCCAAGGCTCGAGCCCAGGTCTCCTGTCTGGGCAGGCGGGCTCTTTACCCCTGTGCCAGCTGGGAAATGCTGGTGGCAACACGTCAAGCACGTCAGTGTTTTCTGGGCCATAGAAATTAGAAGGGGCTAACCTGAACTCTTTTTCCCCTCTCTTCTTCAAATGTCATAATTCTTTCCAAATTCCATGCCGCTTAAAACATGAGCAAGATACATTTTTCACATAAAGCATGATCTTGTTTTCTTAAGGATATGCCCACCACAGATAGCTTAAGCTTGGCTTGACGCACCTTACCACCAATTACAACACACACAGGCACCCACACACATAATACATACATGTGTGTTTAGCCTTAGAAGAACGTCAAGAATGTGTTCATTTATTGATGAGGTCATAAAATATATATTCCCCTAAAGGTTTTCATCTCAGCTACTTTAAGGTTGATGGAATTAGGCTCTGATTTTTTTTTTTCCCACAACACCCTGAAAAAATAGTTGAGACCTGGAAGAAAATCATGTCCTACCTATGAGGAAGAAATGTCAAAATGACATGTAATAGATGTTGAATAAGTATCTAGAAAATACAAAATTATGTCAGTAAGCAGTTGTTACTCAAGGTAGTACTGATACATATAGATGTGTGTGCACAGTATATGCTTATATGAGTATGTATCAGTATTAACTTGATACACATACATACGTGTGTATAGTGTGCACTTATACGAGTATTTACGTATATATAAAAATATGATTTAGTGTGGCATGTGCTTGAGGTTAAATCTGTTACGGTATGTGGTAGAAAACTCCAGCTGTAGAAAGACCGTCTCTTATTTTTCTAAATTTTTACTGAAGTATAGTTGATCCACAATGCTGTGTCCATCTCAAGCGTACAGCGAGGTCATTCAATCACACACGTGTGTCTGTTCTTTTGCAGCTCTTTGCCCTCATAGTTTATTACAAAATACTGAGTGCAGATCTGTGTGTTACACGGCAGGCCCTGCTGGCCGTCTATTTTGTATATAATTGTGTGTATCTGTTAATCCCAAACTCTTAATTCATCCCTCACCCTGCCTTTCTCCTTTGGTAACCATACATTTGTTTTCTATGTCTATGGAAGACCCTGACTTTGGAGAAAAGAAATTTATGGGGGAAAAAAATGGGGTGGCGGGCAGATTCAAAGATTCAGCAGCATTTTGGATCAGGCATCTAAAGAACCACCCAGAGCAATCATTCTCTGCTTCCTGTTCATCACGCTTTGCGCATATTTCTTGTAATTAGCTGCCTGCCTGGCCCATTCTCACAGCACTCATGCCCCGGGCGTCTCATGAGCACTGTGACGGTCACCTTCTTTGAGACTCAGCCTGATGCGCGTCTTCTAAGCCCTGCCGGGCTCGGCTCTGGCACCGAGAGGAGGAGACAAACCAGCAGTGTCTCCCCACCCGGCTCCCCGGCAGGAGGCAGCCTGCTCCCCGGGGAGGGCGAGGACAGGGCCCGGGGAACCGGGTGACCCCCACTCCCCGACCCGGGCCGAGTGAGTCACACCCAGACCTGCCGCTGCTTCTCCTCGCTGGGTCTGGCAAGCCCGACAAGCAGGCAGTTTGCCTTTTGATGTGTCCAGACACAGGAGTGACTCGGCCTGGCCCTCTCTGGAGGGAGCGTGGAGATGCTCTGGAGGGCAGCCAGCCTTTGTGCAGTCTCTGCTCCACAAACCCAGGATGAGGGCCCTTGAGTCACTCCCCCGCCTCTCTTTCCCTGAAGGAACCGGAGGATGAATCACCAGCTTGAAGGAGCCTGTTCTTTCCTTCCTAATAAACAGAATTCAAGCCTCCAAGCCCCACTAAACATTCCCTCTGACACGGCCTGTCCCCCCACAGACGGAAGGCGTCGGACGGCGAGGAGCGTGGTTTGCCCAGGTAAACACGCTTTCCTTGTCAACTGCAGGCTGCTTTCCACACGGGGGTTCTAAACCTGGGAGGTGGCTGAGGCGACATCTGTGAACTCTGGAGAGACCGTCGCCATCTGGGTGGATGTGTGTGTGTGCGGATTTTTCGGGACGAGATTCACAGCTGGGAGCTTGTGCTGCTTAAGTGTGTGCTCGGAACCAGGCACTGTCCTCAGCACTCATTTAACCCTCCCAGCTCACTCAGGAGTTGGTGCTGCTATCTTCCTTATCCCCATCTTGCAAATCTCAAATTAACCAACCGTTAAAACCAACCAACAACCACCAGTCAGACCCGGGACGCCGGATCCAGCTCGTGAGCTCCCGGTCCCTGCACCGCAGCGCCTCCTGCAGTGAGACAGAGGTAAAGCAACTGACGTGTCCTCGGCTCCGGCTTCCCTGGTGACTCAGGGTAAAGAATCTGCCTGCAATGCAGGAGACCCAGGGTTCAATCCCTGGGTTGGGAAGATCCCCTGGAGAAGAGAAAGGCTACCCACTCCAGTGTTCTTGGGCTTCCCTGCTGGCTCAGATGGTAAAGAATCCACCTGCAATGTGGGAGACCCAGAGTTCAATCCCTATTGGGAAGATCCCCTGGAGAACGGAAAGGCTACCCACTCCAGTACTCTTGCCTGGAGAATCCCATGGACGGAGGAGCCTGGTGGGGTATACTGCATGGGGTCGCAAAGAGTGGGACGTGGCTGAGCGACTAACACTTTCACTTTCACTTAACTGAACCTAGTCTGAGTGGGAAAGTGTAAAGAGAATTTAGACCCAACAAAGGAGAAATGGAAAGTGATGTGGGTTATCTGTTGCTTAGGCTACCAGGTTATTTAGCATACTTTCCTGGGCTTAGTAGGTACAGCTTATGTAAAATCTCACGAGCAACAGCTGCCTGCAAAATTCATCTAATATCCCCAGAAACTGGGTTTCCTCCCTTGGATCTTCGATGTCCCCAAAGATACTCTGTCTCCCCACCGTCGTTTCACAGAGAGTATATTCTCTAGGAACACACACAGCTAGGGAGATGGGTCTTCATAGGCACAACAAGTTCACATTTAATGAGACAAGCATTGTCCACAGTCCACTGTTTCTCTCTCCCAATGTAACACGGGATACGAATTTATTCTTAGTTCCCAGGTAGTTCAATCAGTAAAGAATATGCCTACAATGCAGGAGAAAGTGAAAGTTGCTCAGTTGAGTCCGACTCTTTGCGACCCCATACAGTCCATGGAATTCTCCAGGCCAGAATACTGGAGTGGGTAGCCTTTCCCTTCTCCAGAGGATCTGCCCAACCCAGGGATCAAACCCAGGTCTCCCACATTGCAGGCAGATTCTTTACCAGCTGAGCCACAAGGGAAGCCCACAATGCAGGAAGCATGGGTTCAATCCCTGGGTCAGGAATATCCCTGGAAAATGAAATGGCAATTCACTCCAGTATTCTTGCCTGAGAAAGCCCATGGATAGAGGAGCCTGGCGAGCTACAGTCAGGTGCAACTTAGAGAACAAGCCACCACCATCATCGTGGTCACAGGCTCTGGTGGAAGGAGTCGAGCTCTGGAATCAGTCCTGTCTGTTATTTAATGGTTGGAAGCAAGATGCCCATAAAAAACATTAGCCATGGAAGTGCTAGTGCTCCTAGTGTTACTTATACTACTTACGGACTGTTTATTGGCCAGATACTGTGCTAGAAGTGCAACACGTTTTACATCGTTTAATCTCCACAACTTTCCACGGGAGGGACTCTTATCACGTATGTTTTGCAGTAAGAAGCTGACTGGAGCCACACACAACAGAAGCTCCGACCAGGAACCGAACCAACATGACCGTCAGGCGAGACGTCTGCGCACCGCTGGGTCTGGGAGTGTGTATCTGTGTGTACAAGTGTGTATGTGTCTAACTGGTCACCCATACTTTCTTCAGTGAAAACTCACATTTCTATCCCCCGTTCTTCAATTACAATGTATCTTTCCGAAACGGTTTGAAGCATAGAAACTAGTTTAGCATTTCTTTGATAGACCACGTCTGCTTAATGACTTTATTGATGAGTGTTTTGAAGTAAACACATTTGTTCACCAAAGAGGAAAAACAATACTCTGGGGAAACTGCCTTGCCTTAAATGAAAGACTTAACCTGAAACCAAAATCCACAGGTTTATGACTCATCTCTGACTCACTCTCCTGGTCTGCTCGGAAATCCAGGAGAAAGACTGACAGCCCAGCTGGGTGTCGCAGGGCTGTTTTTCTGGTTGTTGCCTTCAAGATGCAAGGACGGAATCAAGACACAGAATCAACAGTGTGTGAAGAATGAAACCCAGCCTCGCAGGCCGTGTCTTGTTCCAAGTTCAGAGGTGGAGATGGTTCCAGTGGCTGCTTTCATGGAGGAAAGAGTAGTATTTGGAGATTAATGGCTTACCAAGTTGTATTTTCGTTCTATTTTTGAACTTTGCTAAGCAAAAACCCTGCACCTTCTGAACCCGGACTCTGAACGTCCTCTCTCTAGTTTACTATAAAAAGAAGATTCTTTAATAAAACCTAGGGGTGGGATGAGAGTTTAAAACATCCTTTAATCTTAATAGCTTTCCTTGTGGTTCCTGAATTTATGGCTGAACAAGCACAAGGGGGTGAATGGTAGGCAGGAAACACAAGTAAAACATTGTCTTCGTTTGAGGTCCTGATTCAGGATGAAGAAGCAAGGAAATTATCACACCAAGGGTGGCTGACCTCAGTAAAGAGGGCAGCCTTGGAAGAAAAACAACACTTGACAGGAAGCGAGATGGGAGCTCTGCTGTCAGGAAATGTGTGGAGCGCTGGAAGATTCTGCAACCCAGGTCACAAACAGGCAGGCTCTGAGCCAACTGAGGGCCACAGGAAGGTTTTGCTTGGCTTGTAGGGTGTGTCTTAAGCTTTTGAAATCACCAATGATTTTTAAAAATCGGGAAGTTCCATTCTCCAACCTGGAATCTCCACTTCTGTTGGAAGCAGTTCCCGCGGCATTGTCCGTGTGGCCTGGTAACGGGACCCCCTCTGAGGAGGTCAGGTCGTCTCTGGTTTTCCCTGCGCTCCACCATCTCCCGTGGCCTCCCACGGGTCTGTCAACTCTTGCCCCACCTTCTACGCCCTTGCAGCTCTATCCTTTAGCATGTGTTAAAGGACCAGGCGCAAGTCCTTCTTTTAACTCCAGTCCCCATTCCTGTCCCTCCAAAACGAAAAAGAAAAAAACAGTTGAACAAGTAAAAGTCTGTCTATAGATTTCTTCAGCTGTGAAATTCTGCGGAGAAGAGCCCCGCATCCTGCACATCTCATGTCCTGAAACACGGCTCAGTGCCCCGAGCATCTGCTCCTCACTCCCCAACAGTCCCCAGAGAAGAAAGATACCTCGTCCTCTAGAGTCGGTCTCATTTCCCTAGCGATTAGCAAAGGTGTGCTCACGGCTATGTGTGTTTCAACTGAAACCTCTGAAAAAGTGCCCTAGCTCTTGTAATGTTCTTCTCCATTGTTAAAGAGCAGGATTCCTTACAGCGTTGCTTCGTGACTAACAAAGGTTGGGTTTGTGCTTCCCTTTGAGCAGCTCCTCAGCACTCCCAGTGCTGATGCAGGAACCTTTGGGCAACAAGGAGATGAGGCAGCGCCCCCAAAGGCCCTGCACCCCGACACAGAGAGCCTGCCCTCTCCTTTATGGCTTTTCAAATGTGTCTGAGAGACAACCTGCAGCCTGTCCACGGTAGGCGCTCCGACCCCAGGATGCTCAGCCTTTATCAAGCATTCAGTGAGATAGACAGGGAGGGAGTGATCTGCCCTATGGTTCCTAGAAAAAGTTACTGAAACCACAGCGGTGAGGGGCTCAGCTCCCCAGCCCAGAGATGAGCAAACGATAGACAGCATTGACCCTGATCCACCTTTCAGTGGCTTCTCCATCAGAGGGCAAGAGTATAAAATGACACCTACCCAGCAGGGCAACACCTGCCCAGCAGGGGGACACCCGCCCAGCAGGAGGACACCCGCCCAGCAGGGGGACACCCTCCCAGCAGGGGGCACCCGCCCAGCAGGGGGACACCTGCCCAGCAGGATGGCTGCAAGAGTTAAACAAAACTAAGCATGCAATTCACTGAGCTCCAACCTTGGAATATGTCTGATCATCATGATAAGGGCAGCGATAACAGCAACCATATTTATTGAAAACCAGGAGCACTAGGCTCTGTCACCTGCTTGACACCCTCACAGCACGCCATGGGGCTGGCAGGATCTTAGTCCCCAGCCAGGGCTTGAACCTGTGCCCTCAGCAGTGAAAGCACAAAGTCCCAACCACCAGACTACCAGGGAATTCCATCATGCTTTTTAAATGAGAATCGGTAATGGACTCAGAGATGTTAAGTAACTTCCACAAGGTCACACGACAGTGAAATGTCGGGGCAGAACCTGAATCTAATGTTTGCCGTCCTAACCACACTGCTGCTGCTGCTTAGTCGCTTCAGTCGACTTAGGCAAGAACGCTGGAGTGGGTTGCCATTTCCTTCTCCAATGCATGAAAGTGAAAAGTGAAAGTGAAGTCGCTCAGTCGTGTCCGACTCCTAGGGACCCCATGGTCTGCAGCCCACCAGGCTCCTCCGTCCATTGGATTTTCCAGGCAAGAGCACTGGAGTGGGGTGCCATTGCCTTCTCCCCTAACCACACTACTATCTACTTATTTAATGTTCATGAAAATATTGGAAGTGGATGTTATCTATGGCTCCATTTTACAGATGAGCAAACTGAGGTACTGAACAGGTGAATAACTTGTCTCAGGTCACCTGGGTCAAGAGTCTCTTTTCCACTGTCCTGCATGCCAGGCACTATGCAGAGTCCTCCACATACGGTTCCATTTGATCTTTGCAAACCATTTAAGAAAGGGATTATCACTCCATGTTATGAATCAGGACACTGAGACTTGAAGACATGCTGTAAGTTGCTTCCAGCTGTTACTGTTTTGTCTCTAAGTCGTGTCCAGCTCTTTCGTGACTCTGTGGATGGTAGCCCGCCAAGCTCCTCTGTCCATGGGATTCTCCAGGCAAGAATACCATTTCCTCCCCCGAGGCATGTTGCTGGCCCAGGGAACGAACCCGTGTCTCTTGCATCTCCTGCACTGGCAGGCAGATTCTGTATCACTGGGCCACCTGGGAAGCCCCGCTTCTAGTTGCACAGTGGTGACACAGTGTTCCTGCGACCCAGGTCTGGCTGTGGCTGGCCACAGAGCCCTGAACTGCCACAAACCCAGCTGCTGCCTCCCCCTGTTCCCCGGGCCCACATCGCAAGTGGCCTCTCCTCTCCCTCCCCGGGGTCTCTTTTCCTCATCAGTCTAAAAAGCTAGAATTCTTTAGAGCTGGCCTCACACTGGGACTAAACTTTAACCTCAGGAACTCACTCAAAGGTCACAGGTCCTGAACAGAGACCTGGAGATCTGCCAGTGATTCAGCTGAACCCTGTCACCTCTGCAACTCACCACCGTCACTGGGTTCACATATTACAAAACCCACTGACATCTTCTGCTGGCCTTTGAGGCAAACAATTAAAAACTGTTCTCTCACCAAACAAGTAGAAAACTCAGAGAGAAAAGTTCAACCCTTTGAAAAGTCTTCATGTAAATGTAATCGGTCCCAGCTAAGAGATTGATCCGGAGAAGGCAATGGCACCCCACTCCAGTACTCTTGCCTGGAAAATCCCATGGTCGGATGAGCCTGGAAGGATGCAGTCCATGGGGTCACTAGGAGTCGGACAGGACTGAGCGACTTCACTTTTCACTTTCATGCTTTGGAGAAGGAAATGGCAACCCACTTCAGTGTTCTTGCCTGGAGAATCCCAGGGATGGCGGAGCCCTGGTGGGCTGCCATCTATGAGGTCGCACAGAGTCGGACACGACTGAAGCGACTTAGCAGCAGCAGCAGCAAGACATTGATCAGTTAGCTTTATAAACTTACCTAAAAGGAACAGTTTTCTCCCTAAAACTTGGAAAAGATCAGGAAGCTCCAAGTAGATAAATGCTGAGATTCAGTCTGTATCACTTAGGGTTTGTTCAGTGAAGCAGAACCAGGGTGAGAGATCTAGATGAGGGATTTCTTATGGAACTGGACCTTGTCCAACAGTGGAAGCAGAGTCAGGACTCTCCAGTCAGGGTGTCTTCACTTCCCTCTTCTAAATCCTGTGCAGATTTCTCTTGCAGGCAACCCTGATTGTGTTCTTGTGTGAGAGAAACCTCTTGTTCATGGGCGATACTTGTTGAGGGTTTTAGAAGTAAAACGGTGTGATGTCTGCAATTTGCTCTCAAATAATTTTGCAGAAAAATAATGTTTGTATATACTATGTTGGGCTTCCCAGGTGGCACTAGTGGTAAAGAACCCACCTGCCAGTGCAGGAGATGTAAGAGAATCGGGTTTGATCCCTGGGTTGGGAAGGTCCCCTGGAGAGGGGTATGGCAACTCACTCCAGTATTCCTGCTTGGAGAATCCCGTGGACAGAGGAGCCTGGTGAGCTACAGTCCAAATGGTCGCAGAGTGGGACACGACTGAAGCGACTTAGCACACAGGCATATACTATATTATGGGCTTCCCGGCTGGTGCAGTGGTAAAGAGTTCGGCTGCCAATGCAGGAGGTGCAAGAGACCTGGGTTCATTCCCTGGGTCAGGAAGATCCCCTGGAGAAGGAAATGGCAACCTGCTCCAGCATTCTTGCCAGGATAATCCCATGGACAGGGAGCCTAGCGGGCTACAGTCCGTGGGGTTGCAGAGAGTCGGACACGGCTGAGCACGTGCACACACATTATATTAATACGCACAGTACCTGCGACATGATACATGGTCTCAGAGACAGGAACAGGAGACGTGGCAAAATGTCCATTAGGAGAACACGGCTGAGAGGTGAAAACGGCATTCCTGGTGTTCACGGAACGTCCTTTTCCAACATGTTTGCAGTTTGAGATTTTCACAATAGAAAGTTGAAATTTTTCAAAAGTGCCTGAATGAATGCATGGACCAAGAAAATGCCACATATACACACAGTGGAATATTATTTGGCCTTTAAAAGGAAGGAAATCCTGCAAAGTGCAGAAACCTGGGTGAACCTTGAGGACATTGTGCCAAGTGAAAGAAGCCGTTACAGTACAGATGTCCACCTGTACGGACGAGCCACCTGTATGATCCATAGAGGCATGATCCACCTGTGACAGCTTTAACATAATTAAGCTCACAGAGCAAAGGACAGGATGGTGGTGGCCAGCTGCTGAAGGGTGTGCCCCTTATGTAAGACGAGTAACTTCCTGAATGTGCTGTACAGCATGGAGTCTAGAGATAACAGTGCTGCCTTACACACTGAAATTCTGGTGAGAGGGTGGATCTCACGTGAAGTGTTCTTATCGCAATAAAATTCAAAAACAAGTTTTTAACCCAACCCACCACAAAACCATCCACAACAGTAAAACTGTTTTGAGTTTCCACCTGGCTTCCTGGGAAGATAAGCCCTTTAAGGAATACAGTGGCCCTCCCTGTCTTTGCTGAGTCAGTTCAGGGTTAGACATTTCACCTTTGTCAGGGTGCTGACTCCATAACTTACAAGATACTGGGTACAACATTATCTGCTTTGGATTTAATACACGTGTTGGAATGCACTTTACTTACACACACACCCGTGGTCTTGTCCCCGTTGACACTGATCTCATCCATGAACTTGATGCCTCACTTGCCCCTGTTGTCAAGTCACACTTTAACCGGAAGGTCGCACACCTCCTTGGCCTCCCTGAACCTCCCACAGGAGGTCAGGAGTAACTCCGCCAGGCCTGATTCCCTCTGTGGGTCTCGTCCTCCTGCGGACTGGCTGGAGCAAGCGGCGGAAAGGGAGGGAATCAGCTGGGTGAGGGAGGCAGCGGTGCTGTGGACCCGGCCTGGGGGCTCGGCCACCCGGCGGGCCGCGGCCCCTCTCCCTCTGCTGTGCCCAGGACGGCAGGACGTCTGCCGCACAAAGGCTCGCGGAGGGCACGCAGCCCAGGGGCAGCCGCAGTCGATGATTAACTCAACCCCGGCCGCAGCGCGCACTTCATGACCTCTCCTCCGCGCCCAGCGGAAAACAAGTTCTAGCACTCGGAACTGAAATCCTTCAACCCCAAACCTTTTACAGAGCCTTCATAGCAGGAAGAAACTGCTGCTCTGAAAAACGCGCATCCAAGCAGAAGTGATAAACATGTATTACGTCCCAACACTTCACCTGTAAGAGACAAGGAAAGAGGAGCGGGAACACACAAAACAAGCAATAAACACGAGTTTAAACTTCTGAAACACCTCAAGCATAGGAAAAGCAGTCACCGCCCAGCTTTGTCAGATCTCAACATTGTCGTTTAGGCCCTAATACTTTTCTGAGAAATAAAATAATACAGATAGAGTTGAATTGTTTCCCTCTTTGGGCTTCGCCAGTGGCTCAGGGGTAAAGAATGAGCTTGCAATGCAGAAGATGTGGGTTCGATCTCTGGGTGGGGAAGATACCCTGGAGGAGGAAATGGAACCCCACTCCAATACTTTTGCTTAGAAAATCCCATGGACGGGGGAGCCTGGTAGGCTGCAGTCCATGGGGTCTCGAAGAGTCGGACACGACTGAGCGACTTCACTTTCACTTTTCACTTTCATGCATTGGAGAAGGAAATGGCAACCCACTCCAGTGTTGTTTCCTGGAGAAATCCCAGGGATGGGGAAACCTGGTGGGTTGCCGTCTATGGGGTCGCACAGAGTCGGACACGACTGAAGTGACTTAGCAGCAGCAGCAGCAGGGGTAAAGAATGCGCTTGCAATGCAGAAGATGTGGGTTCGATCTCTGGGTTGGGAAGATGCCCTGGAGGAGGAAATGGAACCCCACCCCAGCACTCTTGCCTGGAGAATCCCATGGACAGAGGAGCCTGGTGGGCTACAGTCCACAGGGCCACAAAGAGCTGGACATGACTTAGCTACTAAACAATAACGAGTCCCTCCTTCCTCTTTTCTCAGAAATAGTGGCTCTCCGGACTTTCAGTTCAGCCGCTCAGTCGTGTTTGACTCTTCGGGACCCCATGAATCGCAGCACGCCAGGCCTCCCTGTCCATCACCAACTCCAGGAGTTCACTCAGACTCACGTCCATCAAGTAGGTGATACCATCCAGCCATCTCATCCTCTGTCATCTCCTTTTCCTGACTTTGGTATCCATTATTCCCAAACATGTTTTATGATCACCACCTATCCCGTGGATGGAGGAGCCTGGTAGGCTGCAGTCCATGGGGTCGCTAAGAGTCAGACACGACTGAGCAACTTCACTTTCACTTTTCACTTTCATGCATTGGTGAAGGAAATGGCAACCCACTCCAGTGTTCTTGCCTGGAGAATCCCAGGGATGGGGGAGCCTGGTGGGCTGCCGTCTGTGGGGTCGCACAGAGTCGGACACGACTGAAGCGACTTAGCAGTAGCAGTATGCACATATTCATAATATATGGCACAGTTTCACGTGTTTTTCTGTAATTTGCTCTTTATTCAACAAGATGCTCTTGAGATCTTGCCTTGCTGATACAGTTCCTTTGGGCTCCAGCTCACTTACTATGAATGACTTTGCTGAATGACTTTGTCCCGATCTGTTTGCCCATCATCTCGCTGCGGGGCCTTCGGCTTGTGTGCAGTTCTCACGCTCTCACGTCGCCCTGCCGTCAAGGTCCGCGCTCGGTGCGAGGGCTCCTCCCGGACGTCACTGCGCTGCTGGGCACTGGGCTGCACTCGCGCTTTCCGATTAGACCTCGTCAGATGCCTCCGCTAGGTGGGAGCAGTCCCGGCCCCTGCTCGTCCTCTGTGACGTTGCTGCTGCTTCGCATTTCAGCACGATCTTATTCCAGATATTTGGTCCACACTCAACCCAGGGGACCAAACCCCTGAATTAAAGTGAGTACCTATAATTCCCTGGGGAAAAACACTCTTATAAACATGTAACTCAAAATAGCATCACTTTTATCCCTTATTCCTTATACCTATATTTATATTTTATATAAAATGTACTTACCTCTGAAATAAAGTAACAGCCTTCTAATATAAATGTCAACATCATGCTAATAATAATTTTAAAATAACAGCTAATATATATTGAGTATGGACTGGGCATTAGGAGTTTTCTGCATTCAGTAAATGCAATACCTCACTGTGACACCCTTACTTAGACACGATCATTATTATCCCAATCTTGTCAAGGACCTGTTGTTCATTGTTGCCGTTTGGCCGTTCAGTCACGTCTGACTCTGTGACCCCGTGGACTGTAATGCACCAGGCCTCCCTGTCCATCACCAACTCCTGGAGTTTGCTCCAATTCATGTCCATCGAGTCAGTGATGCCATCCAACTATCTCATCCTCTGTCATCCCCTTCTCCTCCTGCCTTCAATCTTTAGTGAATCAGCTCTTCGCATCAGGTGGCCAAAGTATTGGAGCTTCAGCTTCAGCATCAGTCCTTCCAATGAATATTCAGGGTCAGTTTCTTTTAGGATTGACTGGTTGGATCTCCTTGCAGTCCAAGGGACTCTCAAGAGTCTTAAGCAACTTGGCCAGAGCCATATGGCAAGGAATTGGTGAACACAGGATTTGAATCATCTCTCAAAGCTGCGTAGCCTCAGAAAATTTATTTCCTTTGCCTCCATTTCCTCACCTGTAAAAAGCAGGAAAATCATCACACTTGTCTGCTAAGGATGGATCTGATGATACAGTACAGGTAACGCATAACAGTCTCAAGTGCATGGAAAGCCCTTAAACAATGATTAGCTATCATTATTTTTCTGTTTATTAACTCTGCTGTTTAAGAATGTTATAAATAATCTTAATATTAAAATGAAAAGCTAAAATTGGGGGCCTCTGCTGTCACAAGTATCTCATTCTAAGGGCTTCAAATAATTCTGACCACCATTGTCTTTGCTCAGTCTGTCTTTATCAGTGCAAGATGGTGCTCACTTTGCATCTGGCTTATAAGCAGCCTCACTAGTTATTCTGAGCACCGTTACTGTTAAAATCTACAGGAATAAGCAATGCAATTGAATGTGTACACCCAGTTCAAAAGAAGGAGAAATGACCGAATAATCGCCTAAGCCTCCAGAGAGGAACGGTAAAGAGGTTTTGCTTCATCAACAACCTTACGTTATAATTAGAAAAATGTTGCTGACCTCTGAAGAACTAGCCAGTATACAAGATATTGGAATATATTTGAATCATAGGATTTCAGGTCTAGAATAGCTTCAGAGATGACCCCATCTCGGAGATTTAGACCATACGCTGGCACATGAAAGGCTCCAGGAAATCCTGTAATGATCTTTAAATCAGTTTCCTTTTCTTGGCTCTCACATCCCTCACTGACTGGATCTCAGCATCCTTCCGTTGTCAAGAACCCCTGCCCATCCTTGGGGACCAGCATCCCACAGACCTCGTTCCCCTTAGGGCTCATTGAGCTAAAGAAACTATTTTACACATGAGGAGACAGACCCAGAGGCGACAGGGCAGCTGAAGGATGGGGCTCACCAGCCCAGGGTGCAGCCTTTCCACGTCATCCCACGCATTTCCCTTTTGGAAAGATAAGAGCTCCTTACCTAACCCTGCCACCATCCCACTGCCAGGAAAAAGCAAGCCACAGATCTCAGCATCTGTGCTTACAGTCAAATGCTTTCCCCTGCTCTCCTACACGAATGGTGGTGGTGGTGTTTAGTGGCTAAGTTGTGTCCAGCTCTTTTGCAACCCCATGGACTATATAGTCTGCCAGTCTCCTCTGTCCATGGGATTTCCCAGGCAAGAAGACTGGAGTTGGTTGCCATTTCCTTCTCCAGGGGATCTTCCTGACCCAGGGATCAAACCCATGGCTCTTACATCTCCTGTATTGCCTGTGGATTCTTTACCACTAGCGCCACCTGGGAAGCCCAATGATATTATGGCTACCATCTATTGACACCTATTAAGTGCTGAGTTAAATAGCTTAAATTATTACTGTAATTCTTACAGCCTGTGATCAATACCCCCATTTTATAGATGAACTAACAGAGGTTTAATAAGAAAACCAGTGGAGCAGGGACTTGCCTCTTTGAAAGCCCTGGTCCTTCTAATTATGGCAGTAAACTAAAAAAAATTCCATCTCAATTTACAGGTGCTGGAAAGACTCCGAGATAGAGTAAGCCAGTCTCAAGGTCTCACGAAAGTTGCAGGCACAGCCTGGCCCTTGCTCTAAACTTCTACTTTTCCAGCACAACAGGGAATGTCTGAGCCATCTACACGGTCTCCCAGGCCGGTTTGTAGCATCCCAAGGGGGAAGCAACTCGGTTTTGGTGGCAGAGCTAGGCTCGCACCCCGGGGCCACCCCGGCCTGGTGAGGTGCCCCCAGGGACGTTAGCGAAGCTCAGTGGCCGGCCAGCACTGATCCCGGGTCTTCGGGAGCCGCCCGCCTGGGATGTTCAAAGAATCCGCTCAGTCTCACGTTTTAACGATGTCCGCCCTGTGAGACTGGTCCCCTGTGCTCTCAATTCACTCAGCCTAGAGCTTGGGACTAACAGCATCACGTTCATCACGTCTGCATCTTTAGGTGAGACTTCACTCAGCTTTTGGGCTGTTAATTTTTTTAAATTTGTATTTTGTTAGCGATCCTTCCTGAGATGCGGTTTCCTCGTTTGCAAAGGGCACAGATTGTGTGACGCTTGGCACACAACTGACCTTCAGCGAACGGCCGCTGTTTCCGCCGTGCCGCCCCTGGCGGTCCTCCCCCACTGGATCCCCCACGGCTGCCGCC
>NW_011494715.1:8667737-8681223 GCF_000754665.1 Bison bison bison | reverse complement strand
CCCCCTGGCCCCCCCCCGGCTGCCGCCGACAGCGTTCGGGCCCACTGGCACGTGCCCCTCACCGCGTGGGCACCGCGGACGCAGGCGCCTCTTCAGTCCCTCGGTCTCGACCAGCTGCAGGCGGGGCGCTCCGCCACCTGTGCCCTTGGTGCCTACAGAGGCCTGACGAAAGGCGTGACTCGGACGCCCTCAGCGGCCCCCCAGGCCGAGCGCACCCCAGCCCGAGCTCACCGCCGCGGCCTCCCGCCTGCGGAGGCGAGGCTGTCCGGCAGCTTCGGAAGATCCAGGCGAAGCTCAGCGGCCGGCCGGCGCTGATCCCGGGTCTTCGGGAGCCGCCCGCCTGGGATGTTCAAAGAATCCGCTCAGTCTCACGTTTTAACGATGTCCGCCCTGTGAGACTGGTCCCCTGTGCTCTCAATTCACTCAGCCTAGAGCTTGGGACTAACAGCATCACGTTCATCACGTCTGCATCTTTAGGTGAGACTTCACTCAGCTTTTGGGCTGTTAATTTTTTTTAATTTGTATTTTGTTTTTTAATTGAAGGATGATTGCTTTACAATGTTGTGTTGATTTCTGCCACACAACAATGCTAACCGGCCATAACTCTATATAAATAGAGAGCCATAACCACACACACACACACACACACACACATCCCCTCCCTCTTGAGCCCCTCTTCCACCGCTGTCCCATCCCATCCCTCTAGGTCGACACAGAGCACCAGGCTGGGCTCCCTGTGTTATGTAACAGCTTTCCACCAGCTAGCTGTTTTACACACGGTGGGGTATATACGGGCTTCGCAGGTGGCGCTAGTGGTGAGGAACCCCCCCGCCAATGCAGGAGACCTGAGAGATACGGTCCGATCCCTGGGTCAGGGAGACCCCCTGGGGGAGGGCATGGCAACAACCCCAGTATTCTTATCTGGAGAATCCCATGGACAGAGGGGCCTGGGGCGCACAAAGAGTTGGACACAACTGAAGAGACTACGCACGCATGCACGCACAGACTAAGCGCAGTGAATCCTCACATTCACTTATCAGGGCTTCTGCTCAGAGAAGTCAGGTAAGGTACCTAAGGACGCAGCTGGTCAGCAAGGCTCCTGGGCTTTGGATCCCGGTCCACGTTATGCAGAGCTTGAGCTCTTGAACCACATGGCACGGCCAGCAGCAGCATCTCAGGGAGTCCATCATGGACTGGGCTCTCATGGTCTGTACTGATGAAACAGCACAATGGAACCCCATTAAATCATGGCCCACGCGGTTTAGTCCCAGAAAGCAGTACAAGAAACACAATCTGCTGTTAAAAGTGAATTTCAGATTTTTACATAAATGTCTCTACTATAATTAGGGAGTTCAGTCAAGCAGGGAAGACAGATGTGAAGTTGAGTTTGGCCGCGTAGATGCTGCAGTGTGGAGCAGACAGGAACTGGCAGGCAGAGAGGAGGAAGAGATAAATTCCATGTGCCAGAGGCAGCAGACATTCCAGCAAGACCCTACCCATCTGCCCACTCCTCTCTACCTTGCTGACCTCACCACCCGCTTGCTTTCAATTCTTTTTATGTCCCGCTGCTAGATTCAAGTTTGCGGCAGAACACACACCCTCTCAACAGCATCCCAGCAGGGAGGCAGAGGAAGAGATTCTTCCTGTAAAAATAAGCACTCAGCAGACGTTCCCAACCATATACCCACTGGTCAGGCTGAGTCATCTGCCCATCCCCAGACCCCTGAGCGACTGCCTATAAGGACTTCAGGTCCCCTGCATCCCCTGACTAGTTTCAGCCAATGGAGGACCACTGCAGAAGGTCCTTGTGAGAAAAGACAGTGATGGAGCAGGGGAATATCCCCCAGAGGATGTCTTCCCTGGGCCTGCCCTCAGGCTGACTGTGGGTTTCTCTCCTCTCAAGAGGGTCCCCCCCACTCGCATGCTAAGTTGCTTCCGTCATGTCCAACTCACTGCAATGCTAGGGACCGCAGCCCGCCAGGCTCCTCCGTCCAGGGGATTCTCCAGGCAAGAACACTGGAGTGGGCTGCATTTCCTTCCCCAGAGGATCTTCCTGACCCAGGGTCGAACCTGTGTGTCTTACATCTCCTGCTTGGCAGGTGGGTTCTTTACCACGAGTGCCACCTGGGAACTGCCCCCCCACCCACCGCCACTTGACTCTCCTAAATTCTGTGATGACTCTCCTGATGCCTTTAGCCTAGGGAAGGTACCGCTCTGTGGCTACTGGCCTGTAATTGCTTCACTATCCTTTGGAGTCACATATGTTCACACCTGTATAAATATTCTATTTGAAATAACCCCTCCTAAATCACTTTGTACCATCTGTTGCTTCTTGGGGTCCTGATTTGCTACAACTTGTCATTACCAAAAAAGAATCATGATTTAGACCAATCCTGTTTTGTTACTGAATCCAAGCTCGGTCTGCTTGCCACATAACAGCCAATAATCAGGTTATGAGGTGTTGAGGCATGGAATAGTGACTTTATTTGGAAGACCAGCCATCTGAAAAGACAGTGGAGGAGTGTCCTAGAGTACCACCTTATGGGGGTCTGGATGCAAGGATCTTTTATAGAACAGAGACGGGGAGGAGGTGAGGAGGTTAAGTAAAAAGCCCGTAAGTCTTGTGGAATATCTCCTGGCTTGGCCAGCATCAGGAGGAGATGTGTTCATTTTTTTCTTCTCTGCATCTGTTCACAGGTGGGCAGGGTCAGAATGTCTCCCCCGGAGCTGAATAAAGGCACTTTAGTTGAACATTCCGGCAGAGAGGCCATTCAGAAGTTATAATAACAAAAGCTACGGAGAGCTAAGTTTAAAGAAAAAGAAGCAGACGGACGAGGAGTCAGATTCTGTCCTCTCCTGTCACAGCTTCACCCCCGGGTTCTTTTACTTGTTTGGCTGCGGGGTCTTCCTCGCTGCACAGGCGTTTCTCTAGCTGTGGCCAGTGGGGTGACTCTTTAGCTGTGGTGGGTGGGCTTCTCACTGCAGGTGGTTTCTGTCAGCGTGTTTCCCCTAACAGAAGTTGCAAGGTATTTTTTCTCTGTTTGTTGGTACTTTCCTTTCTTGACAGCTAGCATGACAGGGTGGGGGGTGGGGGGGTCATGGCTTCACGGTCAAAATTGCTGCAGGAAAAGGTAAGAAGTGGGACCAGCCAAAGGCAGAGGAGGGGACGGAGACGGAAAAGGCAAGAGAGAGCGGCTGGGCAGAACCTCTGGGTAACGTGCAGATCCTGGTCAGCAGGAGTGCCTGGGTCCTGAGACCGCACGTCTAACAGCTGCCTCACTGCGGTCCAAACTGGCGGTCCCCGGACTCAGCAAATGTCCCGTCTTGATCTACTCAGCTTCGAGTCAGAACCAAGACCTGGCCGTCCTGGGCGTTGCCTTGGCAGGGAGAGGCTCCCGTCCAAGTTCATGCAAATCACACATCACTGGACCCAAACACCCGCACACCCAGCTTTCTGACTCAAGTCCCGCTGGAGAACTTGCATTTCTAACAAGGCCCCCAGGTGCTACAAATGATGCCTGACATTTTGAGAACCAGAGCTCTTAATTAGTAGAACTTTTTCTCCGCTATTTTATAGCATTAAGTGGGGGCTTCCCAGGTGGCGCTAGTGGTAAAGAACCTGCCTGTCTATGCAAGAGACGTAAGAGATGCAGGTTATATCCCTGGGTCGAGAAGATCCCCTGGAGGAGGGCATGGCAACCCACTCCAGTACTCTTGCCTGGAGAACCCCATGGACAAAGGAGCCTGGTGAGCTACAGTCCATGGGGTCGCAAAGAGTCGGAAACAACTGAAGCGACTTAGCAGCAGCAGCAGCATTAAGTGACCAAGACCAGTGTTATTTATCCTAGATGCTAACGATTCAAAGTGTTGATAAAGAAAAAGACAAATATTGATTGTTTCCCAAAGCCCCCAGCTGAAGGCGCCCTAGGCCCTGACCATCTAAAATACAGTCTAACTCCACCACCTCCTGGCGATCTTAGGAAGTGCAAACCATGTCGTCCTATTTGAAAATGGCTCGCTGCAAATTAACCTTGGTAAACACATTAGATGGGAGACAGTAACCACCATCCTCCTCGCCTTTATTAAGGACATAAAGATGATTTGTGTAGTTAAGAAGTCGTCCCTTAGTTGACACCTAAATGGGGCCAGGCACACGAAGATAAAAGCAGCGATAGCTAAATATCGCTTGTACAGCGCAAAGCATCTGCGCTTCGGCAGTGCTTGGTTAGGACCTGTACTGTTCCTGAGCTTCCTGTAGGAGCCGGGCGAGGGGAATTTAAGGAGCTTGCTCAAAGTCACTCAGCAAAATGTGGTGGAGACAGAATGCAAAGCAGGTAATGTGCCTCCCTAGTCGCCTGCCCTAAATCTCCATTCTATGCTCCCTCCCAAAAAACAGCTGGAGGAAGTCAAGGAAAGCCGCTCAGTCGTGTCCGACTCTTTGGGGCCCCATGGACTATACAGTTCATGGAATTCTCCAGGCCAGAACACTGGAGTGAAGTCCCCAATAAATATGTTTTAGGTTAGTTAACTCACCCCTCCCAGAAAAGTAGCCCTGGAATATGCTTCAGGCACGTTTTCCATCCCTTTCATTTCACACACAGTAAACAGCCAGGGGCACAGACAGGTGAGGCGACGCCTGAGGCCACACAGCTCCTCGACAGGCCAGCAAGGCCACCTGAGCTTCTTCAGCCTTTCACCCTTGAGGGGGAATTGCCACATCTCTTGCACAGGTGGTGTCCCAGGGAAAAGCAGGACCGTGACTAGACCCCCAGTTTTGGACAATTAGGGGCTCTGATTATATTTGAGGACTATGATTCTAGGAATAAAAACTCATTAAAAATATAATCTAGGGACCACCACATTCTCCTCTACCTTTTAAAACATTATTTTGTAGCCATTCCAGCTATTAAAATTTTTGACATGCACTTGCTTGCTTGCTTGCTTGCTTACTAAGTCACTTCATCTATGTCCGACTCTGTGCGACCCCATAGACAGCAGCCCAGCAGGCTCCCCCATCCCTGGGATTCTCCAGGCAAGAACACTGGAGTGGGTTTGACATGCACTAGCTGAAGCGACTTAGCAGCAACAGCAGCAGCTGGATGATTATTCAGGTAGTGATTTTCCTGTAACCCCTTTTCATTTGTCCTTGTCCAAAGTAATATCTGTCAAAGCATGTGTGTGGAGTTACTTGATAAATCTATTGTTTGATTTAGTTGTTTAGAATACACAGAATTTATATCTGTAAAGCCGAGAAGCATCTTTCTCTCCATCCCATCATATTTGGGGGATGTGACTGAGTCCTCAGGAGCCCTGGGACCTGATTCTTCTCCTGGCAGTGACACCTGCGTTTGTGTGATGGGGGGCAGGTGACTAACATTAGTGAACCCGTTTTATCATCTGAAAAGTGGGGTTATCAATTCTCATCTCATATAATTATTGGGACTAAATGAGATAGTCCAGAATTTGACAAGATGCCCCATTCATAGGGGGCTTCCCAGGTGGCGCTAGTGGTAAAGACCCTGCCTGCCAGTTCAGGTACGTAAGAGACACAGGTTCGATCCCTGGGTGGGGAAGATCCCATGGAGGAGGGCACGGCAACCCACTCCAGGGTTCTTGCCTGAGGAATCCCATGGACAGAGGAGTCTGGTGGGCTACAGTCCACGGGGTTGCAAAGAGTTGGACACGACTGAGCAACTAGCATGCACCCATGCACCCATTCATAGCAAGTATCCAGTCAATGCCAACTATTACAAAGAGCCGTCAATGCTGTTCTTAGGAGCATCATACGGCAGCTTTTCAAAACGAAGAACCATGAATCTCAAGGCTGGTCATAAAATGTGGCATTTCATCGTTTTCTCTGAGAATATAGACCTTTCTTTGGAAGAGGGACTTGTTACCCATTTAACAGGTGGACACACGGAGACTCAAGAAAAAGTCATTCTCATCAATTCCCTACAGTGTTTACAGGACTCAGTCGGCAGAAGGGCCTTTCTAAATCTTGAAATTAGTAGGAGATTTTCATTTTTATTTTATAAATATGTAGCTTGGGAGTTTATGCTGTTAAAAAGGTGCATCCTTCTTCCATATCAGGAAATAAACAAGCCATGAATTCTTAATGCTGCGTCCTAAAAAGACTGAGAATGGTCTCCTCTGTGATTCATGGAGGACAGTCATGACTTCAAGAATAAATTGCTCGCATGGAGAACCCACTTAGAATTCATAAATTCATCCATCTTTTCAGGAGGAGGAAATTCAATTTGACCGTATTCTTTGAGCTGCTTATGCTGTAGACATAAAAATAAAGCAGCTTTCCAATTTAGAGGGGGCCTTATTACCCAGAGTGTTCAAGTGATTATATGCAAACCGAAAAGCTGGAATTAGTAAAGCAGATTCAGATTCAAGCTCCAGATCCCGTTCAGTGGGGGACCTTGTTCTCTGGTTGAGAGAAGGTTGAGTGAAGGGGGTGGTTCCGGTCGAAACCAGGAGAGCACACTCCACTTCTTTCCTGCCCACAGCCGCTTATGCAGTGGCCTTCCAGACTTGCGAGCCCGCCGGAGGAAGAGGGAGACAATCGTGCAATTGACAGAATACTGTTCTGCACACACGTCTGATTTAACACCATGCTCTGTGGTCTCTGCTTGTCCGTATTATTTGCTCTTCTCTGGTTAGAAACGCCCGGGCGAATGAATAAAGCTGCATGCTCGTTGTTGGTGGTGGGTCGCCAAGCTGTGTCAGCCTCCGCGCCCCAACAGAGGGCAGCTCGCCAGGCTCCCTAACATTGCAGGTGCCCAGGCGCTCTCAACCCCAGCAAAACAGGACAAGCCAGAGCCTACCAGGGCCCCCGACTCCAGGCTTACCCTGGATACAGGTTGAAAGTACTTGAGTAGCCCGAGAATAATACAAAGCTCCTCCTCGCAGCCTCACCCGGGACTTACGGCAACTTGGTTGCTGGGGAACCGCGGAGCCAGCAGGCGTGGTGGGGGATGCTCCCGGACCTCGGCCAAGCCATTGGTCTATTTCCAGTCTGACACCAATTGCCTGCATTTCTTCAGGCCTTTTCTGTAACCTGCCCGAACTTTTCTGAACATACATTCTGTCAGCTGAGGAGAAGAAATCATTCTACTAATGATTCTGAAAATCAATATTGTGGCTCACCAGAAATATTTTTTAATTGGGCCATGATAAAATACAGTAGAATATAATTGAAATAGAACATACCACATAGAGTAAGGAAGAGTGTTTGTTTGTTTGTTTTTCCCAGATGTGTGTGTATCTCAATGTTTGAGGTGTGCCATGGAAACACATCACTTTCACAGACACTGTTGGTTCCCCACCTCTTTGCAAACAGAACCCTGTTTGTTTTTCCAGACAGCAGTGCCTCCGGCCCCAGGGAGGGAGCCATGCTTGCCTCAAGCCAGTCACCACATGTGGCAACGCATTACAATTTGCAGGTGATCTGTCTGCAGGTGAGGGGCTCTTGGAACTAGTTTTCTCCCTGAGTCTGAATATTCATTGGAAGGACTGATGCTGACGCTGAAACTCCAATACTTTGGCCACCTGATTCGAAAACTGATTCATTTGAAAAGACCCTGATGCTGGGAAAGATTGGAGGCAGGAGGAGAAGGGGACGACAGAGGATGAGATGGTTGGATGGCATCACCGACTCAATGGACATGCGTTTGAGCAAGCTCTGGGAGATGGTAATGGACAGGGAAGCCTGGCGTGCTGCAGTCCATGGGGTCACAAAGAGCCAGACATGACTGAGTGACTAAACTGAGCTGAGTCTGAAAGAGCCGCACAAAGATGTTGCCCTGTCCTACTGGAAGCTTCCACGCAGGAGGTGATGCTCACATCAGGGTAACTGGAAGAGAGGCCAGGGGTGAAAGTCAGCATTTCAAGGACAGTTCAACGGAAAGTGAAACTTTCCTTGATGACTTTATTAAAGCAGTATCATCCCTGGGGATGCAAATCTGTGTACTTATGTCATAAACAAG
Organism: Bison bison bison; assembly: GCF_000754665.1. Lineage (NCBI taxonomy): Eukaryota > Metazoa > Chordata > Mammalia > Artiodactyla > Bovidae > Bison > Bison bison. The sequence goes on along the minus strand of NW_011494715.1, from coordinate 8,673,229 downwards.
TGTTGCTGCTGCTGCTGCTAAGTCGCTTCAGTCGTGTCCGACTCTGTGCGACCCCATAAACGGCAGCCCACCAGGCTCCCCCGTCCCTGGGATTCTCCAGGCAAGAACACTGGAGTGGGTTGCCATTTCCTTCTCCAATGCATGAAAGTGAAAAGTGAAAGTGAAGTCGCTCAGTTGTGTCCGACTCTTGGTGACCCCATGGACTGCAGCCTACCAGGCTCCTCTGTCCATGGGACTTTCCAGGCAAGAAAATCCCACCCCACTGGAGTGGGGCGCCATTGCCTTCTCCAATCAACAAGTGTACTTAGGGTCTAAGCCACTGTTTATTGGACATTCTGCTTCTTGTGGATAAAACTGTTTCCTGCAGAAACATGAACCATTCAGGCAAAGGGAAGAAATAAATCATGAGAAAAATCTGAACAGACTCTAGAGTACCAGCTTCCTTGACTTGACAGTGCTGCAATCTTTTCTGCCTTTGCTGAAATTACCAGACTAGATCTTCCAGAAGCTTGGTCCCCGAAGCTCCTTCAGGTTTAAAGAGCTGGGATCACATGTTATCACCTAGAAACGCAAGTCTTTGCCCCTTTGTGTCTCTGATAACTCTTCACAAACTTTTAAGATTATTCCACAAGCATTTGTTTTCCTGAGGGTCCTGGGTGATGGGGCATGGGATGTCAGGATGCCTGAGACACAGTCCCAACCCTCACGGGGCTCACGGTCTAGTGGAGAGATGGGCATGGAAAGAAAAAGCCGCAAATATAGCCTGGCAAGTGCAGAAAGTCCCAGCTGAGCAGAGAGATGGGCTGCTCTTAATTCAGTTGCCTCAAGAATTTTGGTACAAAGCAGAAATTGTCAGAAGTGAAGGGCTTGTTACACTTCAGTTCTCATTATCAAGTCCCATTCTTGATACTGTTAAGAGGAGAATGAAGACATTTTTCCAGGTGACTTTGAGGTTCAAAAGGGGGAGAGGAATAAGCAAAGTATTTGGATAAAAGGAAAAGGCTGTTGGAGATTTCAGGAAATTATCAAGGCTTTAACAAATGACTTCAGAGCAAAAGTTTTTGCTCTTTAAAAAAAAAATCCCTCAAGGCAAGACTATCTAAAGTCTGGCTATTAGCTTGAATTGAGGGCCAAGGGGAAATCTGAGATTGGCAACCGTAAATTACAAATAGATCCTTCCAGATTCTTGTTTTGCCCTTATCATTCATTCACTTGTCCGTGCCCTTATCATGAACAAGTTGCCTTGTTCACTAGTTTGACAAGCAGTTTTTTTTTAAGCTGTCTTTTGCTAAGGCTTTCCCCCATCCCCCACCTGAAGAAATTTAACTAAATTTTCACTGAAGCACCAACTACCTTTATTTGCATCCTGACGTGTGGGCTAAAGCACTTCAGTCTGTTTGTCCCTTTGTGACCTTATGGACTGTAGCCCCCCAGGCTCCTCCGTCCATGGGGCTCTCCAGGCAGGAACACTGGAGTGGGTTGCCATGCCCCCTCCAGGGGACCTTCCAGAGCCAGGGATGAACCCACACCCTTTCATCTTCTGCATCGTCCAGTGGGCTCTCTACCACTGGCACCACCTGGGAGACCCCTGATCCCACTAGTTTACTGAATTATCTATCATTTATGTCAGTGATCACTAACAGGTACTACTCGTATCAGCAGGTATGGGCACAAACATAATTGAGTCCTATAAATGTAAAATCCAGCAGGAAGAAGAACAGGAAGCCCCCGGACCATGAACTAACCAACTCCCACGAGCCCCTGGATGCGGAGGGCATCTGAGTGTGTTTTCTAGGCTCTGTGTGTGCAATAAAAGAACCATTTATTTACAGAGGCAATGGAGGAAAAGTTAATCCAGAGGTAAATAACAAGATATATTTTGCTTTGGTCAATCATTCTGTTATCTGGGCTTTGAAAAATACTACCCTGAAATAGATATGGTGGTTTGTGGACTGGAATGCAGCTTGATATTCTTGTTTTAAAAGACTTGCCTGACTTTAATCGGTACCTTCCGTCACTAGCCCAGTAGCTGACCAGCGATACCATTGGTCTTTAGGGCTACCTTCTCCAGAAACGTCTCATCCAGGCCATTCGGGGGCCTGACCTCTCCTGGGGCATCTCTTCCGTTTCCACCCCTCCACCCGCACGCTGCCTCCAAGGCCAGCCTGTGTGGGTGATGTTCACACACGGCGGGCGTGGTGCTGTGTGCGCCTTGGCGCCCCGCTGAGTGTGGCCAACGGGGACTCATTCATGTGTGCTCGTCGTGACCGACTCTATGTGATCCTGTGGACTGTAGCCCTCCAGGCTCCTCTGCCCTTGGGATTTTCCAGGAAAGAATACTGGAGTGGATTGTCACTTCCTCCTCCAGGGGAATCTTCCAGACCCAGGGATTGAACCCACGTCTCTGGTGTCTCCTGCGTTGGCAGGCGGATTCTTTACCGCTGAGCCACCTGGGAAGCCCTCAGTGGGATACCAGCCAGGACATTAGGGACAAGGGACAGATGAGGTGGCCTCAGGCTGGGCATGTCCCTCAGGAGGAAGTCACTGTTCTTCTTAAAGCCACCAGCTTTTTCCCGCCATCTCTTTCTTTCTGGGCCCAGGGCTGCTACCCCTTGGGTTTCCAGGCTGAGACCCACCCACACCTTGGGGATGAATCTCTCGGGAGATACAGTTCCCCTGAATCGTCCTCATTTGACCGTGCCAGCTGGAGCCTTCCAACCCTGACTGGTGCCCCCGTGGAGGGCTCCTGGATTCTGGCCATGGCCGTAAGATTCCAAAGACACGGGAAGACAGTCGGTGGAGGGGAAACCCAGTTACTGACACACCTGCCTTTTAGGAGGAGCAATTGCCAGGACTGGCAAGCTGCTCTTCCCAACAGCAACTTGGTGGCAAGGGTGTGGGATTGTTTGAGAAACTCCCGACAACACATGCTCTCCAAACAGCTGTTCCTGGCTTTTAAACAAGGCAGTGTCCTTTTATGAGAGTTTGCACACTGTAACTTAGGGAAAAAACAGGATTCCCAGGAAATCGGCAGCAATAAACGATAACACGAGAGGGCGGGGAAAACTGTAGGTTCCGGTTTTCAAAACTTCTCTTCTTTTGGAAACTTGGAGCCGCGTTTCCAGCACGCTGAATCACGAGAGTAGCACCAACGGCAGTAAATTAACCATTGCAAACCTCCATGCAGTGCTTCCTGGGCCCCAGGCAGGAGCGCCAAGCTCCCTGGGCTCTTAATCTTCACCAACTGCCCCGAGAGTCACTGTGACCGATCTTCGTACTTTAGAGATGAGGAATTTGCAGGTAATAGGAGAGCAGTGAGACACAGTCGGTCCCACGGCTGGCAAAAGGCAAAATGGATTCAAACCCAGGTCTGTCTGATTCCAGCACTGCCCGGGGCTGCCAAGGACTGGTGGGGAGGCAGACACCGGCTCAAATGCTGTCTTTGCTACTGAGTGCTTCGGTTGCCTCGGGCAAGTCACCAAGACCCAGGATCCATGTTTATACAATAAAGCCAATATTATGTGCATCCCAGGACTGCTGTCTAGATGGACCCAGGTCCTTTCTGCCCCCTACAGAGACCCCTGCCACAGAGTGGACACTCTAGAACCTGCAGGAGAAGGGCAGGGAGTTGGAATTGCAAGGTCATCTCTTGGCAAATTTGCTTTTGTGAGTTTTCATTTGGCCAACTCACCTAGGGCTCCAGTTGGGGAATAATGATGCAGGTGGCCCAGTGCTGAAGAATCTGCCTGCAATGCAGGAGACACAAGTTCGATCCCTGGGTCAGGAAGATCCCCTGGAGGAGGAAATGACAACTACTCTAGTGTTCTTGCCTGGGAAATCCCATGGACAGAAGAGTCTGGCGGGCTACAGTCCATGGGGTCACAGAGAGTTGGACATGACTGAGCACGCGCGCACACACGTGAGCATTTATTTTGGAGGTCTGTGCCAAGAATGCTGTGTGCACGATCTCGTTTCAACCCCACCTAGTCCTAAGAGGGAGGAACGATCATTACCCGCATTTGAGCAGTGAATAAACTGAGCACCAGAGACGTGAAGTCACTGCCCAGGGCCGCACGGCAAGGAGGTGGCAGAACCCACACTGGCTCCCACGTCCGCCTGGCTCAGACACCTCTGCTCTAACGCCCTGTCCTAAGCCGCACACCTTTCTTTATTGCATTTGACAAACATTTCTTTGCTCACTCTGTGCCAGGAACTGTTTCGAACACTTCAAATATTAACTTGTTTCATCCTCATAAAAACTGCGGGAGGCAGGCGCTAGCAGCAGCTCGTTTCCATAGGCGGACAAAACGGGAGCAGGGCAGTTAAGCCACTTGCCCAAGGCCACAGCCTTTCCAATTCCAAAGCCACTTTTCCTCAAGTTTGCAAATGAAACCAACGTCAGGCGCTGTAGCATTTTGGAACTGACAAGTGTGAGTTGCCCATTGACTTAGCGATATGTACTCCTAGGTCACAAACTTGTGTCTTTTGCAAAGCGGTGAAGGAAGCAGACACTGGCTTTCAACCCGCAGCCTAACTATAGAACAGCTGGATGTGGGTACGGGGCGGCGGGGATCATGGCCTCAGAGGGGATGCTAAGACAGCAAGCCCTGTACCGGCTTAACCTCCAATATCGGAGAGAACTTCTAAGCCATTTGTCTGCAGGCAAAATAATTCTGCATTAAATGCTCCCAACAGGCAGCCCTGAGCTGCCAGGAGAAATGAGCAAGGGAAACGCCCCTTATCTTGTTGGACAGACATGCAGTGGATACCCCGGGCTGAACACTAAAGGTCAATTGCTCTGAGTAATATTGTAGCATTTAATCCTGGTGCCAAAGGAACTGAGACAATATTGACCGTGATTCAGCCAACATCAGAATGCAAATACGAATGGAAACCTGAATCCTCAGCAGAGAAAGTCCAGGCAAGAATCTGAGTGTCCAGGGTGAGCAGCAGGGGCTGAGGGGGGTCCCCTTGAACTGAAATGGGGGGCCTTTCACACACCAACTCTGTGCCAGGAGCGACCTCCCACGCCCACCAGAGCCCTGGCCTTCTCCTGATCGCTGCCGCTTTGCGGGTCCACCCTCTTGTACACGCTGCTTCCCGCGGGAGCCGATCTCCCCCCGAGGCTGAGCCAGGGTCTCCTCCTCAGTCTGTGTTGTCACTTTTCTGACTGCTGTGTGAACACTGTTTCTACTTTACGCACACGCATAACATGTGTTTCTCCCTGTTCGTCTGTGGCTCGGATAAAACTGCGCTTTTTGTATCTTTGTATCCTCTTGTAATCTTAGCGCTCGGTACAAAGCCTTCCCATGACAAGCGCTCAATCAATGTTGAAAGGAAAGAGGATAGACGGAAGGATGGACGGCTAGCTGGCTGAATGGATGGGCGGTGGCCAGAGGGAGGGGTGAATAAGTGGGAGAGTGGATGGTAGGCATTTGGTTGGATGGGCAGGGGGGGAGGGAGGGGAATGGGGGGTTGAGGGGGGGGGTGGG
>NW_011494715.1:8659271-8667637 GCF_000754665.1 Bison bison bison | reverse complement strand
GGGAGTGGATGGGAGGCATTTTGTTGGATGGGCAGGTGGGTAGGTAGGTGAATGGGGGATTGAGGGGGTGGTTGGATGGATGGATGAGTGGACAGGTGTTTAGATGCTTCTAGGAGGCAGCTAATGAAGGAATGACAGAGATCGTCTTCTCCACCTATAACTGATCCATAAAGTGTCAGCTGCTCAGTCATGTCTGACTCATTGCGACCCTATGGACATGAGCTTGCCAGGCTCTTCTGTCCATGGAATTCTCCAGGCAAGACTGCTGGAGTGGGTAGCCATTCCCTTCTTCAGGGGCTCTTCCTGATCCAGGGATCGAAACTGCGTCTCCTGCATTGCAGGCTGATTCTTTACCACTGAGCCACTGGGGAGGGCACTCAGTGTAGTGAGGTTGGTGGCTGATCTGAAGGGTTGGCGATGCCAAGTTATTACAAGTAGCATCAGGTCCAGGTTTGAATTTCAACTCTGTCACTTCCAGCTGTGAGAAAACTTGGTAAATTTAACTTCTCTAAGCCTGCCTTTTCTCATCTATAAAACGGGCAGTAGGAATGATTGAAAAATAGCGTGAAAGACGATCTGAAAGAGTTTTGTCAGGATTTGAGAAAAACAGCACAGTGCAGTAACTGTTCAGTCAGTAACAGGTGGACATAGTAGCTGGTAGGTGGAAGTAAACCAGGTGCTAATACAAATATTTTGAATTCAATTAATAAATGATTAATAGTGCACTAGGGTAGAGTTTCACAAATTATGGCATACTCACCAGGGGGGATAGACAAAAAAGTTTCCCTTTAAATAAAATGAGCTTTAAATAATATTAACTCACCAAGTAAGGAAGTGGGAAAGTTATTCTCCATGCAATTTTATCTCAGGTGTGAATTACTGCTTCTAATTGTGCCAAGAAGGAAATCTTAGTCTGATGCTGGAATTTCTTTAACATCTTTTAACAGAACAAGGAGGTATGGATCTTCCGCAGGCAACAGCATCTATATGTTCAGTTCAGTTCAGTTCAGTTCAGTCGCTCAGTCGTGTCCGACTCTTTGCGACCCCATGAACCGCAGCGCGCCAGGCCGCCCTGTCCATCACCAGCTCCCGGAGTCCACCCAAACCCACGTGCATTGAGTCGGTGATGGCATCCAACCATCTCATCCTCTATAATCTAGCTGTTAGTAAAGGGTAAAAGCCTTCCTTTCACTTGTCTCGCGTTTATTTTTGAATGTTGCCTTTTCCCAGGGTTCTTTATTCATATACTTGCTTTCCTTTCTGCCGGTGCCGGGCCTTGACAGCTGCGCAGGCTTGTCTGCAGTCGCAGTGGGCGGGGCCGCTCTCTGCTCGCGTGTGCGGGCTGCGGGCTGCTCACTGCGGCCGCTTCTCTCCGGGAGCGGGGACTGTGGGGTTGAGGTCCTCAGTGGTTGCAGCTCGTGGCTCAGTAGTTTCGGCCCCTAGACTGCAGAACACGGGCTCACCAGCTTTAGCGCACCGGCTTAGTTGCTCCGCGGCATGTGTGATCTTCCTGGACCCGGGGATCAAACCCGTGCCTCCTGCATTGGCAGGCACCAGGAAAGCTGAGCCACCAGGAAAGCTCTTAATGTTACCTTTTAATTGTGGGAAGTAATACTGGTTTTCCTTTTATGGTAGTCCTATCTAATGAATCGATTTAAAAGAAATAGGTAAGTAAGAGTGTAGGTGGCAGGGGAGGCCTGGCACAAACCGAAAGTGAGCAACAGGAATGATTTTTTTCATCCAATACATAGCTACCATTTAAAAAAAAAAAAAAAACTGAAAAGAATGCCTAGGCATCAAGCTGTTTTTAGATGGAGAGTTTATACCAACATGTGTATTACATACCCTGGTATCTCCGAACCTGCCCTATGAAGCAGCCCTATGAATTTTGGAAACCCTGTCATAGAAGGAAGAAAATATAAATGTGGCCATATGGATAATGTTAAATCTCCCTATGAAAAATTTGCCATCTCTTTGCCTACAGTATCTGTTTTAACCTGTCAGAGCAGTGTACGTTATAGGTCCTTAGAGATAGCTTTTCTCAGTTTCTCAGCTCTGACTCTGCATGGGGTGAACTGGGAAATGTCCTTCTCCTGAGGGAGAGAAAACACTCACAACACTTGACTTAGAGCTTCTACCTAAATGCAAGAGAAAGATGGATGGCCATCATTTGAGAGTCTTGTTGAGAGTCAAAAACTCAAGTGTCTACAGGTTCAGAGATACCAGGGTATGTAATACACATGTTGGTGTAAACTCTCCATCTAAAAACAGCTTGATGCCTAGGCATTCTTTTCAGTTTTGTTTTAATGGTAGTTATGTATTGGATGCAAAAAATTATTCCTGTTGCTTTAAACACACACACTTTGTGTACTGAATATACACAACTAAACGTTTCTATACATTTAATATATATTATGGGCTTTCCTGGAGGCTCAGTGTAAAGAACTCGCCTGCCAGTGCATGAGACACAGGTTTGATCCCTGGGCTGGGAAGATCTCCTGGAGAAGGAAATGGCAACCCACTCCAGTAGTCTTGCCTGGGAAATCCCACGGACAGAGAAGCCTGGTGGGCTACAGTGCATAGGGTCCCGAAAGAGTCAGACGTGACTTAGTGACCTTACAACAACAAATATGTATTATACATCACATTAAGTGCATTGCATTATAATGTAGTATATCAAGTCACATTAAACATGTATCCTATGAAATGTATGTAATTTCATTTTCACAAGGATACGTACACATTTTCATGGAAACAATGGAGTCTCCTACTCTTCTTTTTGGTACTCTTGATAGAAACTTGCCCAGAAGAAACAGTTCCGTTTCTTTTAAATTTACCCTCAGAAAAATGGCAGCACGAGGTGAGGACAAATGGAAAATGATGTGAGGAGGAGAGGAGGGGAGAGGCTGGGCGTCGGGGGAGCTCAGGGCCAGAGGAGGAGAGGAGGGGAGAGGCTGGGCACGAGGGGCGGGGCAGATGGGTCGGAACCTGAACAAGGAACACGGCTCTTTCTTTCTTTCTCTTTCCATTTCATTGTTCTGATTATGAAAGTATGGTAACACATTTACAGGAGACTTGGGAAATACAGAACAAAGTTACATACAGTTTCACTGTATATCACAATTATTTTTTAAGTAAGTAAATTAAGATTCCTATCAATAACAATATCAAACTCTCAAAAATTGATAGAATGAATATACAGAAATGTAGGATATAAAAGACCTGAAAAACACCATGAACCAATTCAGCATAATTAAGATTTATTCAATTTTCAGACAACAGTGGGATAAAAATTCTATTCAAGTTCCCACAGACTTTAAACTAGGAGACACCGGAACATATCCAGGGACATAAAACAAGGTGCAAAAATCTCATGGTCTAAAGGTATTGAAATCACACAGAGTCTGTTCACTGTGGAATTATGTTAGAAATCGATATCAAAAGATATTTGAAAATAACCCGCATATTTTCAATGTGATGTGACATTTACCAAGAGAGGTCTTTGACTTAGCCACGGAAAGCCTCAATAAAGTTAGAAGACGGAAAAAGACACAGAGGGTGATTGCAGAGAAGAAAGCATGTAAATGAGAAATTAATATCAAAATGAGAAATTAATATCAGAGGTACTTGTAAAAACCCCATGTATCTGGAAATTAAATGCACACTTTTAAATGATGGGTGAACCTAAGAAGCCATATAAGGGAAATTTCAAAATGTTTGTATCAGAGTAAAAATGAGAAAAGAATTTACCAGAATTGTTGCATGCTGCTAAAATGCTCAGTAAAACTAAATACAACGTGGGATTTTGAATAAGGTGTGAAAGCAAAAAATGGCCACTAGCATAAATTTTTGTGAAATTTGAACACACTCTATAGTTAGTAACACCAGAACATGGCTCTTTAAAAAGGCACAGCCAGTTCCAGTCCATTCCAACAGCGATGAGAGGCTACTTTCAAGCCCTATCCCAATTTGAACCGTGAATTCTCATTTGAGGTCCCCTGATTGTTAAATTAATTCCTGCTTTTAAAAACTCTCTTCCCTTTAGCCATTCCTCTGCCGATGGACATCCAGGTGGCTTCCATGTCCTGGCTGCTGCAAACAGCGCTGCTGTGAACGCTGGGGTGCATGTGTCTTTTCAAATTATGGGTTTCTCTAAATGTATGTCCAGGAGTGGGGTTGCTGGGTCATATGGATAAAGACATAGCTTCTCAGGTGGCTCAACGGGTAATGAATCTGTTTACAATGCAGGAAACACAAGAGACGCAGGTTTGATCCCTCGGTTGGTTGGGAAGATCCCATGGAGAAGGAAATGACAACCCACTCCAGTATTCTTGCCTGGGAAAATCCAATGGACAGAGGAGTCTGGAAGGCTACAGCTCATAGGGTTGGAAAGAGTCGGACACAACCGAAGTGACTGAGCATGCCTGCATGCACACGTGGATAGAGATGTGACACACACATGTAGTGGAATATTACTCAGCCACGAAAGGGAGCGAAGTAACTCCATTCGCAGCAGCGTGGCTGGACCTAGAGGTTGTCGCTGACGTCGCTGACGTCGGATAGAGAAAGACAGGTGTCATATGAGGCTGCTCATACATGGAGTCTCAAGTAAGTAACAGTGATGTCGTTCTGACGTCAGATAGAGAAAGACAGGTGTCATATGACGCTGCTCATACGTGGAGTCTCAAGTAAGTAACAGTGATGTCGTTCTGACGTCAGATAGAGAAAGACAGGTGTCATATGACGCTGCTCATACGTGGAGTCTCAAGTAAGTAAAAGTGATGTCGTTCTGACGTCAGATAGAGAAAGACAAGTGTCATATGACGCTGCTTCTATGTGGAGTCTCAAATAAGTAAAAGTGATGTCGTTCTGACGTCAGATAGAGAAAGACAGGTGTCATATGACGCTGCTCATACGTGGAGTCTCAAGTAAGTAAAAGTGATGTCGTTCTGACGTCAGATAGAGAAAGACAGGTGTCATATGACGCTGCTTCTACGTGGAGTCTCAAGTAAGTAAAAGTGATGTCGTTCTGACGTCAGATAGAGAAAGACAGGTGTCATATGACGCTGCTCATACGTGGAGTCTCAAGTAAGTAAAAGTGATGTCGTACTGACGTCAGATAGAGAAAGACAAGTGTCATATGACGCTGCTTCTATGTGGAGTCTCAAATAAGTAAAAGTGAGCTTATCGGCAAAACAGAAATGGAGATACAGGCGCAAAAAGCAAACTACGGTCACCTAGTGGGGAAGAGCGAGAGGGATAAATTGGGAGATTGGGACTGGCATGTATACACTGCTATAGATAAAATGCAGAAGTAATAAGGACCTACTGTACCACACAGGGAACTCTACTCAGTATTCTGAAATAGTCTATATGGCGGCGGCTGCTGCTGCTAAGTCCCTTCAGTCGTGTCCGACTCTGTGTGACCCCATAGACGGCAGCCCACCAGGCTCCCCCGTCCCTGGGATTCTCCAGGCAAGAACACTGGAGTGGGTTGCCATTTCCTTCTCCAGCGCATGAAAGTGAAAAGTGAAAGTGAAGTCGCTCAGTCGTGTCTGACCCTCAGTGACCCATGGACTGCGGCCTTCCAGGGTCCTCCGTCCATGGGATTTTCCAGGCAAGAGTACTGGAGTGGGGTGCCATTGCCTTCTCCGGGCCTATATGGGGAAAGAATCTAAAAAAGAGTGGATACCTGTATGTGTATAACAGATTCACTTGCACTTTGCTGTATGGCTGAAACTAACACAACAGTGTAAATCAACTATTTTCCAAAAAAAAATTTTTTTAAGAACACTCTTCTCTCTAACATCAGGGGGATGAATCACTAAGATCATGGCCCTCACATCACTTATTTCCACCTCTGCCCTGGTTGTGTAATGAAAGCTGATCAGGAAGGAAGCCAAGTCCTAGAAAATAAAAGGAACTGGGTATTAAGAGTCAACTGTTTTGGCAGTTGACAAAGAATAAAGACACATGTCCAATAAACATGTGACAACATTTTCACCCTCATGTTCACTGAGGAAAAATTATGAGGTGAAGTACTGACCTGAGGTCATCCTTTTTCACTAGGAAAATGTAAAGTAATTTTTAACCATGAATGTCCAAGTTTAACCTGGACACAAAGAATCTGTCCCTCTCACACACTGCTTCATGCATCCCTTCATCTGTAGAAATACAGAATATAATCCTGAGTGATGGAGAACCAGTCCCCGGCCTCACGGAAGCCTGTCTAGTGGAGAGGGATTTGACCATGTGTACCAGATGCCTTTAAAGCAGGACTACGCTTTGATTCCCCACTTCAACATCTGTGAAATGCTTCTCAGAGGAAAATCTAGGAGGTGACTTCGGGAATGTTGCCGTAAGGATATCCATCTCTGTCATGTTTATAAGAGTGGAAAATGTCACACTTAAATGTATAACGCAGCTAGTACTTCCCATCTGGGACACAGCCACACAAAGAAACCCCCACACTCTTTTGAATGACGTATTTGGCAGGGTGTACAGTGATAAAAACAAAAACATGATGTCTTAGCTTCAAAACAGTATTTCAGAATCAGTAATATCTGTGACTGGAGAAGGAAATGGCCACCCACTCCAGCATCCTTGCCTGAAAAAACTCCATGGACGGAGGAGCCTGGCAGGTTACAGTCCATGGGGTCGCGAAGAATCAGACACAGCTTAGTGACTGAACAGTATTTGTGAATTGACAGGGAGTGAGACAAACTCCAAAAGAGAGTGCTTCCCAGCGACAAGATTATAGATTATTCTTTCTTTTATGCTTGCTCTCTACATATTTTATCATGATCATCTATTCCTTCTGTCACGAGGGGGAAAGGGAGCAGTTTTTGAAGCTCTGTTCTCTTTTTTAAACTGTTAAAAATTGTTGAGGAATCCCAGAGTGCTTTTATTGATGCATATTAGAGCTACAGAAATTTGCTTTATTAGAAATTAAAACTAAGGCTTTTAAGAACAATTATTTATAAATTCATTTTTTAAAAAAATGGTAAAGCCATACCATGTTAATAAAATTAACATTTTATGAAAAATAGCTCTGTTTCTAAAAGCTTCCGACAAAACGATTCGGTTTGTTCCAAAACCGAAACAAAAGGCAAAAGAAATGGTTTGCTTTTTCGTGTTTGCTAATCATTTTAATTTCTGCCTCCAGAGGAGACAGCTGGATTCTCAAATATGCTCCGCGTCCGATGTGTCTCCATATGTTGCTTTGGTTAAAATACAGGACGAAAATCCAGCCCCACACATTTCATAGTTGGAAAAGGAAAGCGTATTTCAACACCCCCTTCAGACAGTCAGAAGTTGTGTGCTCTGAAGCTGCACCAAAACTTGGCCAGGGGGTAGTTCCTTAAGGCTAGGTGTAGTGTGAGATCTGAAAGCACACGATGCCATTTCTTCTCTCTATACCTGCAGGCAGATGAGCGAGAAAAAGGCACGGAGCATCTGAGCGATAATCCGAACCCTGGGTAACCTCGTGGGTACCTGGAAGGCCGGAGACAGCCCCGCGGCATGGACCGCGCCTGGAGGACCACCATCGTGAAGGCCCCGAAGGGAAGTGTGTCGCTCTGGGGCGCCAGCCCAGGAGAGCTGGAGGGAGGGCGCCACTTTTTCGTGTGTTTACTTTTGTTTGAACAACCTTTTGAATTATTTATTTCACTCTCCCCCAGGTGCATTTCAATTTAAAAAATCAACTTTCCTAAGGTCATTGGCATAGATCAGTTCCTTGAGAGGCAGACTCTGAGATGGAGACTTGCCTCCGGGGAGTTTAGTGGGCTGCACGCTCATAGCCATTGCTAGGGCGGTGGGGGCACAAATGGGGCGAGGCTGGGCAGAGGGAGGAGGGCGCTCCTGACCACCCGACGGGGAGCTGGGTCCGCCTCTCAGGGCTGCCCCACGGGGGCCAGGCGACCCGGTCTGTGTATCTGTACACCCCTCATGTGACGCGGACTGCCCAAGGAACATGCTGATCCATGCTGGGTGAGTTCCAGAGAAAGAGACAGAGAGCGCCATCACAGCCAAGCCTCCAGAAGCTGGGATGAAGCCCTCAGTCCTGGAGGGGCAGTCTGAGCGGGCACTGCAGCACCCCCTACTTCAGTGTCAGAGCTGGGGTCGAACCCCGTCCCTCCAGTTGACTCTGGAGCCTCTGTAAAGGGACTCTGAACACTTTCTTCCTGCGATGCAGACTCTGTCTGCCCAGCCCTGTGGGTGGTGACCATCGCAGCTCACCCCTAAGTTCATGGCGCAAGATGCAGGGCGGGCTCTGTCCCCCAGCCTGTCCAGCGAGGATGCTGGCTCCCTGCCCCCTGCTCCTATCGTGGCGGGGACTCGCCCCGCTCCCCAGTCACAAACACGAC
>NW_011494715.1:8649672-8659171 GCF_000754665.1 Bison bison bison | reverse complement strand
GGGCTCTCGGGGGCTGGCTTCTGCGAAAGGGGAGGCCTTTTTCAGCAGGTTCACGCACTTCCCCATGGTGACGGGAATAAGCTAACAGACCAGGAAGGGGAAAGGAAACTGTAGAGACTGTGCCTTGAAAGACTCCAAAGCGCCCATGTTGATACAGTGAAATACTCGATGTAGAAATATCCACGTGTGTATATGCATGCGTGCACATGCTCAGTCACATCTGACTCTTTGTGACCCCACAGACTGTAGCCCACCAGGCCCCTCTGTCCATGGGGATTCTCCAGGCAAGAACACTGGGGTGGGTTGCCCTTTCCTTTTCCAGGGGATCTCCCTGACCCAGGGATCAAGCCCGTGTCTCCTGCATCGGCAGGCGAATTCTTTACCGCGGTGGCACCTGGGAGGCCCAGAAATATCCGTGTCCATCTCTAAAAGACCGTGGGTGGTGTCCCTGGCTACGGGGGCCACAGACGCCTCTTACGCCACGTGGCCGTGAGGAACGCCGTGACGGCCCGCGCCTGTCTTTTCTCTGTTCCGGAAGCCCCCACAGAAAGAGATCCCTAGTGGGCCTCCCAGTCGTGGCTCACGTTCGCTGTCATGCAGACAGAGCTGAGGTGGTTTTCGGACATTCCTGCTCAGGAAACCCCATCCGCCTTCCTGAAAGCAGGAAAAGAAAACAAAGGAAACCCCTGCCTGCCCTGGAGTCTATATTTTCTGCCTCTTCTTTCATTCACTGCGAGCAGGAAAACCCTGTGAGAATTCACACAAGGAGGGAAAATTATTAGCCCCTCATAAAACCATATTTCCAGCTCAATTTGCCGAAGTATTTACAGATGCTTCTAATGTAAAACAGCTTTCTGACTGAAATCTCGTACGCAGAGCACACTGACAGCAGTGCAATATCTAGGCAGCTTTAGCCCACGTTCGCAGTAACGAAGTCTTGGAACCAGCGAGAAAGACGGGAGAAAGTCAAATCCTAGCATCCCCAAGAACAGGGGCTAACCGGGAAGCCGTTAATTCCAACGATGAGAAGGAAGATCCGGATGACCGAAGCTGGGGATCCTGCGAGGCGTGAGGTGTCCAGGGCAGTCCGGGTGGATCTGCGCCCCTTCTCGGTGGCCTCCCCGAGCTGTGCGGTTCCTCCTGCAGCCTGTGTGTCCCTGCAGATTCTGAACAAGCAGGTGGAAACCACTGTGGAGCTGGTGTTGGAGACTGGTGTGCAAAACCAGGTGGGCTATTTTGTGGGGGCCCCCTTACCCTGTCCACGCTCAAAATCGAGTCCCCAGATCCAGAGTAGGATCCGTGAGGTCATGATTTCCCTTCTCATCAGCACTGTCACGTAGAAGATGATATCATCCCTTTCTCAGCCGTGCCCGACTCTCTGCGACCCCATGGACTGTAGCCCGCCAGGCTCTTCTGTCCGTGGGCTTCTCCAGGCAAGAATACTGGAATGGGTTGCCATTTCCTGCTCCAGGGCATCTTCCCGGCTTCCAGACCAAGACCCAAACTTTGTGCCAGGCACTGGGACGAAGTGCTCTCTGTGGATGATCCCATTGACTCCAGCAACAAGTCTATGGCGTGAGTGCTGCCAATACCCCCATTTCACAGACGGTAAAACTGAAGCACAGAAAGGGCAGGCCACCTCCTCAAGGTCGCACAGCTAGTCAGCCACTAACGCAGGATTCTTTTTCAAACTGCATGGCTCTAGAGCCTGG
This sequence comes from Bison bison bison, assembly GCF_000754665.1. Taxonomy (NCBI): domain Eukaryota; kingdom Metazoa; phylum Chordata; class Mammalia; order Artiodactyla; family Bovidae; genus Bison; species Bison bison. Next base: position 8,657,459 of record NW_011494715.1, on the reverse strand, counting down.
GTTTCTCTGCAAGACTGGGCCCTGGGTTTTGCCTTTTGCTATCTCCAGAATCAGTCCATGGTTTAATTTGGAGCAAGATGTGTGTCTTCTTTGAAACTCTGTTTCCTCCTTACCCAAGTGGGCACTTCTTCTTGTGTCGTGGGATTTTACGAAGGAGCATATCAGGCACCGTGGGCTTCCCAGGTGGCACTGGTAGTAAAGAACCTGCCTGCCAGCGCAGGAGGCGTTAAGAGACACAGTTTCGGCCCCTGGGTCAGGGAGATCCCCTGGAGGAGGAAACGACACCCCACTCCAGCATTCCTGCCTGGAGAATCCCATGGACAGAGGAGCCTGGCGGGCTACAGTCCATGGGGTCGCAAAAAGTCAGACACAACTGAGGCAACTCAGCACACACACACATATATCAGGTAGAGGAAAGTGACCTGAAAATGCCAAGCAAGAGTGGACACAGAACGGCAGGGGTAGATTTACTCTCAGCCCAAGCAGGACGGGCCACGCGTGACTACTCCGTGATGTCTGGGTCAGTCCCCCTCTCCGGGGCAGTGATCAAAAGCATGACTGAAATTGACTCGGAGTGAGTCGGGAGAGGTCTGCGTGTAGAAAGAAGTGTCTGCCACTCTGGCCCGGGGACGCCTGGAAAAAGTGTCAAAGAGACTTCAGATTTCCAGTGACTCTTCAACACGGGGACCACCCCCTGTCCACATTCCAGGGAAGCAGTCTGATAAGAGGAGCTGACAGCTTCATGAGTGTGTCAATATTTGAGGAGGGGTGGAGAGCGTAAAGAAAGAAGATTAGGAGGAGAAACCGGGTCATGAGATGTGACGATGAGCGCCAGCTGAAGCACGCGTGACCGGGAGCGACTCCCGCCAGGTGGACAGCCAGAAGCAGACTCTTCCCCCAGAAGTCTGTGGACTTGCTGCCGCCTCCAGCCAGGGCCCTGAGCTTGGTTTAATGCTCTGCAGGCACCCTCTTGAGTTCACTAACAGTTTTATCGTTGAACTTGTGTTGTGGCCACAAAACAGCCTATAAGAAAAGTCAAGTCAGAGCACTGACGACATCAAATGCTGGGGAGCGCTCACAGGTGGTCGCGGGGACGGCCGCGGGGACGGAAGACGTTATGACCACTTTGGTGGTCTGGCGGTTTCGTATAAAATTAAACATGCTCATACCATGTGATGCAACAGTCACACGCCTTGGCATTTTCCCAAAGGAATGGAAAACTTATGTTCATACAAATACCTGCATGTGGATGTTTACAGCAGTTTTATCCATAATGGCCAAAACCTGAAAGTCGCTAAGATGTCCTTCAGAAGCTGAATGGATAAATAAACTGGCGTATCCAGACAATGGAATATTATCCAGAGCTAAAAAGAAATGAGCTAGCAAGCCATGAAAAGACATGGAGGAAACTTACATGCGTATTTCAAAGGGAAGGAAGCCCGTCTGAAAAAGGCTGCAAACTGTACGATCCAACCACGTGACGTCCTGGGAAAAGGAAAACTGTGGAGATGTTAAAAAGGTGAACAACTTCCCAAGGTTTAAGGGGAAGGAAGGATGAAGAGGCGGAACACAGAAGACCTTTAGGACAGTGACCTCATCCCGTGTGACACCTCAGTGGCAGACATGTATCACTGTGCATTTGCCAAACCCGTAGAGTATACACCATCACGAGTGGACTGTAACATGGAGAGAGGGCCTGTGGACGCAGCAGGGGAGGGAGAGGGTGGAGGGACTGAGAGAGTGGCCTTGACATATACGCCACCGTGTGTAAAGTAGACAGCTAGTGGGAAGCTGCTCCGTAAGGCAGGGAGCCCAGCCCGGCGCTCTGTGATGACTTAGAGGGTGGGATGGGGCTGGGTGGGAGGGAGGCTCTCCACGGAGGGGAGAGGAGATGTATGCGTAGATATATATAGAGAGAGATCTATTTATGACTGGTGCATGCTGTTGTACAGAGGAGATCAGCACAACACTGTAAAGCAATTGTCCTCTAGTTTAAAAAAATTAGTTAATTTAAAAAAAATTCTAGAAGAGAGTGAACACAGAAGATCTTTAGGACAGTGACCTCATCCTGTATGATACCATCATTATCCCATATGATACGTCAATTCATCAAAACTGTGGATTTTAAGTAATTATAATGTAGGCTCATTGACTGTAAAAAATGTCCCGTTCTGGAGTGGGCCGCTGATAGTGGGGTAGAGCGTACACGTGTGGAAGCAGCTGGTGTACAGGGAATCCCCATACATCCCTCTCAGTTTTGCTGTGAAGCTAAAAAATAAGAGTCTTTTAAAAAACCTGATGGAAAGGGATGGGTGTGTGAACACAGGAAGGACACGCCATCACACGTCCACTGTCTGTTGCTGCCCATTCACGGGTCTCCATGGTGCCCACAGGCAGGAAATCCCCGTGGACCCTGGTGAGCGGGTGTCTAGCAAGCCTCAAGGCGAGTAGAAGTGAAGTGTGTTACAGCTACAAGCGAGTTTGTAGGGGCACTGGCAGCCCTGAGCAGCCTCGGTTTCCACTCATAATCAGAAATGGGCTCAGAGCAGAAAGAAGGCCACGCATTCTAAGCACAGACAGCAGAAGGACCCGCGGTACCTCTTCCCCTTCATGCCCGCTCCCTGCAGGGATGGCTAAGAGGAGGAAAGATGCAGCAGCCAGTGGCTTCTTTCCCCTCAACCTGCGCTTCCTCCTCAGTCAGCTGAAGGCAGACAGTGCGGGCCCAACGCGTGAGCGCCTCGAAGCAACGTCTACAGTTGAGTCAGTGTGTGTGGCACTTACTCTGTTTTAGTAAAAGAGGGAATATAAGTTGTGTGAGTTGGGGTATTCCAAGAAGGAGTTCATTGCATTTAAAACCGATATTGCATGCTAGAAAATTGAATGGGAAAACTCATGCTAATAACTGAAATTTTCCATTTTTCTCTACTTAGAATGACTTAGGATAGTAAGTAAAATACATAACACGTAGTGAGGGGCTGTGGAGGAAAGGAAAATGCTTTCTGTCTTAGAAGCTCTGCATGCGTGCTTATCATGCTCTGCTGCTGCTGCTGCTGCTAAGTCGCTTCTCTGTGCGACCCCATAGACAGCAGCCAACCAGGCTCCCCCGTCCCTGGGATTCTCCAGGTAAGAACACTGGAGTGTGTTGCCATTTCCTTCTCCAATGCCTGAAAGTGAAAAGTGAAAGTCAAGTTGCTCAGTCATGTCCGACTCTTTGCGACCCCATGGACTACAGCCCACCAGGCTCCTCCGTCCACGGGATTCCCCAGACAAGAATACTGGAATGGCTTGACATTTCGTCCTCCAGGTGATCTCTCCAGGGACCCAGGGATGAAGCCCTAGTCTCTTGTGTCTCCTGCACCGGCAGGTGGATCCGTTACCACCGCACTATCTGGGAAGCCCTCCAGGACCTCTCCCAGCACTATTTCCTGCTTTCAGAACAAGGGTCTCTGGATTTCCCTCTTGCACGAGGTCCTGCCCATCACTGAGCAAGCCCTGCCCATGGGACCACTCCTCAGTAACACTCGGGGAGGGTCTGTGATAGACCAGACAAGCTCCCTGCCCAGACGATGTTTCTTCATGCTAAGACGCCATCCAAGGGTACTGCCTGTCACACATACTGACGGGGGAGCCGGTGCATTCAGGGAGGGCTTGCTGAGCCCTCCTCTACAGCAGGGAGAGGCCTTCCTGCTCTGCAGGGTGCTGGGCTTCAGAGGCACAAAACCCAGCACACAAAAAACACAGAAGCCCCCGCAGCCAAGAGGGGCGACAGAGACTGAGGGCTGGGGAGAGCGAATCGCTGGCTCCCACTCAGCAGCTGGTCAGCCATGGGGTGAGCCTGGGGTCCGCTGTGAGCCTGGGGTCCGCTGTGGGCCTGGAGTCCGGGAGCCTGGGGTCCGCTGTGAGCCTGGGGTCCGCTGTGGGCCTGGGGTCCGCTGAGGGCCGGGGTCTAATGAGCGCCGGGGTCCGGGCACCCAGGCCCTCTTCCTGCTGGCCGCCTGACCCCGTGCCTATGTCTGTGTTGGCACGCTGTGCACGCCTGACGGGTGGAGTCCAGCTTATGGACCTAATTGCGGTGCATCCAGTTGTGAGTTGAGTGTTTATTTCAGCAGCACGTCTGCTCCTCACATAGGCCTTTCTCAAAGGGGCCTCTCTAGCTCCCCCTGCTTCTCCCTCCTAGCAGCCTCAGCTTTTGTTTCATAATGAGGATCCCACTCTGTGACTCTGTTTATCTGCAGTACTCTGTGTTTAATTGTAGTGAGCCTGGGCAGGGTGGGGCAGGGCCTCTAAGCATAGGCCTGTATACAGCTGGTGCTTGACAAGTATTCATGACGGTGCTGGGATGCATATATTAATGAACAAAGCCACGTAATTACTAGTTTTATTTCTCTGGAGTGTTTTCTCAAGAACACTGAATAACATAACTCACCATGTTTCCCTTTTTGCACTGGCTGTTAGGAAGCTCAAAGCCACATCTGAGCAAGTTTATAAACCCAGACATACACTCGCCAGTGCTCTTACTCCCATTCAACGTACCCACTCTCATATTTCTATCTTCTTTTGTTCAGTTCAGTTCAGTTCAGTTGCTCAGTTGTGTCTGACTCTTTGAGACCCCACGGACTGCAGCACGCCAGGCTTCCCTGTCCATCACCAACTCCTGGAGCTTGCTCAAACTCATGTCCATTGAGTTGGTGATGCCTTCTTTGGTTATCTTTTTAAAAAATTTAAAAATTGACTTATAACTTACATACCATACAATTCACTTGCCTTACTTGCATAATTCAGTGATTTTTGGTATATTTACAGAGTTGTGTAACTATCAGCTTAGCGTTTTGTTTTTGTTTGGCCACGTGGCCTATGGGATCTTAGTTCCTGGACCAGGGATCAAACCTGTGCCCCCTTCCTTGGGAGTGTGGAGTCCTAACCACTGGACCGCCGAGGAAGTCCCTGGTTATCTTTCTGTTTATGCTCTCCTGTTGTATTGCATGTGTCTTTCCAAGATGTTGTAGTAAATATCCTTGCTGGAATTAAGTACATCAATGGCCTGTCTTGAATTTCTAGTTTGCAGAAAAGAAGAATGCCCTTTCCAGTGCCAGGCCTTGTCTCCAGAGCAGTAAACCACCCTTATGTTACCTGCTTTCCAGTACCCACAGGCCTTTGGGAGGGATGTTTACATGACTGGAGGCTGTGGGGGGTGAGATGGTGTTTCCTCCCCCTTCCGTGGTGTCCCAGAAAGAATGAAGGTGAAAGGCAAGCAGAGCAGCAAAACCTCACAGGACGTGTTTTCCCGGCTTTCCCCAGGCCCCGTGGTCACTGGGGAAGGGAGCCAGCTGCCCGGGTCAGCCTGAGTGGACGCGGCCGGTGAGGACAGGACTCGTGGGGCCAGGCAGGCGTCAGCACAAGAGCAATCGGGGGCTCAGGTTCTCTGGGAGAGGCGAGGCCAGCCCCCGAGCCAGGAAGAGAACCTGCTCCTGCAGGGCGGTCCGGGAGAGGCGAGCTCCACCCAGGCTTGTGTTTGCCCTGCTCTGTGTATTCAGCCAGCAGGCTCCGGACGAGGAAGCAAAGGGCAAGGAGCTGGGCTCAGCTGACAGCCTGGCACTGGGCAGCACCAGCGGGACACACAGCACTCCACGCAGAAGCAGCTCCAGGAGATACCCGAGGACAGAAGACACTCCCACCGGGGCTTGCAGGTAACTGCTTCCAGATCTTTTCAGCGTGGCCGGAGAGTTTGTTCTTTTTGTTATTTGCAGGCGATGAATTGTGGAAGCCAGAGGCCAGAGAGGGTTGAGCTTGACCCTGGCTCTGCCAGTAAGTCACTGTGTGGTGTTGGGTCTGCGAGGGCCTCAGTTTCACCATCTGTGAAATGGACCCAAAGATAGCCCTTTCTAAAAGGATACAAGGACTACATGATAATGTGGGTAGTGTTGAGTTCAAAACAGCAGGAATAACTCCTATTTGCATGGACCCGTTGCGTGTCATTTCAAGTGTAAACCTTAGGGGGAGAGTCAAGTGGATGGAGGGGCATGCTGTGTGCTTGGGGGACCGCCATCAGAACTACAGTCCCCCAGTGCAGAGCCAACTTTGAGTCTGTGTCTAGGGGAAGTCTAAGGAGGTGAAGGAGACGGGGAGAAGGACTTCCCCAGGGACTTTTGTGAATCTGGCTCTTGACATAAATTCTTATTTGACATTCAAGACCTCCCCTGGAGGCACCTGCAGGATTCAGATCCCAACAGCAGACTCCAGAAATCTGCACTGCCTTCAGAAACTCCATTTACTGCCTTGAACAGCCATGGTGATGAGAGAGCAGATGGTCTGGAGCCCGACTGATGCCCAATCCAGTCTCAATCCCACCACTGACCGGCTGGGTGCCCTGGGGTGGGTGACTTCATTCTCTGAGCTTTAGTGTCTTCATCTGTAAAACAGGAAGTTAATGGTCTCGAGATCTAAGTGACGTCCACGAGGGCTGAGGGACCAAGGCAGGGAACACCTACCGATGTGCTTAATGAGCATTAACTGTTGTTTTTATTGTTGTCATCATCTCCATGTGATATTAGGAAAATGAGGTTGCGGAGGGGTGGGCAGGGACTCCTAGATCTCACGGAAGGGAAGCTGTGAAACTGGGCTCCCGTCAGAGCCGACTTCAGTGAGATGAGTTGCCGGGGTCCAGCCCCGGCTGATCCAGGGTATTCGAAGCGGGAATGGCGTCGGCGACCTATTTATTTAAATATTTTATCAAAGATATAAAGAGTAATAGAATAAGGATAGCTCAGTAGGAAAATTCAGTGGAGAAAAGAGGCTGAGTAGCTTGGTTTACGCGGGAGACCAATAAAACTTCAAGACAAGAAGTTTGCACCACTTACGTAGGCCGCAGGCGTCCTTTCGTTCTCCCGAAGGAGAGGAGACACTGAGGCCTCCCCGGTCGGATCTTAGAAGCCCAGGCAAAATTAGTAAGCATGGCGGGTTCCGCGCTCCAGATGGAGACTCAACCAGAGTGAGAGAGAGAGCGACATGGGGAGACCAGTATTTCGAGAAACTGATCCCAATTCTTTAGTTTCCATGGTCTACTTTTATACACTGAGATGTTATGCAGAAGTCACGCGGGGTCAGCAGTCCTGACTTTTATCAAAGTCAGGTGCTTCATACAAATGTATACAGAGGTCTTAGGGGTGTTACATCATCTTCTGGCCAGGGGGGCCTGCTGAGAATTTACGACCCTCTCCTTGTGACAACGGTCAGTCAACCAGGACACTTATTTCTCCAGGGGTGATTATTCTTAAAACAGACGCCACCCAAATAAAGTTACATTCCTATAGGGTGAGGGTGTAGTGGGTTTTAGTTAAGGAAAGAATTTACTTAGCCTAAGGTCTAACGTGATTAATATCAAAGGTTAATACTTATTTCTTCTATATATTCATTAATGTGTGTAAGGGCAGGGGATGTGGAGACTTAGCAACAAACATTGGCTCAACAAGTGAAAAACCCTTCACCAATACAATTTCTATTCAGCCCACTATACTTATACTAATGGTTTTCTAACTTTTCTAAGGAACCTGTTTTTAGAAGGTTTAAAGCATCTCGTGCCTCTCACGGTTGGGAGGCTGTGAGCAATCACATGTGGCCGGACAAGCCTGTCAGGCAGGCCAGAGAACCTTCAGAGGAGTTTGTAGGTTAAAACACTCTTGTCACGCCCAGGAGTTTTTATTAACTGGAGCTCTAGGTTAACTCCTTCTCCGAAAGAGGTGGTGGGGGACAGCCCCCCGTAAAGTCAGAGGTGTAGGTGAGAGCACAAA
>NW_011494715.1:8647566-8649572 GCF_000754665.1 Bison bison bison | reverse complement strand
GTTATGGGGGTAGATGCTCGAGGATTTCCAGGGGGACTCCTGAGGCTCAATCCCGCCTTTGCGTATGTCGAGCCTCCTTCCTCATGACCTTTGCCATGGGCAGAGTACCTCACTCTGGCCCCCAACAATGAGTGAGGCTCTGTCCTCTCCTTGGGGGCAGAATTTAAGAGACACCAAAAAACTCCATCTTTGAGATAAATTATATTTTAAAGCAATATTTTAAAATTTCTCAATGAATGTGAAAACATCCACAATGAACCAAGTAACCACACATTTTGTAAAGAACCACTCCCAGCATTAATTCTGTTTTTTTAAGATAATATATTATTGAAATGTATATATGTACTATTTAATCTTGATGGCTGAGTTTTCTGGAACCCCCTTAAATTTTTCACCAGGAGGCATCTGACCCCACTCTCATCATGCCCTGCTAGAGTTGAGCTGCCTTAGAGGCCAGGAGTGTATAGATCCTGGGGCGGGGGCGGGGGGTGTGTGTGTGCGCGCACGTGCACACGCATGCTCCATCACTCAGTCCTGTCCGACTCTTTATGACCCCATGGACTGTACCCCGCCAGGCTCCTCTGTCCATGAGATTTCCCAGGCAAGAATACTGGAGTGGGTTGCCATTTCCTTCTCCAGGGGAATTACTCTCAGACCCAGGGATTGAACCTGTGTCTCCTGCGTTGGTAAGCAGATTCTTTACCAATGAGCCACCTGGGAAGCCATATAGATCCTTGCTCTGCCCCTAAATTAAAACCAAGGGAGGGCCCTGCCAACATGGATTTCAACTGAAGGAGTCCCAAATCAGGGTGGCTGTTTTTTCCCAAAGGGTTCTGAAACTCGGGAAGGGTTGTCTTTGTAGGGAAAGGCATGTGCTTCAGGAGAGAACCGGGCCTGGCTGAACCCATCCTGTCTGGCTTCTGGTGGCGACGGGGACGCACAGGGAGGTTTGGGAAAGGCCCGGGAGGGCGGGGCCGCTCCTGCAGGCCCGCCCGAGCCGCTGGCGGCTCAAACATTGGTGGAGAATCACCGTGTCAGCAGCCTCTCCTGCTGCCCAGAGCTGGGCTGGGCAGCCTGAAGGGTCTGAATGCCTTAGTCCTGTGGAACCAGGTTCAACCTTAGCTCTGCCTCACCAGAGCTTCCTATCTGATCAGGGTTACTTTACTCTCCTTTATCCATTAAATCAGCAGATATTACTTGAGGGCACACTCGTGCAAGCAGGATAAGTGGGGTACCTGCCCCCATGGAGTTTACATTCTCAGGGTGAGGGGCTTGCATCATTAAGCCTCAGTCTCTTCATCTGTGTAATGGGGGGATAACGGGCTGCTGTAAGAAAAAACGCAAACAGTGGAAGTCAAGTGCCCGGTGCTGGGCTCCTTGCAGGGGCAACGCGGGGAGGCACTCACTCTGAGGTGCCCACGGTACCTGCCCAACCTTGAAGGGGTCGCCTCCTTGCATTTTGCGCCCTGACGCCTCTCCTGCCCCACCCTACTCCTGACCCTGCCAAGCTCATAGTAAGGCTGCGGCTAATGTTACCTGCCATCACTATTAGCCTAAAGATGTTTGGGGCAACACTCAGGATAAGATACTGAGCTCCGAGGCTTCTAGGAACTGCGATGGGTAAAGGGATGCAAACACAAGAAAGCATTCCAGTAGCAGGATCTCAATTCCCAGATCTCCTCAAACACTCAGCAGCGCTTTGATAAGGAGGCCCTCGCCCTGAACCCACACGTACCAGGGCTCTGGGCGCAGGGCTGGGGGCGCAGAGAGGAACGGCTTTCAGCCCTGTCTGCACACAGCGGCCCACGTCACGGTGCAGGACCACGGGGCCCTGCACGTCTGTTCTCGTCACTCACCTTGAGGCTGTCTTTGGAGCTGGGGGCAGAGGGCTTGTTCTGCTGGGCATGCCAGCCTGCTCCTGTTGGCACCGCCCTCAGTGGGTGGTGAGAAGGGTCGCCAGTTTACCTACATTCCACTGCACTGATCAAAGGTGTTCCCGTTTACCC
>NW_011494715.1:8627864-8647443 GCF_000754665.1 Bison bison bison | reverse complement strand
CCGTTTACCCAGTGACTAACTCTGTCACCAGCACACCCTTTGAGGACTTCCTCCTCCATCTGACAGTGGCCGCTGCAGAAACGCTCTTTCTCTAGGGCAGCTGGTACCATGTTTGGTGTTTGATCTGTTTGGAGAAGGAGGACATATCATTAACTTGTAACTCAATGAAGAGTCAGTGGTGGGAGGGGTGGGCGGGATAAGAGGAAAGGTGTTTAAGGGAAGGAACTTGTAAGGAGTAGTAGAGGCTGAAGGCACAGGAAGTGAATATAGACATTTAATTGCATCATATGGTTAATATCATTGTATTGGCAACCATATTACAATATATAAATGTATCAAAGTAAAACATGTTGCGCCTTAAACTTATAAATGTTACTTGTCAAAGTCATTCAGTTAAAACCCTCTAAAATTGATTAATTGATTAAGGACTTTAAAGAAGGCCCCATGAACACCAATCCCTGGAGTAAAGGAGGAGAGATGCAAAAGAAACTTCCCTGAATGGCCAATTCACTTGTGGGTCAAAACAGAGCTAGAGGGATTACGACACTAATAAGTGAAATAAACAGTGAGAACTGTTTTCTCATCCGACTGCTGCCAAGCCCTTGGGCTAAATCTTTCCAAAGATTATTGATGACTTTTCAATTTTTTATTCACTTTAGGTCTGGCTATGTTCCTTGACTAGTTATGATTTCGATTTCTCATTGCAAAAACAGATATGCAATAAATATTTTATAGTCTATGCTGTATTGCATTATATGCAAATACTTAATAAAATTTAGCATAACTTATATGGTAGAGGAGATAGTAAGAGTAAGAAAAAGTTTAGAGCTTGAACTGTGGAGCCAGGCTGCTAAGGGTTAAGTCCTGATGCTCCCTCTTACTAGGTGATGATCTGTATTAGTCAACTCAAGCAGTGTAACAAAAAAAACAAGCAAGCAACCCACAGACTGGGTGACTTGAACAACAGATATTTGTTTCCCCGAAACCCTAGAGGCTAATAAATCCAAGATGAAGATCCTTACTAATTCTGGTTTTGGTGGAAGTTCTTTCCCTCACTTGCAGCCCTCACACCTCTGACCTCTTGTGGGGTCCTCACGTGGTAGAGAGAGAAAACAAGCTCTTGGGTGTTTTCTCTTATAAGGCTGCTAATCCTTAGGATTAGAGCCCCACCCTTATAACTTCCTCTAGTCTGTCTCTAAATACAGTCATGCTGGGTTAGGGTTTCTACATGTGAATTTGGAGGGGAACATAATTCAGCTCATAGCCTGGTCTTAGGCAAGGAATTCAGGCTCTCTGGACCCACGTGATGCATCCGTAAAGTGGGGACAACAAGAACACCCAGCTCAGGAGTTCCCTGCTGGCCTAGTGCTTGGGATTTGTCACCATCGCTGCCGCGGCCTGGGTCAGATCCTTGGTCAGGAAACTGAAATCCTGCATGCCATGTGGACAGTTTGGCCAAAAAAAAAAAAAGTGCTTTGAAAGGGTTGCAAACATCTTCAGACTTGCTGAGATGGCTGTGATTTGTGGACGTTGAAAGCCAGTGCCCTTCCTCTCTCTTAGAATCCGGTCCTTGGTTCTATGTACCAGGGGAGCCAGCATCTGGGGGAGTCCCTGGCCCAAAATGTCCAGGATGGCACCTCTCAGCCCTCGCCATCATGGAAGTCACCCGGAGATCCTGAAAATATTCTGATGCCCGGGCCCCAGCCAGGGGTTCCGATGGGATGGGTCTGGCGGGGCCTGGACACAGGGACTGAAATCTCCCATGGGGTTGGAATGTGTAACAGTGTGAAGACTGGCCTCAGTAACAGAGCTGGGAAATGGAGAAGTAGGGAGACTTTCTCATCTGAATGACCCCCAGCCAAAGACCTAGCCCACGTTCTCCAAATGCTAGGCCCTTGAGTCTAATTTCAAAAACAAGCCTCTCTGCCATATGGAGACTCGTGCTTAATATCAGATTAAACAACATTCATAAGAACAAAACTATGCACACCATCAGGTCATTAAAGGGCGTTTTGATACCACCTTCAAATTTTTTTTTCCAAAATAAAAACTGAGCTCTTTCAAAGAATATGTTTTTCTTGATGGATAAAACTCATCATCTGATTTATTCTTCTCCTCTGTTGGAGACCGGAGGAAGCTTCATCACAGACAGGAATGGTCCAGTCTGGACCACCTGCACCTCAGCTTTGCCATCTGCTAAATGGGGATAAAAAGGGTTCCTGCCACACAGAGTCCCTGACACGGCTTTCAGGGTGATCGACTCATCCTGGCTTGCCTAGGACTTCCCTGGCTGTAACAGGAAAGGTCCGCCTCCCCAGAATGTCCTCATCCCCAGGACATCCTGGGGGCTGCTCTCTGTCACGGCCCCCACGCCTGTGTGCACTTGCTGAAAACACAGATCCAGGATCCCGGCCTGACCGTGAGGTGATCATGGGAATCAGAAGTGCTGCCCAGTTCTTTAGTTGCTTGTATCAGACAACTCTGGGAGTATCAGTGATGATCAAGGTGATACTTCTAAGCATGAAGAACCTTCAGGGCGCCCCTTCACCACGTGCCACACCCTGTTTGCGGCACCTTCTATGTATTAGTGCCTTGAACTCTCACAGCGACCTCTAGAGTGTGTGCCCTGATGATCCCCATTTTGCAGAAGAGGAAGCTGAGGCCCCGGGAGGCCCGGTAACTTGCCGGTGTCATTCATTCAGTAGGTGGCTGAGTGGGGACTCGCACCTGGGTGTTTAGTCCCCAGAGCCCACGGCCTTATTTGACGGCACTGCTCTCCACCTAGAGGTCTCAGCACTGGCACATCCCCAGTCAGCTGTGATCAACGTTACGACCTTATTAGTTGTACCGTCTTTGGGGTGGGTGTCCCTGGTGGCTCAGCCGGTAAAGAATCTGCCTGCAGTGTGGGAGACCCAGGTTCGATCCCTGGATCAGGAAGATCCCCTGGAGGAGGGCATGGCAGCCCACTCCAGTATCTTGCCTGGAGAATCCCATGGACAGAGGAGCCTGGTGGGCTACAGTCCATGGGGTCGCAAGAGTCGGACACGACTGAGCCACTGAAAACAGCAGCAACATCTTTGGGGTACAAAAGGACTTGCCGTGCTCGTGCAAACCTTGAACGAAAGGTTTAATTGCTGAACGTGAAAGCATTTCCTTTGATGTCCCCAGACATTTTGGCCTTACTGGCGGGCTGCGGTCGATGGGGTTGCGGAGTCCGACAGGACTGAGCACATGCACCGCAGGCCCAAAGCGTTTGCTTCGGCCAATACTGACGTTGACCGATAGGTGGCAGTCACCGCCTGTTTTCATCTCATGGAAATCTGGCCCCTTGCAAAATTTGAAAGGCAGAAGCAAGTTCACAACACATATTCTGTAACTGCTGGCGGAAACCAATGTTATCTGAGTCCAAGTTGTCCCTGCAAAAGACGTGCAAATGGATTTTCCTTCTTTCAGGCCATTTGGCCTCGACACTGCCGGAGAGGCGCCTTAAAACCTGCAACGGTTGGGATATGGAACTCAGACGCTTTCAGGTTGAAAGTTTCTGTCCTGTCTGCACACACCTCTCTCAGGGCAAAGATTTTTCATAATCTCAAACATTTTAATTGAAGTTACCTCTCAAGTTGGATTAAATGTAAATTGAATAATAGAGCTTTGAAAGTTTATAAGCCCATTAGTAAATTATTTTTACTTTTGAAAAAGCTAGATTTAGATGGAGACATCACCTACTGTGTATCCATTTTTGCAAATGGCCTTGGTCAGCTGAGGCGTTTCACCTGCGAGTTCCAGTTTTCTCATCTGTAAAACTGGAGCGATGATGCCTCTGCCTTGTGGGTTTGTTGTGAGGAGTAAATTCATTTACGGCACGTGGAGCTCTCAGGACAGTTTCCCAGCAGGTGATGAGCACTCACCAAATTTGTTGTTATTATTATATCAGGGCATCCTTGGTGGCTCAGAAGTAAAGGATCTGCCTGCCAAAGCAGAAGACACAGGTTCGATCCCTGGGTCAGGAAGATCCCCTGGAGAAGGGCATGGCACCCCACTCCAGTATTCTTGCCTGGAGAATCCCATGGACAGAGGAGCCTGGCGGGCTACAGTCCATGGGGTTACAAAGAGTCAGACATGACTGAGCGACTAACACATGACTTAGCAACTAAACTACATTATTTTTATTAATATTACTATCGTTCAAACGTAACATTATTTATTGAAGCTGTGCCAGGTGTCTCTTGCTGTGCGAAGCTTTTCTCAAGTTGCCTGAGGGGCCTGCTCTCCAGATGCGGCACAGGCGCTTCTCGCAGCGGAGGCTCTCGGGGTGAGGGCTCCAGTCGCTGCAGCTCATGGGCCCAGGAGTTGCTGCTCCCCGGCTCTAAAGCCCACGCCGCAGCAGCGGTGGTGCACAGGCTTAACTGCTCCGAGGCACGTGGGATCTTCCTGGACCAGGGATCAGATCCGTGTCTCCTGTACCGGCAGGCGGGTTCTTTACCACTGAGCCACCAGAGAAGCCCCTACTATTACTGTCTCATCATTACTATGGTTGTTAGAGTTGTCATTATTTTTATACACGGTGGGTTCAGTTCCTGGTCAGTCTTAATTTGGGCAACACTTAATCTCTCAGCTGCTTCAATCTCATTATTTGCAAAATGAGTATATGTTACCGAGGCTGATGTTGAGCAAAACCTATAAAGTTTCTAGAAAAGGCCAGGCAGTAAATATCTTAGGCTTTGCAGCCATATGGTCTCTGTTGAAATGCCTCAACTCTGCCTCAGTACATGAAGCAGCTGTAGGTAGACTATAGATAAATGAATGGGCATGGCTGTCTTCCAATAGAATTTTATTTATGGATACCACAATTTGAATTTCATAAAATTCTCATGTGTCACAATCTATGATTCTTCTGATTTTTTCCCCCAACCCTTTATAAGTGTAAAATCCATTCTCAGCACACAGGCCAGCCTAAAACAGGCGGTGGACTGGATTTGTTCCCCAGCTGTCCTTTGCTGACCCTGGCCTTGAATATTCAATATTATTTTCGTAGTATCCCATTTATAGATGAAGCGATGGCCTATTGGGAGTATGGATATCTTGGATTTTATAAACAGAAAATATTGCAACATAACTGGGGTCCTGTACGTTTTAGCACTGTCCAGCTTTATTACCTGTTGTAATGATCTGTGGTTAATACATAAAATCCCGATTCTGATATCTACCAGGTTCCCCCAAGAAAGCCCTTTTATGGCCTCCCAAATTTCTGATTACTCAAGTCTCCTCCCATGGAAATCCTTGGAGATGCATTGGCTGCGTTTGGCCAGGAATTAAAATCCCTGGCTGTTATTCCAAAAGCCAGCAGGCTGATGAGTCGGCAGCCAGGTCTTTGGAAAAGGGCTACGTTGGAATCACTGTGGGCGTGAAAAAGCGGCTTTCACTAGTCAGGCAGCAGAGGGACTGGAGGAGCCCCGCCTCCGGAAGAGACGTCCTCCGAGTCAAGACCTCACGCGGCCCTTCTCTGGATGTGCGTCCTGGGCGCGTTCGGGAGACTCAGTGCCCTCCTTTCCAGGGGAAGGGAATTCTGCAGGGAACATTCCAGAGGCTGGAGCAGAGGCAGCCTGTGCAGGAATCTCCCTCTGCCGTCTTTAACCAGCTGATCTTTGGAAGGCGATTTTACCTCCTCGTGACTCAGCTTCCTCTCGGCTAGAGTGACATGACGGTGACACCTGTTCACGCGGGCATGCGGGGCCACGCGAGACGCCGCGGGATGCGCTCTGGGAAAGCAGCACTTGGAGCTGAGGACGTGTGAACAGTTGTGAACTCTCGTCATTAGTGTTGTCATGAGGCTCTTGAAGGGCTTAGGGATAACGTGGGTTAGGGCCTAGTTCAGTGCTTCGGGGTGAGAGATTGTTACTAATAATTATTCCCTCCACTCAACTAATAAGTTATAATTTGACACCTGATCAGTGCAGACGCACTGCTGAGCTATAATGGTGGGTAACGAGAGACAGTCCCTGCCCTCACGGTGCTTACAGCTACTGGGGACGGGAGATGGAAGTCAAGTGTTCTGTATTGCCCTCAGAGTTAAGTCTGGATCAGTTGTACTTCATTCAGAACCATCCTACCCAGTGTTGCCGCTTCCTGCCCTCTTCTGTGCCCCCGTTAATGTTCATAGATAATAATAGATATGTTACCTATTACCTTCTTGTTCATAGCATTGAACCATAGGTGTTTGGATTAGCAAACACTTCTATATTGCTTACAAAGAACCATGCATTGTTCTAACCACCTTACAAGCATTAACTCATTGTGTACTTGTAGCAGCCCTGTGAGGCACAGAGAGGCTAATTAACTCATCCAAGGACACGCAGCAGCAAGGGGCAGGGAGAGCGTTCAAGCCCAGGTTGTCCTGTTCGTGGTCTGTGCTCACCACCACTGCACGTCCTGCCTTGAGCTATCAGATGTGGCCTGATGTGTGGATTTACTGTCTGTTACTGACTGTCCACCCAACAGATTTCCACTCCATGAAGTCAAAGGGGCTCATCTGTTTAATTCACAGCTGCAACCCTGGTGTCTGCTTCAGCATATGGTGCAAAGCTGGTGCTCAGCGTACATTTGGTGAATCAGTAAATGAATGAAAATATAGCCAAATAGATATATATAAATATAGGTATCTATCATATATGATAGATACATATGTAACACGTAGTGCTAAGTGCCATGAAAAAATGCCTGTGCTACAAGAGGTTTTAACAGAGGACTTAATTTAGTTTGAGGATCAGAGAATATTAAAAATTAGAAGTATCATTTTAACTGTCTGCATTCTAAAATCTCCTTGATCTAATAGCTGTGACTGGCTAAGAAGGACGAAAATGATACCTATGTGGAATATGTTTTTCATGATGATAATAATCCCCCAGAAATGAAACACAGTTGAAAATTGGGACTGCATTTTAAAGAAATCTTAGGGATCTTCCCTAGTGGCTCAGTGGTAAAGAACCCGCCTGCCAATGCAGGAAACATAAGTTCCATCCCTGGTCCAGGAAGGTCCCACACGCTCCAGAGCAGCTGAGCCCGTGTGCCACAACTACTGAGCCCGGGCCCCAGAGACAGGGAGCTGAAAGTACCGAGCCCATGAGCCACAGCTGCCGAAGCCTGCATGCCCCAGAGCCCACGCTTTGCCACAGAGAAGTCAGTGCAGGGAGAAGCCACAACTAGAGGAAAGCCTGTGCAGCAACAGAGACCCAGCACAGCCAAAAACAAATCGATTTTGAGAAAATTTATGGGGGTATAGTTGGTTTACAATGTTGCGTTACCTCCTGCTGTACAGCAAAGTGAATCAGTTATACATACACATGTATCCACTCTTTATTAGGTTCCCAAACTCTATTCTGGAGAAGGAAATGGCAACCCACTCCAATATTCTTGCCTGGAGAATCCCATGGACAGAGGAGCCTGGCGGGCTACAGTCCATAAGGTCACAAGAGTCAGACACGACTTAGCGACTAAACCACCAAACTCTTTATTACACTTTTTTTTTTTTAGCCACGCCACACAGCTTGTGGGATCTTAGTTCCCCGACCAGGGACAGAACCCGTGCTCCCTGCAGCTCAAGTGTGGAGTTCTAACTGCTGCACCACCAGTGAAGCTCCTGCATTTGACTTTAATTCTGTTGAATTCATGAGCCCCAAATCTTCCCTCATTCCTCAAAACAGACATGAGCAATTGGCCTCCCTGCGCTTGTGATAATACGCCCACAGTGACTGGGCAGGTCTCTGCATCTTAGTTTTGTATGCAGAAGTGAGGCTCCCGTTTCTCTTGGGTTTTAATTTTCTGAGTCTCTCTTTTTCTCTGTTGCAGGAACAATGGGTAACCAAATGAGTGTTCCCCAAAGAGTGGAAGACCAAGAGAATGACCCGGAAGCAGACACTTACAAGGTGGTGTCGTTACGCTCTCTGCGTCGTTAGCTATTGGTCGGGAGGGTCGGGGTGACGGCAGAAGGAGGAGCCTGCCCAAGGCTCTCCGGGCGAGCGGTGCGGCGGTTGCTGCTCTCGGGGGTTGCTCAGTGGGATGCAAACCTCAAGAACCCATCGAGGAGCTGTTAAAAGTGCAGGCTCTTAGGGCCCCACTCAAGGCCCAGGGATCCAGAAATCGCAGGGAAGGGGGCCCATGGAACCTGAGTCTCCATGGTGACTGATTCCCATCCATCGGTGCACAGGTGCAAGTGGGTCTGGACCAGTGGTTCTCAACTGTGGGTGGTTCTGCCTCACCACTGGCAGTGTCTGGAGACGTTTCTTGGTTGTCACAACTCTAGTATCCAGGAAACTTCCAAACACAAGCTTCTTTTAAACAAAACTGCTACAAAAATATAAAGTCTTCCAAAAGATGCGTATTTAGTCTTTTAGCTTTTTTTTCCTCTCTACACTTATTAACATATATTACACTATTAATAGTGTTAGCAAAATAAGACAATGTATGCAAAGTACTTAGCATATAATCAATATTCAGTTAATGCCAACTATGAGTGAGATCATTTATTACGAAAATGACATCGGGTAACAAATTTTTTTTTTGCAATCTTTTTTTCTTTCCATGTGAGTATATCTGTATGTGTATATATGTGTAACCTTTTTAAATGTCAGCAATAAATAACAGAAGAGAAAAAAATAATTCAGCAGTGACCTAAAATTGGAAAGGGGTTGCAACAGCTCGATGAAGGGAGTGGGCATGGAGCAGAAAAGTAGCAATGGGCGACTTCCTGAATCTGAGGAGAGTGTGGCCTGGAGGCTGTGCTTGTGTGCGGGACCCTGGGGTGTGGTTAACCTCCCAGCCCGTCATGCTCTTGTCCCCTCACCAGGCGCACCAGCGCCGCCCCCCCCACCCCCCGCTTTGCCCGGGAGTCCCATCTGTACGGAGGGGTCTGTCCTGCCTGGGCTCACGGGGCTTGCTGAGAACAGGCATAGACTGTGCAAAGCTCTTGTCAACCCGGGCATCCTGTCCTTTAGATCGGGGTATTGGTTTCTCTGAGGCGTCACAGAAATCAGGGTGGTTTCTAGAAGAGGAGACTTTAATTTGTGAGGCGCCCTTGTAGCCTTGAGTTTCTTTCCTGAGTTTTTCTGATTTTTCTCATCCAAGACTTGGCTAATACTGCCACACATTCTGTTCCAGGTCACGTCTGGGGACGCGTGTGGTCAAAACGGCCTGCCGGTCATCACGTCCGCCCGCACTGTTCAACTCTACGATGAAGGTGAGTGTCCCGGCGGGCTGCTCGTCCTGAGGGTGGGGATGAGGATGGGGAAGGGCTGCTGGCCCTGCTCACGGTGAGGCAGATGCCAGGGCTGAAGCCGCGTGGAAGGCACGCGTGTCGCTCCTGGGGCTGCAAACACTGCGCCACACAGTGGACAGCTCAAGCAACAGCAGTGTATTGTCTCTGTGCTGGGGCTGGAAGGGAATTCAGGGCGTGGGCAAGGTCAGGATCTTCTGAGAGACCTGTGTGTGAAAAAATCTGTTCCCTGGGGACTTCCCTGGTGGTCCAGCAGTTAAGACTTCGCCTTCCAACGCAGGCGTGGCAGGTTCAATCCCTGGTCAGGGAGCTAAGACTCCCCCATGCCTCATGACCAAAAAACCAAAACAAAAAACAGAAGCAATACTGTAACAAATTCAATAAAGACTTAAAAAATTGGTCCACATCAAACAAACAAAAAATAGTCTTGAAAAAAAGGACTGTCCCCTGCCTCTGCTTTGACTCCCGGGGGCCTCAGACTCTTTGGCTTCGACACAGTCCCCCTCTTTGGTTTTCCCAGCATCTTCCTTCTATGAGCATCTGTCTCTGGGTCCAAGCCTCTCTCTTCTGTACAGACACAGGCACATGGGGCTGTGCACAGCCCTGGCCTCTTCTTGACTTGATCCTCAGCAGAGACCCTACTTCCAAATGGGACCGTAGGAACTGGGGTTAGGACTCCGTCATCTCAGCAATTCAACTCTTAACAGCACTCTCTGGGGTGTGTATGATGTCTGCAAGAGTCTGAGGATTTACAGCAATAAGTGAAAACCAACAGAATAGAAACACTGGGAGGCTGGGTTCTTTGGAGTCCAACAGACCAAAGTTAAAACCCCTGCCCTGGAACTTACTGGCTGTGGGACCTGGAGTGAGCCACGTGGCTTTCTAAGCCTCAGTTTTCTCATCTGTAAAGTGGGGATAATGATACCTATCTCGTAGAATTGATGAGAGAACTCGAAGAGATCAAGCATCTTACTTATTACCCAGCACTTAGGAATTCCAAACAGACAAGTGAAATACAGAAGACAGCGGAGGGCGGTGTTGAAACTGGACAATGTGCTTATCTATTTGATTTTATTCTGGAGTATAAGGCTATAACGGGGGAGCCTGGTGGGTTGCCGTCTATGGGGTCACACAGAGTCGGACACGACTGAAGTGACTTAGCAGCAGCAGCAGCAGCATAAGGCTATAAGGGCTTCCCTGGTGACTCAGTGGTAAAGAATCTGCCAATGCAGGAGAGGCAGGAGATGCAGGTTTGATCCCTGGGTCAGGAAGATCCCTGGAGAAGGAAATGGCAACCCACTCCAATATTCTTGCCTGGGAAATTCTATAGACAGGAGGCTGGTAGGCTACAGTCCATAGGGTCACAAAGAGTTGGACACAACTTAGCACCTAAACGACAGCAAGGCTATAAATTCCAAGCATCAAAATTGACTGAGTTCTGCTATGTGAAAATTATCAGTAAATCATATGAGAGCAGGGTGTCCCAGTGGTTGAGGGTAAGAACTCTGGAATCAGACTCCTGGTTTTGCCACCTGCCAGCTGTGTGACCTTGAGCCAGTTACTTAACCTCTCTGAACCTCAGCCTCCTTGTCAATGAAGTGGGATAATAACAGTACCTAAGCATAAGTATCAGATGTAATAAAAGCACACGTTTCAGGGCACGTAGTAAGTGCCCTGTGTGTGTTGGCTGTGTGACTGTATGATGGTTACGGTCCCTGTCACTTGCACAAGAGTTTCTCGGCTTCAGTGCCCTTCCCTGCACAGTGAGGAGATGAATCACAGCACTGGTGCAGAAGCTCTAGAATTTCCCAGTGTAAGAGAAGACGCTGCTCTCTGTTTCCCCCGTCTACGCTCTGCTGCTCACAGCACATCTGACAGCAGTTATGTGGGTTTTCCATACCAAGGGGATCTGTGACACCAGCTGGGTGTCCCACAGTTCAGTTCAGTTCTGACACCATTTACCAAGAGTTAGCATCGGCTCTCACTGCTTATGGGCTCGGTATCATAAGACTACCTCCCACTAAAGTTGCCAATGGCAAGTGGGGAGTCCCCGGCTTACCCACAACTTCTCTCCTGCTCGGCTACAGAGCAGAGGTTCCCACGACTTCCCCCTCAGGTTCAATCATTTGCCAGAACAGCTCACAGAGCACAGGAGAGCTGTGTGCTTGCTAGATGGTTGCTGTTCAGTCACTCAGTCATGTCCAATCCTTCTGCGACCCCCTGGACTGTAGCCCCCCAGGCTCCTCTGTCCATGGCATTTCCCAGGCAAAAATACTGAACTGGGTTGCCAGTCTCTTCTCCAGGGGATCTTCCTGACCCAGGGATTGCACCCATGTCTTCTGCATTGGCAGGCAGATTCTTTATGCTCAGGTACCAGGGAAGCCCCTTAGCAGGTCACCAGTTCATTCTAAGCAGATACAACTCGGCGATGACGGCCGATGGAGGAGGTGATGGAGAGGTGATGGGAGGGACCCTGGGGTGGGGAGCGTCCACGCTTTCTCTGGACAAGCCACCCGTCCAGAACCTCCACGTGCTTATCAACCCAGAAGCAATCTGAACCCTGTCTTCACAGATGTTTGTGAAGGTTTCACTACGTAGGCATGATTGATCAGATCGCTGGCTATTGATGGTAAACCTCAATTTTCAGCTGCTCTCCCCTCCTGGAAGATTGGCCGGGTGGTGAAGCTGAAATCCTAGCCCTCTGATCACATGTCTTGTTTCTCTGGCAACCGGGAACCCCATCCTTAGAGGGGCTTTTCCAAAATCACCTCATTAACATAAACTCAAATGTGGTTAAAAGGGGCTGGCTTGTTATCAATAACAAAGGTCATCTTCTTGACTCTTAAAGGTAAGTTTTAGGAGCTCTGTGCCAGGAACAGGGATGAAGACCAAGCATATATTTCTTATTATATGATGTCCCAGGATCTTACCTTGGTTGCTTATTAAAAGCGTAGATGCCCAGGTCCCATCTTTCCAGAATACCCTCCAGTTGAGCCCTTTGGTCTGAACTGCTGAACGTTTTCTAGAGGGTTCAGAGGCACAGGCAGGATTGGCAACCACAGGATGAGATTAAAGTCACAAGTCTCTTCCTGCCTTTCAACCTGTGAGTCAGATTTCTGCTCTGATGTGGGTGGAATGGACTGAACTGGCGGCAGCAGCTTTGGTGAGAGCGGCGTAAAGCTGGCGGCTGAGACGCACCCACTTGGACAGGAGCTCGTGTCGTTTTTATCATTTGCAAACTGTCGACATTCTCAACTGATCTAGAGGCCCTGACAACCTAATGTGTCTTTCAGAAGTGGTTCTTTGTCGTCTTTCAATCACTGTTGTTGCTGAGGTTATGCCCCTATTTTTAATATGGGGCACAAGGGTGAGGAGAGCGTCGGAAGCAGAACATGGGAGCAAAACGGTGGAGATCGAGACGGCCCCCTCGTCTTCTCCCTCTCCTTGTTTCTCCCCCTTTCCGTACTTTCCTCTCTGCTCCCAGCGATTATATATATAGTATATACATACGTAATGTGTGTATATATTACATGTAATGTGTGTGTGTATATATGTAATTGGCAGGTCTTCCTGTAAAGAGGAAAACAGGTAACGAAATACAGGGTGACAATCTGGGACAGTGTGTTGCTGTGGGTACCTACATACCGAGGGGAAAAAAAATCTCGTTTGAGTGACCCGTGCTTGGTTGTACCAGCTTACGTGCGACGCAGCCTTGCATCAGCACCGCTGAAGAATCTGTAGCAAGTTTAAGTTAATCCTCTGAGGCCAAAGCCTCCGCCTGCGTCCACTGACACTGTGCCCTCTGCAACTCTCTTTGGACTGATGATCCCTTTGAATGAGGAAAGCAGCTTATCATCCTTGAGCTGTTTTCTCCAGGTTATTTATCACTTTCAGTGCAGTTTTTAGAGGGCTACACAAGTGGGATCCTGGGTGATTTTTTTTTTAATCCTTTGGACAGAATTCTTCGGCCATGTCTTTTGGTGCATGTTTGGTTCATTTGGTGTATGCGTGTGTGTATGCACAGAGAGAAAGTCAGGCTTCCCTGCTGGCTCAGTGGTAAAGAATCCACTTGCCAATGCAAGAGACACAGCTTCGATCCCTGGGTCGGGAAGATCCCCTGGAGGAGGGCATGGCATCCCGCCCAGTGCTCTTCCCTGAAAAATCCCGTGGACAGAGAGCCTGGTGGGCTACAGTCCACGGGGTCACAAAGAGCTGGGCATGACTGAGTGACTGAACAAAAACAGAGAAAAGTGACTAGAAAAATAGATATATGGGCCCTTGGGTGACTGTTTTCCTTCTTTTTATCTATACTTTTCCTCTCCTTTTTTCTCCTATTGAAGACGTTCACTGCCAGGCGGGAACATCTCCCATGAAGACCTACTGAGAAGCAGCGCCTGAGCACACAGCCTAGGGAGCAGGGTCCTAAACTCACGTCGTGGCTTTGCTGTGTGACCTTAGGCCAGTTGCTGAGCCTCTCTGGTCTCACATCTGTAAAATGGGAATCGTAGTAACAGTAGGACAAAGCTTTGAAGATTGTTGGGAAGCTTAAGTGAGTTGATACACCTGCAGTACTTGGAAGAGTATCTAACATGTGGTCAACATGTGAGGAAAGTTTATTTTTCTGTTTTGGATTTAATGTTAATAAAGGCCATCATTCGGGTATGAAGTTAACTGATTAGCTCATCTAGATAGCTCTTGCAAATTTAAAATATAACCTTGAAACTGTTTTCCCCCTGCATCCCTTATACTTTTTCAGTGTTTTATTTTTTGTCTTCCGGACACACTGTGGGAGAGATCAATCAGGCACAACCTTCTTTACAATCGATCCATGAAATTACATTCTATTTCCTTGTAGAAATAAATTTATCTTGCATAGTATTTTTTCTTGGTGAGGGTAAGAGACTAGGGATCTTGATATCAAACCAACATCAAGTAGTACAACTCATGTAGATGAGGGCTTTCTCTCCAAAGCTTAGCATTATACTTCATCTTCAAAAACAATATCTCAGAAAATCAAAATGTCTCATGTTTATTTCCATATTATATTTCTAACTTCAGTTGCCAATTTCAGGTCCCGTTTGAAAGTCTTGTTTCAGGGAAGCTGGTAATGGTGCAAAAGCCACGGGCAGTGTGACTTACTGCTGTGCACAACCCCGTTTCTTGCACCTTTGGGTCAGAGGCTAATGTGTTTGCTCTGTCAAAAGGTGGTTGTTTAAATTCGTTTCTTCAGTTCTTCCCTTTCTTTTTCCAATACATGTTGATTTGAAATCCAGAGTAGCCGGGGAAGTACTTCCCAAAGAGCTACATGTCCATCAGGAGGGTGGCTGCATCAGTTAGAGCAGATTCACACGATGCTATACCCCTGTGCAGAGACAGGAATGAACCACCCCCGACTACAAAACTATCATGCCAGAACAGGAGGCCAGATGTCCACGTCCGAATCTCCAGGGCCTGGGAATGTCACTTCACATGTCAAAAGCAGGTTTTGTGATGGGATTAAATTAAGGATCTTGAGGTGGGGAGCTGAGCCTGGATTATTCAGGTAGACCCAATAAAAGGACCATAGGGTCCTTTTAAGAGGGGTATTACCAAATTGGTTGTAGGCAAAGAGATGTATAGTCATCATTTTGTGGACAAAGGTCCATCTAGTCAAGGCTATGGTTTTTCCAGTAGTCACATATGGATGTGAGAGTTGAACCATAAAGAAGGCTGAGTGCTGAAAAATTGCTGCTTTTGAACTGTGGTGTTGGAGAAGACTCTTGAGAGTCCCTTGGACAGCAAGGAGATCCAACCCGTCCATCCTAAAGGAAATCAGTCCTGAATATTCATTGGAAGGACTGATGCTGAAGCTGAAACTCCAATACTTTGGCCACCTGATGCAAAGAAAAGACCCCGATGCTGGGAAAGATTGAAGGCGGGAGGAGAAGGGGAAGGGGACGACAGAGGATGAAATGGTTGGATGTCATCACCGACTCAATGGACATGAATTAGAGCAAACTCTGGAAGACAGTGAAGGACAGAGGAGCCTGCGGTTCTTGGGGTTACAAAAAGTCAGACACGACTTAGCAACTGAGCAGCAGCATCTCCACTTAGGTCCTAGCCAGACTGAAGCCCTCTTCCTCGGTGGGGAAGGTTCTTTTTTAATTCAGATTCACACAATCAGAAAAGAAACTTATGCTGAGCCTAAAACAGCACAAGCTTTACTCAACGGCCAGAGAATGGAAAAGCGGGGACTTGGTTCGAAAATCAACTTCTCACCCTGACTTGGCCTGGGACACAATGTATATACGGAAGGTCAAGGCAAAAGGGCGGGGGCTGAGTGAAGAGAGGGAGGGGTATTCATGACTCACCTGAGCACAGGGGTATGCTATGCCCGGGGCTGGGCGGGCACCCCTTTTCAGTCCTTGTAGACAGTCTTTCAGCTGTTGCCATGGCAGTTGTCAACGGTCATGGCGCTGGTGGTTGTGATATGAGATACTTGTGTTGTTTTAAGGCACAGAAGTGGGGGTAGTTTGTTAGAATGGCAACAAGAAACTAATACGAGTGCCCTGAAGACCCGGAGGTTCGCAGACCGCGTGCTGGCTCTGTCACGCGTGCGTGCTAAGCCGCTTCCGTCCTGTCTGACTCTGTGTGACCCCGTGGACCATAGCCTGCCAGGCTCCTCTGTGCATGGGACTCTCCAGGCAAGGATACTGGAGTGGGTTGCTCTGCCCTCCTCCGAGGGATCTTCCCAACCCAGGGATCGAACCTACGTCTCTTACGTCCCCTGCATTTACAGGCACATCCTTTATCGCTTGTGCCTCCTGGGAATCCCGGCTCTGTCACTCAGTAGCTATGTAACCTTGGCAAGAAATGTGTCCTCTCAGAGACTCTCCTGGAAAGTGGAAATAATAATAACACGAGCTGTATAGAGCGACTGGCACAGGATAAGTGAAGAAATAAACACGACAGGGGAAAACCACACCAGGGTCCACAGTCACGAGTGTCCTTTACCAATGGCCTCTCCCCTGCTGTATGGCCTGACCAAACTTTCCACCTGTGTATATACCTAAAACCTCACCAGTTTTTAGGGAAATGTAAGTACCTCGTTTTCCTCCTTCTTTGATTTCTATCAAATTTATCACAATTGTTCACCCTTTTAAGAAAGCTGTTCTCACTGCTAATGAATGGCAGAGACTAAAGCATGATTTATCTGTCAGAAAACATCATTTTTCAGAAACAGAAGACCTGTTTCTGTTTCACCTGGATAAGAAGTTTCTAAAAAAATTTGTCTTTCATTTTTGTTTGTAGTCAATTTTTTCCTAAAAAGAAAAACTGCCTAATTTTAATTTTTTTTTTAAGAGAAGTAAGTGGAATAATTTTTGGACTGAAAATCCTGACTTGCATAAACGATCCGCCTGCCAATGCTGTGCCATAACGAGTGAGAAGAGAAGCCAGTCAGGATGCCTGGGCAAAGTGTGCTGGGAGACCCAACCCGAAACTCAGCCGCCTGATAGAGGGACAACCTGGGACCAGCGTCGCTGGCTGGGAAGGGGCAAATAGGTCTGTGCGCTTGGCACTCACGGTCTTCCCCCAGTTGGCTGGCTTTTAAAATGTTTCCCCTACTTGGATAAAAGTTCCTGAGAACAAAACATTTCGTTTGTTGTTGCAGTAACCCCAGAGTTTAGCACAGGCTCCGAGATGCACAGAAAGCTTGCTGAGGACGGATAGATTAATGAGCCGGGACACATCAGACCAGCGGCAGTAGAGGGGCAAGAGAAGCAGCTGAAGAGCAAGTCCTAGATCCTGATGGACCCTCTGCAAGTAATGCAGCCCTAAGTGAAGGCACTTTTAGTTATGAAAAGGAGTGTGGGGGTCAGCCCTTCCAAGTGCGGTGCGGCGGCTCGCCAGCATTGTCAGATACCAGGTGCGTGTTGTAAATACGCACCGCGGCTCCAAGCTGGCCCTACCCACGCGTCCCGTCCTCGGGCGATGGGACCCAAGAGCAGGAAAGGCCACCGTGCGCCGCTGTTTTTTCTCCCTTTATTGGGAACGAAAGGAGAGTCCTCGCCGGAAGCCCATGCCCCAAGCAGGCGTCCGCTTAAACCTCACGGGCCAGCAGGAGGGCACGAGCCCACGCTAGTTGCGGGGCTTCTGGGAGGTCGGGGGCCGCTCTGGGCGAAGAGGAGGCGCGGGCCGGGCCCTGGACTGGCCTGGTGTCCGCCAGCGCGGGCTCCCAAGGACGCAGCTGGACGGCAGAGAGCAGCGCGCGTTTCCCCGGGCGCTGGCGCCTTTCCTGGGCGCCGCCCTCTCTGCCCTTCCGCGCTCCCTGGATACACCTCCCTCAGTAGACAGTCTCCGGACCCTCAGCTCTGCGCCCTGCGGCCCCGCTGGACACGCCACCCACACAGACCCTGCGGCTCCAGCCCGCTGCTTCAAGCTGTTACAGACGGTTCTGAAAACGGGCCGCCAGAGGGCCCAGCTCCGTGCCCCTCCTTGCGGCAGGCACGTCCTCTGTGAAATCTCATGCTTCTCCACCTCTTAGCGCTTTTTCTCGTTAGAAATTCTCCTGGAGAATTTCCGTTTGATAGACGTAGCCCATCCATTTCTTCTCGTTGGCTTGAAAGTCACCTGCCTTGACTGTGAATCCTCTGTTCATCCTCAGCGTTCACGCGCCGCCCCAGAGCTGCGCTGGTTTGTTAGCACAGGGTCTTCATTTTGAAAACTGAGCTATAACTCACATACCGTATAATTCGCCCTTTTCAAGTGTATTATGCGATGTAGTCCTCTTTACTATATTCACAAGGTACTACAGCCGTCTCCTCTGTCTGATTCCACATTTCATCAAAGAAATTTCATCAAACAAATCCCTTGAGCAGTTGATCTCTACTCCCCTCCCCCACCCAGGCCACCGTGAACGTGCTTCCTGCCTTTGGATTCGCCTGCCCTGGACAGTTTATACACAGAGAGTCATACCGTAGGTGGCATTTTGTATTTGGATCCTTTCACCGAGCGTAACGTTTTCAAGGTTCACCTGGGTTGGAGTGTCTTTGATTATGGTTATCTTGGTGGGTGTGAGGTGGTCACACGGTGTGGTTTTGATTGCCTTTCCCTGATGACTGAGCATAATGAACATCTTCTATCGTGCTCATTGATCATTTGCATCTCCCACTCTGGAGAATACGTCGTCTTTTTTAAAGAATTTACTCATGTACTTGGCTGTGCTGGATCTTACCTGTGCCACAAGGGATCTGGGTTGCATCGTGTGGGATCCTTCCGTGCAGCCTCCGGATCCTCTAGTTGGGGCGCTCGGGTTCAGTGGTTGCAGCAGATGGGCTCAGTGGTTGTGGCACGTGGGCTCAGTGGCTCTACGTGTGTGGGATCTTAGCTCCCCAACCAGGGATCGAACCCATGGCCTCTGCATTGCAAGGTGGATTCTTTACCGCTGGGCCACCAGAGAAGCCCCTGTAGCGTCTTCCCGACCTGGCTCTTTTCCCCGCCCTTTTCCTCTGAGCCCCTTGTCTCCTATTGCTTTCTGGCTGGCTGTTCTCAGTGTCCACACGAGTACTTGCTGCTGTTCAGCAGTGTTCAGCGTGGGCTGAATTCAACCTGCTCCCACCTGCCATCTCCAGAGTTTAGCCTTCCTGTCCTGACAGCTGAGAGCATCGAGGGAACGCTGTGTGATTTTCGCTGGTAAGTCTCTTTCTTTTCGCATTTAAAGGTGCTTAATGCTGTGTGATCCGCGTTCCTGCTGCGTATCTTCCCCGCCACCCTTGGGGGTGAGAGACACTTACCATATTGCTGTCGGAAATGTGAATCTCTGGAGCCTCTTTTCGGGAATTAATCTGGCAGTGTCTATTTTTAAAAATTAAATGCACATTAATTTGGGTGCAGCGATTCTACATCTGTAACTCTATTCTATAGAAATAAAGCACTGGCTTAGGACCTTCGATCATAGAAGTTTTCCCCAGCACTGTTTGTAATGAACGTGGAAAAAAAATTATTTGGAAACTATCATAATGTTCATTGATCAGCCAGTGACATAAATCTCTTTTGGTATATTCATATTAAGGAATGTTTTACAGCTATTTTTAAAAGATAAGATAGATTCGGGATGTATTGATTGAGGAAGGGGAGAACTGAGGTTATCTCAGTCCATTTGGGCAGCTATCCAACCAGTCCATTCTGTCGGAGATCATCCTTGGGATTTCTTTAGAAGGAATGATGCTAAAGCTGACACTGCAGTACTTTGGCCACTTCGTGCGAAGAGTTGACTCATTGGAAAAGACTCTGATGCTGGGAGGGATTGTGGGCAGGAGGAGAAGGGGACAA
>NW_011494715.1:8626438-8627764 GCF_000754665.1 Bison bison bison | reverse complement strand
GAGTCTGAGTGAACTCCGAGAGTTGGTGATGGACAGGGAGGCCTGGCGTGCTGTGATTCATGGGGTCACAAAGAGTTGGACATGACTGAGTGACTGAACTGAACTGAACTGAACAAAAATACCAGAGACCTGGAGGCTTAAACAATACCCGTTTATTTCTCATGATTCTAGAGGCTGAGAAGTCCAAGCTCAAGGTGCCAGTGGACTCCTTGCCTGGGGAGGGACCAGGTCCTGGTTCACAGTCAGTCATCTCTTCACTGTATCCTCACATGGTGGAGGCGGGACCTCCTTTATAAGGACACTAATCCCATTGATGAGGGCTCCATCCTCATAACCTAGTTCAGTTCAGTTCAGTCACTCAGTCATGTCCGACTCTTTGCAATGCCATGAATCACAGCACGCCAGGCCTCCCTGTCCATCACCAACTCCCAGAGTTTACTCAGACTCATGTCCATCGAGTCAGTGATGCCATCCAGCCATCTCATCCTCTGTTGTCCCCTTCTCCTCCTGCCCACAATCCCTCCCAGCATCATAGTCTTTTCCAATGAGTCAACTCTTCGCATGAGGTGGCCAAAGTACTGGAGTTTTAGCTTTAGCATCATTCCTTCCAAAGAAATCCCAGGGCTGATGTCCTTCAGAATGGACTGGTTGGATCTCTTTGCAGTCCAAGGGACTCTCAAGAGTCTTCTCCAACACCACAGTTTAAAAGCATCAATTCTTCAGCGCTCAGCCTTCTTCACAGTCCAATTCTCACATCCATACATGACCACAGGAAAAACCATAGCCTTGAGTAGACAGACCTTTGTTGGCAAAGTAATGTCTCTGCTTTTGAATATGTTATCTAGGTTGGTCATAAATTTCCTTCCAACGAGTAAGTGTCTTTTAATTTCATGGCTGCAGTCGCTATCTGCAGTGATTTTGGAGCCCAAAAAAATAAAGTCTGACACTGCTTCCACTGTTTCCCCATCTATTTCCCATGAAGTGATGGGACCAGATGCCATGATCTTCGTTTTCTGAATGTTGAGCTTTAAGCCAACTTTTTCACTCTCCACTTTCACTTTCATCAAGAGGCTTTTTAGTTCCTCTTCACTTTCTGCCATAACGGTGGTGTCATCTGCATATCTGAGGTTATTGATATTTCTGCTGGCAATCTTGATTCCAGCTTGTGGTTCTTCCAGCCCAGCATTTCTCATGATGTACTCTACATATAAGTTAAATAAGCAGGGTGACAATATACAGCCTTGATGTACTCCTTTTCCTATTTGGAACCAGTCTGTTGTTCCATGTCCAGTTCTAACTGTTGCTTCCTGACCTGCATACAGATTT
>NW_011494715.1:8618362-8626338 GCF_000754665.1 Bison bison bison | reverse complement strand
AACCAGTCTGTTGTTCCATGTCCAGTTCTAACTGTTGCTTCCTGACCTGCATACAGATTTCTCAAGAGGCAGGTCAGGTGGTCTGGTATTCCCATCTCTTTCAGAATTGTCCACAGTTTATTGTGATCCACACAGTCAGAGGCTTTGGCATAGTCAATAAAGCAGAAATAGATGTTTTTCTGGAACTCTCTTGCTGTTTCCATGATTCAGCAGATGTTGGCAATTTGATCTCTGGTTCCTCTGCCTTTTACTAAAACCAGCTTGAACATCTGGAAGTTCACAGTTCATGTATTGCTGAAGTCTGGCTTGGAGAATTTTGAGCCTTACTTTACTAGCATGTGAGATGACTGCAATTGTGCGGTAGTTTGAGCATTCTTTGGCATTGCCTTTCTTTGGGATTGGAATGAAAACTGACCTTTTCCAGTCCTGTGGCCACTGCTGAGTTTTCCAACTTTGCTGGCATATTGAGTGCAGCACTTTCACAGCATCATCTTTCAGGATTTGAAACCTAATCCCCTCCCAAAAGCTCCACATCCTAATACCATCACAGTGGAAGTTAGGATTTCAGCATATGAACTGTGGGGGACACAAACATTCAATCCATAACAATGATACATAAAAGCAATTAAAAATGATATCTAATATCAATCTATTTTTGTAAAAACCAACAAGGACAAATACAGCCTCCTAGAACTTGTATCTGGGGTGCTTGTATATATTTGTCTGAGCATGAACGACGTCTGATAAGGTACACCAGGCTGAAAGACTCGTTCTACTGCGGTGAAGGTGAGGGACAGCGGCGGGGAAAGGGAAGCACTGGGAGGCTGACCATACGGGAGGTAAGACGTGTTACGCGCGTGCTACTAGTAAATTGAGAGACAATGAAACATCTGTCTTTGAGTGACAGTATCTGCTCATGTTGGAGCAAAGACTGGTTCTGCAATAGGTAATCTTTGCATGTTCCAGACTTTTATAAGCGTATGACTGACAGGAGATGCATGCAAAGGCGGGAGGGAGGCTCCCCTGGTGGGACAGTGGTGAAGAATCCGCCTGCCAGTGCAGGAGACACGGGTTTGATCTGCGATCCAGGAATATCCCACATGCCTCGGGACGACTAAGCCCATGCCCCGCAATTGCTCTGGAGTGCAGGCTCCGCAATGAGAGAAGCTCGGGTGCTGCAAGTAGGGAGTCGCCCCGCTCAGCACAACCGCAGAAAAGCCCACACGGCAATGGAGACCCAACAGCCAAAAATAAACAAAAGAATAGAGGGGAGGGGAAATTCTGAGAGTTGCTGGTGCAGTCTGGCCCCTACAGCGACTAACAGAGATGGCTGGCTTCAGAGGATGCTTTCGAGAGAGAGTGTGGGGTAAGTCAGCTTTTGCCCACGTAACGCTGAACCCAGCATTTTTGTCACCAAATGTTCAGACACATCGTATTCAGCTGAGAGTTCAGAGTTCTTCCCTCCTGCCCCCCAAACCTATCCCTTTCTTTTTCTTTTGCTGCACTCTTGGAGAGGACATCCTGCCCTGTTAATATGGAGATGGAAAGCGTGAAATCTGATCATTCGGTGAAGGTTTCAAATCTAACATCTTCCTTCAAGCCACAAGCAGCTGACCCGTGAATCCTTATTTCAAGATCTTTAAAACAACAAACGCATTTATACAACACATAAAGCCTCGGTTGTTTGAAGTGTCATTTGACTCCCGCAGCCTGACCGCAGAGGGGTCATTTTTGCAAAACTGAGGTCTTCATCCGTCTGCCCCAGGGTCCGTGGTAATCCTTTGATATTCGACTAGAGTTCGCCTTTGAAGACTTAGTGTGCCATCATCTACTTTTCCTTCTCCTTTGGTGAGCTATTCCAACTCCCTCGGGTCCTCATCCAACAATAACCATGTGTGTGATCTTTACACGGCTCTGTGAACTCCACCATCATTTGCAATTTCCCTTTGCGATTCGTGTGCGTTGTATTTCCTCTTAGCTTTTGTCCTGACTGGTCACCGTAGTGACGCATATGACCGTGTAGGAGTGGGGAGTTGTAAGTGGACGCTTCGTTCATGAATAAAATTATGATGACAGTTTCTAGTTCCCTCTTTAACCTTCAGCCCTAGAAATGTTTGGATATTGAGTTCTTAAGAGAAAAGAATTCTAGGGACTGCCCTGGTGGCCCAGTGGCAAATAACTCGAGCTCCCAACGCAGGGCCCTGGGGTTCGACCCCTGCTCGGGGAACCAGACCCACACACCCCAACCAAGACCTGGTGCAGCCAAATGTTTTTTAAAAAGTGACTTTATTCTCAGAGCTGCAGTTTCTACGCCTGTAAAATGGGAGGGACCATGGTACCTGGCATGGATTGCTGTAATACAGAAACAAAACATTTCTTGTCACATTCAGCATTTCCTTTACCGCCTGACATGCAGGAAGCATTCAGTGAATATCAGCTATTGTGTTTACAGCTGTATCAAGTGAAGATTGTAGCCTTGGCTCACGAAAAAGGCAAATAAAAGGTAGCCCTTACTCAGAGATTCTGAATAGTGCCATATGAGCTTGTACGTGTGTGTGTTAAATAGGTAACAGATTGCTGACGAAGCAGCTTGTCTTGACTAAGAATACTTGGTGCTTGGAAAAAGCATCCTTGAGCCTTCCACGGCCCAGGTTCTCAGATTTCTGAAGATCAGTGAATTCGTATCATTGCCCTTTAAAGTGCATTTATTGGTTTGGGCTGTGCGGGGTCTTCACTGCTGCTCAGGCTTTTCCCTGGCTGCCGCCCACGGGGCTGCCGTCCAGCTGGGGTGTGTGGGCCCCTAGTGCCGTGGCTCCTCTTGTTGCGGAGCCTGGGCTGGAGGGCGCTCAGGCTTCAGTGGCCGTGGCTCCCGGGCTCCAGAGCACAGGCTCAGTAGTTGTGACAGGCGGGCTTCGTTGCCGCTCAGCATGTGGGATCTTCCTGAATCGGGGACCGAACCCATGTCTCCTCCACTGGTAGGCGGATTCTTCACCATTAAGCCACCAGGGAAGCCCATATCGTTACTATTTTAAAGTCTTTCCAGACCCCCCAAGTGTATAGGTTAAATCATTGGAATAATTCCTTTCCTTAGGCTTCTATTTAGGAAACGACACGGTCATTAGATTAATAACATATAAATGTCACAAAACAACTAATGTTTATCCAGTACCCACCTGTGTTAAGTACCTTGTAGGAAGCATTTTGCTTAGTCCTCACAATTACCTTTTGAAGAGGACAATTATTTTCCTGTCCATTTTTTTTTTAATTAAAGAAAATTGAGGAAACATGATATAAAGGAACTTATCCAGGTCACATATTTCATTTTTAGAGTTAATCAGGTTCCTCTGATCCACAATCTAAGTACTTTTCAGTGACACTAAGGTGCCACCAGAAGTGAGTTCTGCATCACGTGTCTAGATAAAATGACTTTCTTAAGTAAGACACACACACATACACACACACACAATACAAAATGTCTTTTCTGCACTAAAGAGATCAACATTTTCAGCTCTCCTAAATAGTTGGGAGCCACCATTTGCAGTCTTACTTGATTTCTTCTTGTTTTCCTTAAACTCTTACGCATTTATTGCAGGGGAAGTAAAAGCTCTTTGCTATGTCATCTGTCTGCTTTGTGAGAAAACTTTTTATTGAAACCAGATTCCAGATGGACTTTCCCCAAGGTTTTCATAGGAATGAAAAGCTTCGTTCCGGTCACCCAGAAGGAACTTTTTATTCTTTCCATAATAATGTGAGGAAGGCGTGGAGGTCATCCCCATGTTTGCAAGACTATAAACCCTGAAACTCCAGTGGGTTTTCTTCCTAGTCGTTCACAAGGATTGTGCATGTGTAAGTTACTGTTTCAGAATATAATTTATTTGCTTTTTAATGCTTATCCAAGGTCTCAAGTGACTGTAATATTTTTCCCCACGTGAATTTTTTTCCTTCCTTTTTACTGAGAAAGCAAAATGTTGGAGGGTTTGTTTTGTTTTTCTGTTTGTATCTATCCAGCTCCTTACGACTCACTTTCTTGCATTTCATTTTCTTTCCTCTCCTTCATCCTGTATTAAATGCCTCCTAGATATATTTGAAGAGCCTGGGGACAACTTCTCAAGGAGAAGGTTGATTGCTATTAATTAACAAGTGAAATAGGTACTGACTAAGTCGCTGAAATTCTCTCCAAGTCACAGAGTATGTACTTAATTTAAAACTGGCATAAGTGGAAAAACAAAACAAAAAAACGAAGCTCTACCG
The DNA here is from genome assembly GCF_000754665.1 of Bison bison bison. Taxonomy (NCBI): domain Eukaryota; kingdom Metazoa; phylum Chordata; class Mammalia; order Artiodactyla; family Bovidae; genus Bison; species Bison bison. The sequence goes on along the minus strand of NW_011494715.1, from coordinate 8,622,087 downwards.
GCTGTGGAATGGTAAACCAGCTTCAGGGACAGCTGGATCCAGGTGTCCAAATGCAACCACGGATCTCGTAGGGCTTTCATCTGTGTTGATTCTCAGGCAAGCGCTCTCGAATGTGATAGCCGAGGCCACCAACTCCAGATGTACCCCCTTACTGGCTTGACTACTGCAGCACAAAAATCACAACTCTGTTCTAGTAGGCTCAGCAAAAATCATAAGATTTACTTTTGTTAGTCCAGCTTAGGTCATGTGGCCACCTGAGAGGTGAGCATCTTAGCAAGAGAAGTAGAAGCTGCAAGTGATGGGACTGGACACGTGCTCACCCCAGTTTGGGGGGTGGGCGGAGCTTTGTAGTTACGGGCTGCCCTGTCTAAGAAGCCCTCGGTCCCACAAGTCACCGAAACACTCAGCCCGCCCTCTGATACCAGCACTTGTGGCTGGCGTCTGCTGTAGCCCTCGGTGCCTTGAAGTTCACTCTAGGTTCTTGGTGTAAGGATGGATCCTTTATCAAAGCAATGCACTGGCACTTTTTAAAAGTCTGTCCCGGCAAAGGTTTTTTCCAAACACTTTTTCTCCGACCAAAATGCTCTTACTTAGCACTAGCTGCTTTGGTTCCCGGCCAGAGAGTAAGGAAGACAGGCAAAAGACTCAGAGGTCCGTCCACGTTCTCGGCGTTTGAAAAGCCCTCCGTTGTTCTGACTCTTCGGCTCCCCTTTCTCGTCAGCTGTGTCCTCTTTTCCTGGCGTGGGGCGTCCCCACAAGTCATTCACATTCACTCTGACACTTGGGCTGCTTGACGTGCGTACTTGGCATCCTGACACGTCCCTCCGTCACTTCCTCGTTCCCTCTCCCTCCCTCCCTCTTCCCTTCTGAGTATAATGTTTACCACAGTTATGAAGTCCAGGACCACAGAAAAATGATAAACATGAGCTGGAAGACAAATCCAGTGTTTACGCAAAGTGGTGTCCCTGCACCCCGAGTTTATGGCGGCCCCTAGTGCTTGGCAGAGAAGGCAGTGGCACCCCACTCCAGTGCTCGTGCCTGGAGCATCCCATGGACAGAGGGGCCTGGTGGGCTGCAGTCCATGGGGTCGCTGGGAGTTGGACACAACTGAGCGACTTCACTTTCACTTTTCACTTTCATGCATTGGAGAAGGAGATGGCAACCCACTCCAGTGTTCTTGGCTGGAGAATCCCAGGGATGGGGGAGCCTGGTGGGCTGCCATCTATGGGGTCGCAGAGTCGGACAGGACTGAAGCGACTTAGCAGTAGCAGCAGCAGCTAGTGCTTGGCACTGGTCCTCTGGCCGTTTCTTCTCTGCTCTCAAAGCTTGAAGAGGAGGCCACCATCTGCCCACGAGTCCGGTGTGCACGCTCGCTCTCTGTTTCTGTCTCTCTCTCTCCTTTACTGTTTGTTCCTGACTTTAGACGCTGGGAGATACTAGAGTTTGGCAAAAATAATTGCTAAATGTATGTATCTCTCACTAGTTATGAGCAATGTATGACCTAAAGAAACCTCAGTGCTCTTCTTTTTAAAAAATAACTTACTTATTTGGCTGCTCCAGGTCTTAGTTGCAATGTGTGGGGTCTTTGACCTTTGTTGGGGCATTATGTAGTTACGACGTGTGAGAATCTTTTCACTGTGGCATGTGGCATCTGGTTCCCTGACCAGGGATCGAACCCGGCCTCCCTGCAGTGGGAACATGGAGTCTTAGCCACTGGACCACCAGGGAAGTCTGTAGCTTCTCTTCTTTCTCTTTTCCTACAGATATTAAGACCAGTTGACTCCAAACTACACAATCACAGCTATCTGTCAATTATTAAGCAGCTGCTATCGAAAGGCAGGGTTCCTGATACTTTGTATGAATTTTGTCCTTGAAACATCACTACCGCTCTACATGGGAGCTTCTGTTTCTCCCATTTTACATATAAAGAAACTCAGAGATTTGCAGTGACTTGCCCAAGGTCACTCAGCTTGTGGGTAGAGAATCCTGATCTTTTAAAATACGCTTGATTGATTTTGGCTGCCCTGCATCTTTGCATGCACACTCGTGCCTCCCCTGGTTGTGGCGGGCAGGGGCTGCTGCCTCCGTGCGGGGCTCAGCCTCGCTGCCAGGGCCTTTCTTGTTGCTGAGCACGGGCTCTAGGGTGCACGGGCTTCAGTAGCTGCAGCCTGAGGGTTGCCTTGTGGCCTGTGGGATCTTCCCAGGTCAGGGGTTGAACCTGCGTCCCCCGCGCCGGCAGGTGGGCTCTCCACCCCTGGACCTCCAGGGCAGCCCGAGGAGCTTGGTCTTCACCTGTGATACCCAGTTTTGCAGTGTATCTTTCTCCTGAATATCACACTGCTTTATAACAGCGACCCAGAAAGTGAGGCGGTTCAGTGAGGTCTGTGCAGAGTTCAAAGCAGAAACAGGTGGATTCTGGGAGCAGAGCCCCTCCCTGAAGGAGGCAGAACCCATGTGCAGTCTTGTGGCTGGGGGTCTAACCCACCTGCTTGTGTAGACGCCTGCCCTTCCAGATGTCAGAATGGCAGCATCTGAGTAGTCCTTTTTAAAATCTGCCTGTATTCTCGGCAGCTGACGCTAGTGCAGGAGAGACGGAGAGCGAGTGACCTCTGGAATAAGCTGTGCTCGCTGGGCGGCCGGGAGAGGCTGCCCCAGCTTCCCTGGCTGTCACTTTTCTCCCTCAGCAGCAACAATGATGACTTATGTTTATGCTGTTCATTGAGCACTTGCTATATTCCAGGCACCGCTTGATGTGCTTTGAGAATATTAACCCATGGAATCTCCGTAACAAAATTACAGGGGTAGGTTCCACTGTTTTCCTCACTTTACCAGAAAACTGAGGCAGAGAAAAGCTCAGTAACTCAGAGTCAAATAGACAGTCCAGCTTTGCACTTCGCAAATGCATGTTTTGGCAACACCCAGAGATATTTCTGGGGTCCCCAGTCAGGGTGCTCTGGGGTGTTGGGGCACTCTGGGGTGCTCAGTGTCTCGTGGGGTGCTGCCCAACACCCTGTGGGGCACAAGGTGGACCCGACAAAGAATTCTCCCGACCCAGACAGGGGGCCAAGGTCGGGAGATTGTTCCCCTAAGCCTGTGGCAGCTGGCCTGCCTCCCAGGTGAAATCGCGATGCCCTGCTTCTTGCAGGATCCCTGGGGATAAAGCTGACAGTCGGTGTGTCCCTCAAACGGCCCCGGCAGGTGCTTTCCTGCTTGGCTTCCTCCCCCTCGCCTCAGTCAGAAGACACCTGGACAGCTGACCTCTGCCCCACAGAGGGGTCAGGGCCCAGTAGGGTCCCCAGCCCATCTCCCCCGCCTCTGCGTGTGAAATGCGGGGAGTCCGTCCGCGACCCTCGGATGTCCTCTCTGGGGTGAATGACCGCTGCTCATGTTTGCCTTTACAGTCGATCTGGGAATCAGCATCCAGGAGGATAATGTGGCCGCTTCTTCCCCCAAGACAATGGAGACCAGCGCGGCTGCGGAGGCCAACGGCGAGAGTCTTGGGAAGGACGCCAAACCCCAGGCACCAGCTGCTAAATCTCGTTTTTTCTTGACACTCTCTCGGCCTGTACCAGGGCGTACCGGAGACCAAGCCACAGATTCATCCAGTGGATCCGTGAGGCTTGATGTCAGCTCCGATAAAGCTCCAGGAAACAAAGACCCGAGTGAGCCCATGGCCCTTCCGGTGGCAGCTGCACCCGGGCATGGCCCGGATAAAACCCCCGGGC
>NW_011494715.1:8568596-8618262 GCF_000754665.1 Bison bison bison | reverse complement strand
GGGCCCCCCCGGCCCCCCCTGGGCCGGAGCACCCTCCGTCTGAGTCCGGGGCAGCAGCCCCCGCCAAGCCCAAGGACTCCAGCTTCTTTGACAAACTCTTCAAGCTGGACAAGGGACGGGACAAAGCCCCCGTGGACCTCCCGCCGGAGGCTGAGAGCACAGAGCATCCTCACCCGGCCGCCGAAGCTCCTGGGTTATCCACGCAGTCCGAGGATGGCCCTGCAGAGAGGGTGAGACGATCTGTTTTGCTCTTGCTGCAGGCTCGGGGTGGGGTGCCGGGGGCGCTTGTGGGGCAGGACGATCGCGCGGGTCTTGCTCTGCCATCACTGAGGGGTCCTGACGAGGTGACGAGCCGTAGGTCCCTCTAGAACAACCAGCACATTGGAGCCTGGTGCCTGCCCATGTTTCTGTGGCAGAAACATCTGTTGCCAGAACAATAACAGCTGTGGCATCTGTTTTATGTAACAGAAAAGAGGAGGTGAGTAACATACGGATGAATCCGTCCTTCCATTTATCAAAGGCAGAGCTGGACAGGTTGCATTTATGATCAGTGGAGTCTGGAGGAAAGGCATGAGCAGAATAAAGACGGTTTCCAAAAGACTGAAATGTCTGCCTGTCTGAGTAGCTGGCTTCGTATGCAGTGTGTCTATGGGCTTTTTTTTTGAAATGCATTGCATTTCGTACTTTTAATAGCCTGGGCTAATCTTTAACTATCTTTTGCACTAAAGTGTGTGTAAAGGGCTTTTACAGCTCTGGGCCAACTCTTGTGTACAAATTATTTTCCAGCAAGCTGGGGTAATCCCTTTGTAAAAACAAGATTTTTTTTTTCTTTTAAGAGGCATCCAAATCAGTTGCTTTCTTTCCTGTGCAGAAAAAGGCAAGTTCTTTTGATCTTAAAAAAGAGCATTTACTTTTAACTTTGAGAGTGTGTTTGTAATGGGGACCCAGAAAAGAACTCTTTGAGTGAAGAAGGAAATAAAAGTAGATACATTGTATTTTAAGGCACTTATTCCTGTAGTTAATGGATTTTTAAGCAACAGTATTTTTCAAAATTTGGGAGTCAAGAATCTCTAGTTGAGATTAGAGCCAGGAGAAAATTAGGTGGGCTGATTATTATTACATGGTTGTCAATATAATTGTCTTAATGACAGCTAGCTTCCCTGCCAAGCTGCTAATAGTAACTCTGACTGTAGTTTATTTAGCATTTACAATGTGCCAGGCACTGTCCGGATGTTATTTTTATTCAGGAAAATAAGTATCGCATTAATCTGACACCAACAGGTGGTGTCAGGAATGATATTGTAAATACTAGACAATAGCTGAAAATTCTAGACCGAGTTGGGGAAAAGATCATAAGGTTCGTATGTTAAGGCTCATGCTATCAGCGTTCTTGTCCTTTCTGTAAATTTTTATTCCAAGAACTGCTTTTTCAATTTTCTTTCGAAAGTTAGAAAAATTGCCCTTTAAATGCCCCTTCCCTAAATGCAACAGTTCAGGAGCCTACTGAATAAACTTTCTGTTTAATTCAAAGTGAGTCTTCAAATGTATGCTGGCATCAAATCTTTGGCCTTTCCTGGTGGCTCAGATGGTAAAAGAATCTGCCTGCAGTTCAGGAGACTCAGGTTCAACCTCTGGGTTGGAAAGGTCCCCTGGAGAAGGGAATGGCTCCCACTCCAGTGTTCCTGCCTGGAGAATCCCACGGACAGAGGAGGCTGGCGGGCTACCGTCCATGGGGTCAACAGAGTCGCATATGGCAGAAGCAACTTAGCGTGCACGCACACATCAGATCCTTACTGAGTGTGACGCTACCAGACGCAGGTGAGGCACGACCACGGTGGTGGACAGCATAAGGTCGCTGGCCTCAGGGAGTCTGTGGTCTAGCAAGAGAAGAGGTACAAAAAATCCACAGTTACGATGCAAGCACCCAGGGCTCTGGTGGGGGAGGCCAAGTATTGGGGAAGTTGTCCAGACTCAAGGAGAATCAGTCTAGGTGGCCCAGGGAAGCGTCCATCAAATATTTGCACCCGGAGCCCAGAGTCCTTGTCTTGGGTCAAGGACATCAATATTCATGAATATTTGAAAAACTACTGACTGTTTTACTTGAGCCTTGTGGCTTCCTGTTATTGGCCATGGGCTCCCCAGGCCATTCTGAGTTTTGCATGGTCACGTTTCATTTCCATGGGCTTCCAAAGCCAGCCCATTGCCCGAATTGAGAAAAGACTGCGTTATTTATGGGAAGAGAATGAAGGACTGAGTATCCCATCTCTGAATAGAAGTCTCTTGACACATCCAAACCCCCAAAGTAGTCAAGTAAACCAGTTCCGTCTCTGATAACCGACCCTTGAACATATTTAACCATAAAAACTTAAGGCAGTCAATCCATTCCTATCCTAAAAAATGGGCAGGAAGGTTTAAGAATTGTGCTTTATCAACTCTATTTTTTTTAATTGCACGCTCTTTGGGACAGCACCTCAGCTGGAGTGGAATGAGTTCCAAAATCAAGTTTGATCCAGGAGGTGGGGGTCTGTGTTGGCAACATGGCAGGTATTTAATATAGCCAGGCCCGTGGGTGATATTTGGAAGTTACAGTAACCTCTCAGAAGATCTAAAAATCGCCACTCTCGTCCATGTGGAATTAAGTGCATTTGTTTCCTTAGACTCAGCCACGAAATTTGCATCTGTGTTTGTTACACAGAAAATTTCCATTTTTGGTTGGTTGTATCACTGGAATTTGAAATATGGAGTGCCCGCTCTGCCTGTCTGCCTGCATGCGTGCTCAGTCCTGTCCTTTGCGACCCCATGGACTGTAGCCCGCCAGGCTCCTCTGTCCATGGATTCTCCAGGCAAGAATGCTGGAGTGGGTTGCCATGCCCTCCTCCAGGGGATCTTCCCGACCCAGGGATCAAACCTGCACTGGCCTATGTGCTGATAAAAATGGAAAAGTTATGAAAGAGCTGCTGATGTCTCTGCTAGTCCGTTAACTTGTGGATATTCAGATACATATGTTTGCAAAGATTTTTAACAACAACAGAACAGCCTTATTATTAAGAGTTCTGACCTGCTCTCTGGCTGTACAGCCTGTATTTAGGGGGAAAAATCAATTGTCTTGGAAGTGGAATGAAAGAGGATGGCCTTCAGAAAGTAACAGGAATAAAACTTCTCAATCAATGGCTTTCTTGGTGGGAAGAGCACATTATGCATCCGCGGCCATCAATGTATTGATTCAGAATTCTGAGGGTAAATTATGCCCTGGGCTCAGCTGTCCCTCCCCGCCAGCCCACACAAACCCTTCCCCCCAGTTTCACTGCTGTGTCCCTTGCTGGATTGGAATTCCAACCACAAACCCACAGAGCTGTGAACTGGGAAAAAGATACCACCATTTCATTCTAGGGGAAACACACAAATCTTCTGTGTTTTCAGAACGACAATCTTATTTTTGTGCCTCATAAAACTACATTCAGAGCATAGCATAATTAAAACAAGGCCAGAATTCATGAACAAATGAAGCATTTACTACATAGGCCAAAGAAAAGATAAATTATATGCCTGAAAGGTTTCACTGAGCTGTGATTCAACAAACCAATGTGTTGGCAGGGGGGCATTTTTTTTTTTCTCCTCTCTCCAACAATTGGACCAGAACTTTAAGATAAGCATTTATTTAGGAACTTCATTCCTCTGAAAACTGATCACATCATGGAAACTTTTTTGGTTAAAAAAAGAAAAACACTAAATTTCTGTTGTCACTGGCAATTCCAGAGGTGTCTTTGTGTGGGGGGTAAAGGGGTGTTTTAAGTGTTAAGCCAAACACAGATGCAGATTGAAACAAGGATATTCTTTTTCTTTTAAAGTTGAAGTAAATTTTGCGATTGTTATTTAAACACCAAATCTGTGCAAGGCATCTAAATGAAAAATTATGGTCCTGGACCCTCAAAGACTGTATAATCTAGTAAGAGACACACATTTTTAAGGGAGGCTGTGATAAAGGCACTGATCCACAAATTTGTTCAGGCTACAGATATTAAGAGAGCGTCGGATATTAAGCTACAGATATTAAGAGATGCGCTGATCATCTCAGTCTCAATATGCCCCAAACTGAACTGTTCATCCACACCCCACAGCGATTACAGCAAAATGCCCACTCATTTAATCCATAGGCGTCTCGTCTCAGGTGATGGCAACTCCATCTCACAGCACCGCTCTTTAGTGGTGGGGCTGGAACGGAAGAACCAAGGTCCCCGGAGTCCTCTGTGTGGCACAAAGCAGTGAGCTAACACATACGCGTTTCCATCAGGCGACACGGGCTTCAGGCCTGCCTCCCTCACCTGTCGGCTGTGCGACCCTGGGCGAGTCACACAACTACTCTGAGCCTCAGTCTCTTCATCTGTACAATGGGGATAATAATCCTATCAGGCACGTTTTTACAGTTTTCACACCTATGAGAGCTAAGTCTTTGAGGTACTTAACACAGAGATATTGCATTTTGAGAAAAATAAAATTTAACTACTATCATGGTTTTTCTTCCTGTTACTTCACAATTTTAGTCTTTTTACTCTTCCCTTCCATAGTCTTCAACTAAAACTTGCAGAGATAGCACAATTGAATCCGACTTGAAAACTGCATACGCTGAGGCCTATGTCCTAATCTGGGCTGGAAAAAAAAGATGCAGAAGTGGTGAAATTATTTTAGAAAGAATAGAACTTCAGTGCTTATACACACGAGCCTCAGTTTCCTAGTCTGACACTCGAGGTCTCTACCAGCTCTCTTCTGTCTGTCTTCCTAACCGTATTTTTCCTATTCCCTTAAATTCATCTGGTCAAAATTGCCAACATGTGACCTGAGCAGACACCATCTGCTCCCCAGGCCTCTCTCTGCCTTCATCTCCTTCTCTCTCTGTTTATCAGAAATTAACTTTACCTTCAAGGGCCAAATTCTCCATGAAGCTGACCAGATGTCCCCCATCCTGGGTGGTTTCTGAGGACATGAATTCCTCTAGTATTCTGGGGGTATTCTGTATATTCAGTGAAATTCTGCGATAAAATCTCTTTGAAGGAATCATCTCATTGAAACATCAAAATGTCCAAGAGAATTTTAATATCTTTATCATTTTACAGATTAAGAAATCAAAACTTTAGTGAAACCAAGCCACTTACCCCAATTATGCAGCAAAAAACAATTGTCCATCTCCAAAACCCATGCTTCTCATTCTCAATGTTATATTTTTACCAATTATTGGAAACTGCAATAACACCGTGAGTATGGAAAACTGAATGATAATGAGAGGAAGTGCTGTTCAAAAATGTTAGTACATGCAAATATGGAAATTCCAAGTTAACCTCAAATCAAAAGCAAACAAACAAGAAAACCCCACCTATCTCCAACATTAGAAAGGCCAAGTAAATTATGAGGTGTGTTTTTATTTCATGCTGTTTACCTCTGGTGATAAGGTCATGACTTAAGAGAAGTATCTAACCAAAAGACTTTGTCAAAACAGAGGGAAAACTCATCTTTAATTACCAAGTTATGAAATAAGCAAGTCTTTTAGCTGTGGTTGTTCAGTTGCTAAGTCATGTCCGACTCCGACCCCATGGACTGCAGCACGCCAGGCTTTCCTGTCCTTCACTATCTCACGGAGTTTTCTCAGACTCATGTCCATGGAGTCAGAGATGCCACCCGACCATCTCATCCTCTGTTGCCCCCTTTCCCAGCATCAGGGTCTTTTCCAATAAGTTGGCTTTTTTGCATCAGGTGGCCAAAGTATTGGAACTTCAGTTTCAGCTTCAGCAGCCGTCCTTCCAATGAATATTCAGGGTTGATTTCCTTTAGGAGTCACTGGTTTAATCCTTGCTGTTCAAGGGCCTCTCAAGAGTCTTCTACAGCACCACAATTCAAATTTTAGCTATAACACAATTTTAGCTATAGCACTGTAATTTTATGAACTTTATAAATTAGCACTAAGAAACATTTGATATGAAACATTTATAGTAGCCAAGGTGATGTGTAAGTGATAGGAGCCTGAATGGATATGGAAATGAGTTCAGATTCTACCACTTACTAGCTGTTTGGTAAAGTTAAATAATAGCAGTTGCCCCAGTTTTTAATAGCTTGTTATTCCTAGGCCAGACAGTAAGCATTTGACACACCTTATCTGCTTTGATTCTTATAACAACACCACAAGGTAGACGTTTGTGTTGCCTTTTAACAAATGAGGAAACAGGCTCAGAGAAGTCAAGTTACTGGTTCAAGGCCACACAAGTGAATTGCAGGCAGAGCTGGAATTAAGACCCAGCAGTGAGCAAAGCCTGTGCCACTCTGTCATTTCAGAACCTGTGTTTCATCCACAAGAGGAAGACATTGCCTGCCCTCGAGGCTGCTGAGTGGACAGAGGTGACATAAGCTGTCAGCAGTCAGGAGGCCAAACAGAAGGGTGGTATTTGCTAAATGGTCAGAAGCTTAGAGATAAAGAATCATGAGCTGGAGCAAACGGTCTTCCAGCATGATGGAGCTGGAGTAGTAGATAATCTAGGGTAACTTTGGCTGCAATTAAAAAAAATAAAAATAAAACTGCGGACTCAACAGTAGCTTAGTTCATGTGGAAAATGTACATTTCTTGTACAAAATAAATAAGAATTCGAGAAGTGAAGGGTTCCGTCCAGTTGAGCATCTTCATGGCCCCAGGAAGCATCTGTCTTCAGCACCCTCTGGGTATCAACTTGGTTCACAGGCTTGATCCCTTGTGGGTGTTCGTTTTCTTTCTTTGTGGTATAGTTAATGTACAATATCCTATCACTTTCAGGCATACAACGCAGTGATTCACAATTTTTAAAGGTTATACTCCATTTACAGTTGCTATAAAATACTGGTTTTGTGGTTTTAAGAAGGCTGCCATAGTTCTAAGCAGTGTGTAGAGTCATAATGTCCTACCAGATGAAAGACGAGTTTCCTAAAATTTACCCGTTGCAGGAGCTGAGTCACATGTTTGGTTAGAGGTGCAAGGTGGGGGAAGGGTGGAAAGTTCCTTCAACAGAAAGCAGGCTCTGCCAGCAAAGGTGATAAGCCACAGGTAGAAAGCAGATACATTATTTTCTATCCAACGTCATGTCAGAAACTCACTAAGTGGATGAGATGCTGCAGTATCTCCCAACGGTCATTTATTTAAATACACTCGTTGCACTGGCTCTTTAACTTGACTGTGACCCACAGAAAAAGATGGATGAGATGAAGAATCCACAGAAAGTGCCATTCTTACAGCAAGTAGCATGGGCTGGTATTTTCTACTCTTTCTAGCCTATTTCATTTGATAGTTTTTAATGCTAATTTTGGGCTTCCCTGGTGTCTCAGCAGTAAGGAATCCACCTGCCAATGCAGGAGATGCAGGTTCCATCCCTGGGTCAGGAAGATCCCCTGGAGGAGGGTCAGGCAACCCACTCCAGTTTTCTTTCCTGGGGAATCCGTGGACACAGGAGCCTGGCGGGCCACAGTCCATGGGGTTGCAAAGACTCAGACACAATTTAGTAATTACACAGCAACAATGCTGGTTTTGACCCACTGACTTGTGTTCCATTCCCCACATAGTCACAATCTGAAGCTGGAAGGACTCTTCTATCACCATCGTCCTTTTCACACAGGGAGACAGTGATCCTGAAGGGTGTGACTGCTTCCTGTGCAACTTGGTGTCTGCAGGTGGTCCTGCCTGGCACACCTCGGCAGGCAGTAATGTTCCTTAGATGAACCTGACAAGGATAAAGACGGTACCCATCATGTTCCAATTTCTCAAAGCGTGTTAGAGAATGTTGCTGTAATCTCATGATAGCTCTGCTGAACACAACCTTCAAGAAAAATGGTTTCAAAACATTTATATGCTCTGTTGTTGTATTTAGTTGCTGAGTCATGTCCGACTCTTTTGTGACTGTGATCCGCCAGGCCCTTCTGTCCTTGGGATTTCCCAGGCAAGAGTACTGGAGCCGGCTGCCATTTCCTTCTCCAACCCAGGGACTGAATCAACATCCCAGGCATTGGCAGGCAGATTCTTTACCACTGAGCCACCGAGTCACCTGGGCTGCAGGAGATCCACCAGTCCATCCTAAAGGAAATCCATCCTGACTATTCGTTGGAAGAACTGTGCTGAAGCTGAAGCTCCAATACTTTGGCCACCTGATGCAAAGAGCTAACTCATTGGAAAAGACCCTGATGCTGGGAGGGATTGGGGGCAGGAGGAGAAGGGGACCACAGAGGATGAGATGGCTGGATGGCATCACCAATGCAATGGACATGAGTTTGAGCAAGCTCCGGGAGTTGGTGATGGACAGGGAGGCCTGGCGTGCTGCAGTCCATGGGATCACAAAGAGTCAGACATGACTGAGCGACTGAACTGAACTGAGCCACTAGGGGAGCAATATGTATGCTACAGATGCTTTAACAAACTGCAGAATCATATATCTCTCCTATTTATTTGATATTTTCATTCAGTCTTTAAATGTTATGGTGCTAATCCCCATGGTTGAATATTAATTGAATTGTATTTTGCAATGAACTTGCAAACTACGTTTTGAGTTTGCTTACCCTTTGGCATTATCCAGTCTTATTCTCTTCTTCAAGGCTATCAAAGCAGCCCTGATTCGGTGAGCATTTACTAACTCAGAAGAGCCAGAGGCAACTGACTGACTAACACAGAACAGCACTCAGAGGCGTGAAACAACTTGGCTGAGATCACACGGCTGGAAAGTGGCGGATTCCGGTCTGTCAGCTACGTGGTTGACCACTGTGTACATGAGCTCAAAAAGAGGGAACATTTCGGACTTTTAGAAACATCTTATATCTTGTTTAAATTCCTGAAGCTAGCATTTCCCAAACTGATGTTCTGTAGACTCATCCGTTCAGTGGGATCAGCCTGGAAATAGAGTACCAGGATCAAACAGTTTTGGGAAATAGCAGTTGGTCTGTCCTCTCTCGAGAAGGTTCGCAGTGGACATCGGCCACTAAAGGCTCTGAGAAGTCCTCAGCAGGCACCCCTGCTCTGCTTTGTTTATCTGAGTGTTTCTCAGGCTTCAGTCTGCATAGAGCGATCATTTGTCCAGCCAGTTGGGTATATCTCCCAAGGAATGGTTCTTCTAGAAGATGCTGAGCTAGGCACATAGACCAAAGTTGAAAAATGGGCTCTCATGGGATGTATGAAGCTGCACACAGGTTTTATTTGACCTCTGTCCACGGAATTCTCCAGGCCAGAATACTGGAGTGGTAGCCCTTCTCTTCTCCAGGGGACCTTCGCGACCCAGGGATAGAACCCAGGTCTCCTGCATTGCAGGCAGATTCTTCACTATCTGAGCCACCAGGGAAGCCCATTTGGCATATACAGTGTTTTATAATAATATTTTAGTCCATTGATAACATTTTGCAATTGACAAAGTTGACCGCAGTTTTGAAGTGTGAGATTTCAGTAGAATCCCTATTTCACGTGTTTCTGAAAGTAGGAACGTCCCTCGGCGGTCGGGTATGCGCTGTGCCTGCCCTCCGGAGGGGCGCTCCTCCAGTTTGCCCGGGCACCCGCCTCCCCCGTCGGCCCCCAGAGCGCAGCTCCTACGCTGCTCTTTGCGCTGCTCTGTTCTCATGGCAGAGTTGGGAGTACAGAAAAAATCCCCAACAGAGACCATTTTTCATCCTTCGTAGCCTGTAAGACAATTTGAAGCAATGTAGGCTAATAATAAATCCAGCCTTAGGGTCAGTTCGTAAGCAGGTGTTGAACAGTGAATCGGAAGGATCAGTACTTTTCGTTTATTCATTCATCAAACATCTGAGTGCTTTCTTTGTGCCAGGAATGATTTTAGGATGAACAGAATGTTATACCCCGTGCGAGCTTTCATTATAGCATAAAGATCAACAATTTTGTTGTTGTTCATTCGCTCAGTCGTATCCGACTCTTTACAACCCCATGGACCTCAGCACACCAGGCCTCCCTGTCCATCACCATCTCCCAGAGTTTACTCAGATTCATGTCCATTAAGTTAATGATGCCATCCAGCCATCTCATCCTCTGCTGCCCTCTTCTCCTTTTGCCCCCAATCTTTCCCAGCATCAGGGTCTTTTCCAGTGAGTCTCCTCTTCGCATTAGGTGGCCAAAGAATTGGAGCTTCAGCTGCAGAATCAATCCTTCCAATGAATATTCAGGGTTCATTTCCTTTAGGATTGACTGGTTTGATCTCCTTGCAGTCCAAGGGACTCTCAAGCGTCTTCTCCAGCACCAAATTCAAAGGCACCAATTCTTCGGCGCTCAGCCTTCTTTATGGTCCAACTCTCATATCTGTACATGACTACTGGAAAAACCATAGCTTTGACAGTACGGACCTTTGTTGGCAAAGTGATGTCTCTGCTTTTTATGCTGTCAAGGCTATGATCCGTGAAGGAGAAGACCAATAACCAAGAAAATAAGCAGTTCCAGTGTATGAAAAGGGTCACGAATGAAATAAACAGAGTTTTGAGATAGAAAGCAGAGGAGAGAGGAAGCTGATAATTAGGATTGGATAGAGGGTGGGGTCAGGAAATATTCGGTCTAATGCAAAAATTCAGGAAAAAAGATGTCATTTTTCTTTTCCTGAATAAGTCCAAACAATTCTTAGAAAATATGCAGCCTAATTTTGCAGCATTCAAAACCGTTTTCTCACTTTCGGGAAGTGTTTGTTAAACAGATGACGAACTTGTTCCAGGCTATGGGTTATCTGTTTTTGTATTTTAAAGTTTTTTTTTTTAATGTTGGATCTTTTTTCTCTCTAATAAATGTAAAATATCGTTATCAGCCTGGGGGTTGTCCATGTTGGAACTAATCACAGGACAGAAGCGCCTTCCACAGATTCTTTTTTGCCCGACATGACCTGGAATTACTCTGTGCCCACTCTTTACCCACTGTAATTGTATTTTTCAATTTTATATCATACATAGCGGACTTTATTTAAGGATATGCCAACTCCTGTGTCCTTAGGAATATCCCCAAAGTAATTACTGCTGCCAGAAAAAGAAGCAAGGAAAGAACGTTTTATTGCTTAATTCTCTACCCGCATTTCACTTGCCATCGGAAATCAAGTTGAAAAATTCACTTACCCCTCAAGTGCAGGAGTTGCTGAGAGAGAAAATGGAAAACCCTTATTTATAGGAAGAAAGTGTGAATTGCTTTCTCTGATAGATTTCTTTCCACCTTCCACCTATGACTAACATGGACAGCTGGTTTGTTTAATCTCATAAATATAACATCTCTGCCTCGGTCAATACCGTGGGCTAACGAGGCTGTATCATGTCAAGGTGCTGTGTTACACTTCTGCTGCCAAGGTATAAGATGAGCTATTAATAACCTGAGGTTATGTCTACAGAGTATTAAAACAGGTGGTGAGCTTGTGATTTGTAATAAAGTATATCATACAGGATAATTGGTCCAACCTGGCTTGATTCAATCAGGTTAAGCAGCTAAAATGAACAGGGTTGCTTCTCTCCTTCCAAAAAAAAAGAGAAAATGGGTCAGTGGAGCATTTTTAGATCTGTGTCATGAAGATTCTCCCACCTAGAAAACACGCCAGAAGACGATGAAAAGTCTAGATTTCAGGAGCTTCCCTGGTGGTCCAGCGGTTAAGAGCCTGCCTTCCAGTACAGGAGACAGAGGCTCAGTCCCTGGTTGGGGAACTAAGATCCCACATCCGATGCTGCAGAGCAGCTAAGCCCACATGCCATCCTGGAGGGCCTCAGTACAGCAACAAAGACCCTACGAGACACAGCTAAGGTCACGTGTGCTGCAACTAAGTCCTAAATACATTTTACAAATACGTAAACTTTTTAAAGTTACCAATGTGAGTTTTTTTTTTTAATCTAGATTTTACACTTCATATTTTTATGTTATTTTATTGCCCTCTGAAGTGTCTGGTAATTTCTTAATCAACTACTTGGCTCACTAGGAAGTTTATTTCAACTGTGGCACTCTGGCAGTACACAATTTTTAAGTCTTACGAAATTTGAAAGGACGATATGACATCTGGGAATTTATTGAGAAAATGTGTAACATTTATCCATAAGGTTTTGTGTTTTTTGAAGTCCCACATTATTTGTAAGAGAAAAGTTCAGTCACTCAGTCATGTCCCACTCTTTGTGACCCCATGGACTGCAGCACGCCAGGCCTCCCTGTCCATCACCATCTCCCAGAGTTTACTCAAACCCATGTCTATTGAGTCAGTGATTCCATCCAACCATCTCATCCTCTGTCATCCCCTTCTCCTCTTGCCATCAATCTTTCCCAGTATCAGGGTCTTTTCCAATGAGTCAGTATTTGGCCAATACTTGTCATGTGGCCAAAGTATTGGAGTTTCAGCTTCAGCATCAGTCCTTCCAGTGAACACCCAGGACTTTAGGATGGAGGGGTTGGATCTCCTTGCAGTCCAAGGGACTCTCTAGAGTCCTCTCCAACACCACAGTTCAAAAGCATCAAAGCTCAGCTTTCTTTATAGTCCAACTCTCACATCCATACATGATCACTGGAGAAACCATAGCCTTGACAAGACAGACCTTTGTCAGCAAAGTAATGTCTCTGCTTTTTAATACGCTGTCTGGGTTGGTCTTAGTTTTGCAAGTTGGGAAGATCTAAAAGATCTAGTTAGACTTTGCACTGACTCTGGTATACCCTTACACTGGAGATCATGAACAAGATGACATAGAAATAGAATTATTGATTGTGAAGATAGCTATAACATAACATTAAATAAGAAAATCAAGTTTCAAAGTAGTGTATGCTTTGTAGTGTATTTATCCCTTTAGGATAAACGTTTGCCCTGCCTGTCCACATGTACATTCATCCTTCTACCCAAAGAGGGACTTGAAATGCAAAACTGCAGATTGTTGGCAGTAGTTATTTGCTGTCATGGGATAATGGGTGCAGTTAATACTTTTATTCTGTGCTCATGTAAATTTTCTCTTTTTTATGCGTGAAGCAAGCACGGAGTACTGCCTATGTATAAGGAAAATATTGCAATCTAGGTAGTTTCCCAGTTCCTCCACTAGACGGCGCTATGGAGCTTGCGCCGTCCTGAGCTGTATTAGAAACTGCAGCAGTAACCAGAGGTTTAACAGGGGTTATTTTCACTTACAGTCATTCTGGAACTGTGCAATCCAGAGGTTGCGTGGCAATTTCTTGTTCAGAAATAATACTGGCTTTTAAAACGCACAGCCAATGTGTGTTTTGGAAAGAGAAAACGCTGCGGATGGGCAGTTTTCCAAGTCCTTTCGTAACTATTTTACGGTTGTGCTATTTCTTCCCTTATTTTTGCCATGAGCTTAAAAGATGTGAATGCATTTCTATCCGTTGATGTGAACTGGGCAAGAAGAGTGGTAAAGGGCTTCCCTGGTAGCCCGGTGGTTGAGAATCCAGAATACAGGGGACACAGGTTTGAGCCCTGGTCCAGGAAGATCGCACATGCCTCAGAGCAAGTAAGCCTGGGGGCCACAGTTACTGAAGCCCGGCCACGCTGGAGCCTGAGCTCTGCAGCAAGAGAAGCCACTGCAGTGAGAAGCCCTGCTCCACAAAACCGGAGAAAGCTTGCCCAGAGCAGCCAAAAATACACATATAAATAAATCTTAGAATAGAGGAAAAAAAGTAAAAATACAAAATAAACTCCCGGGATAGATCCTCCTTCGGTGGTTTTGAGCTTTGTAGTAAAACGAGGTGTTAAAGAAAAATTCCCAAATTACTTCAGAAATGTTAAATTTCCACTGAACATTTTTAGTAGACTTTGGTCTTGGAATCCCTTCCTGCTTATTTGATTGATTTCTTGCCCTTCTAAGAAAACTGAAGGATGCGTGTTTAGCTTTGAGCGTGCACGGATCCCATTTTTCACCGTCGGTGTGACGGTGGGCGTGTGCAGGCGGTGTGCTGCTGGAGGGAGAACAGCGAGGCCTGGGCGTTTGTCTGGAGCCCGCTGTTGCTGAGCCGGTGATGGCCTTGTGCGTCTGGGGCAACCGCGTGGGAGAGGAAGCGGAGCTCTCCCTTTTATCCCAGACAGCATGTGGCTCGAATTTCTAACAGATGGAAGAGAGTCGGGTAATGGGTTTCTGTACCAGTCGACATTGCTTAGACAAATCTTCCCGTGTTAAGCTGCGTGTTGGACCGTGATTCTTGGTACAAAAATTCACAACGAACCCAGTGCTGCCCGATCGGTGGGGACCTCTAGATGAGGTAGACGTTCATTACAAGTAGTTCCAGGCGAGGCTTTTTTTTTAGCCTTGATCATCCTGCCTTCACGTATATTCTCACTTGGACAATGCAGACCTTGCTTTGAGGGAGAAGGAACCCAGCTGACAATTTACAGTGGGAGGAAGGTGCCAGAAGCCCCATGTGGGTTTGATCATAGACAATCAAGGTATGATAAGGCAGCACGGTTTTTCAACATGACAAATTGTGGTCCGGTAACTACTGTTTCAATCTGTCTGCCCTTTGAAGCCGACTGAAAGGGAAAGAATATATGTAGGCCTCTTCCGCACAGATGAAAAACACGCTGACCCCATGCACACCTGTTTGCTTAAAAAGAAGTTTCCAGGTAGTTCCTGGAGAGTGCCTGTGTTTCTGTCTGAAATTTCTGTTTGCTCAGAATGATCCGGAGGCCTGATGAAAATAGCGAAGATGTATTTGTAGTTAAGGACAAAGCTCCTACAAATAACCCAGTAGTCCAGGCACAGGCCACACGCTGGTGGCCGTGGGCCGGATCGCCATCCCCCGCGTGCCGTTGGCTCTCTGGACGGCTTCTGTGGATCTGGCGTCAGTCGGCCCATTCTGTCGTGTTTGTTCAGTTTGTTCGTGCTGGGTCTCCGCTGCTGTGCTGGCTCTTCTGTAGCTGCGGCGTCTCCCCTTGCGGTGGAGCGGGGCTCCGGGACGCGCGGGCTCAGTCCTGTGGCTCCCGGCTCCGGAGCGCCGGCTCGGTAGTTGGAGCCCACGGACTTAGCGGGTTCTCGGGGGTGGGATCTTCTCAGACGGGAGTCGAAACTGCGTCCCCTGCAGGCGGACTCTTCACCACTGAGCCAGCAGGGAAGCCACACATTTTGTTTTCATTTTAATTTTTAATACAGAATGCGTTCACATGACTCAAAATACGAAATTATTAAACGGCGTACTTGTCTAGCAATTCCGCTCCCACCAGATAATCACTGTATTTTTAAATGAATCTTTCCTGAGCATATGCAAGCAGAAGACAAGCATTAACTCACGCTCCTTCTTGTTTACTCAAATGCTAATCTACTCTGCACTGTGTTCTGGCCCGCGCTTTCTTTCCCCAGCTGACACTACTGTCTTTATCTGTACAGCGTCCAAATCTGGAACACACAGTTTTCCAGTGAATGGATGTACCATGAGTTATTTACCCAGGACTTTATTAATGACGTTTGGCATGTTTCCCAGCATTTGCTATGACCTCACTGTAGTAAGTAAGCTTGTGCATTTGTTATTTCACACTTACGTGAACTCAACTCTTGAGAGCGGAGTCGCTGGTAAAGGCACATATGCTTCTATGGTGCCCTTCACCCGCCATCCGCTTGGCTGCAGCACGCAGGGTCTGCATCATGGGGCACGGCCTCACTGGTTTCCGCTCAAGGAGTTTAGTTGCTCCACAATGTTTGGGATCTCAAGTTCCCCAATCAGGGATCGACCCACATCCCCTGCATTGCAAGATGGATTCTTAACCACTGGACCACCAGGGACTTCTTGAAAGAATATACGTGTGTTTAATTTTAGTTGGTAGTGCCAGAATTCTGACCCTCCCTGCATCGGGACTGAAGCTACTTCACTCAGTAAAACACGAGGGCGCCTGCTTCTCACCCCAGCCTCCTCACAGAACGTCTTCAAACATTCAGACTTTTTGACTTTCGACCATTCCTTTCACGACTTCTGGAGTTTCAGTCAAAGTTACAAAAGCTCTGTCAATCCAAAATTACGGAAGCGTTTCCTGAGTGCTCTACTAGTGTGTTTATCCATTTAGATTTTCCCCGGAGTAGGATTATGGCACTGGAGAAGGAACTGGCAACCCGCTCCAGTATTCTTGCCTGGAGAATCCCACGGACAAAGGAACCTGGTGGGCTACAGTCCACGGGGTCGCAAAGAGTCGAACATGACTGAGCAACTAACACACACACACAGTATTATGGTGCTGTGTTAACTTTTTAGATGGCCACCCCTGTCCCTACGTCTTCAATATAAAAAGCCCTTTAATATAAAAAGCCTGTATCACACACTAAACTCGCATATGTCTTTGGTCGAAATGTGTTACATGTGGTTCTTCTGTGTGCTCAGTCGTGCCTGACTCTTTGTGACCCCATGGACTCCATCCCGCCAGGCTCCTCTGTCCGGGAGATTTCCCAGGCAAGAACACTGGAGTGGGTTGCCATTTCCTACTCCAGGGGATCTTCCCAGACCCAGGGATCAAACCTGTGTTATATGTGAATGATGACAAATGTGGGGAAAATAGCAGGGAAGAGGAATAGAGACAAGGGAAATTAAAACAGGATAACTCTTTGTACAAAGTTGATATTTGGGTAAACCCCTGAAGGAAGGGAGGTGTGAGGCAGTGTACTTAAAAGCTTTTTGCTGCTGAAATCATTTGGGCCTAGGGTCAAATCCTAGCTTTAGTCTAAGATCAAAGGCAAGTTATTTATTCTTTTCATGAATCAATTTATTTATCAGTAAAAATGGCGTGACAAATGGTTATAAGAACTAAATGAGATCTTTTTAACTAGCTTAGCATTGGGCTTGACATATAAAGGTTGATCATTATCATTATAATGATATTACCATGGACATTTTTCCTTCTCATCCACATTCCTCAAAGAATGTATGGCTGCAAAATATCCCATCACATGGTCCATCGGTGAATCCCACATGTTACTATCACATGCTGCTTTATTATTCTAGGATTGTGGGGACTTTTGAGTGGTTCTTCATTCCTACTTTTTCAGCCCTCTCCGGTAATGCTTGTATAAACTTTTTAATCTTTTTAAACTTTTTGTTCATTTATTTTATTCCTGCCGCTCGGGGTCTTCACTGCTGCGTGCAGGCCTCCTCTAGTTGTGGCGAGCGGGGGCGCCTCTAGTTCTGGTTCCCGGGCTCCTCACTGCGGCGGCTTCTCTTGTCGCCGAGCGCGGGGCTCTGGCACACAGGCTCAGTGTTTGTGGCGCGTGGGGTCTTCCTGGACCAGCAGTCAAACCCGTACCTTCTGTTCAGCAGGTGGATTCTTAACCACTGGACCACCAGAGAAAGAAAGTGAAAGTCGCTCAGTCGAGTCCGCCTCTTTGCAGCCCCAGGGACTGTATAGAGTTCTCCAGGCCAGAATACTGGAGTGGGTAGCCTATCCTTTTTCCAGCAGATCTTCCCAGCCCAGGAATTGAACTGGGGTCTCCTGCATTGCAGGCGGGTTCTTTACCATTGAGCTGCCTGGGAAGCCTGTCTTGCCCCCTGGATCTCAGTCGAACTGAATAACCTGCCCCTGAAGCCCTTCCCACCTGGGTTCCCACCTCATCCTTTCCTTTCATGTCCTTCCTGCCGTCTGAAACTCCTCTCCACCCCAGCCCTCCCCACCCCACGTGTCCACCCACAGCTCAGGCTCCAGGGCCGAGGGCAGATGCTGCTCCATCTCCAACCCTTCCTCGTCCCTCTAGCTCAGCTGTTCTCATCCTTGACGCACACTGGAATCACCCAGAGGCTCTAAGAATGATGATGCCTGAGCCTCACCTCCAGACATTCGATCAGATTGGTTCAGGGAGTGTCTGGGTGTTAACGCTGGTGTAAAATGCTGCCCAGCGGATTCTGCACGGCAGCTAAGTGGGCTCGTGGGACTCGTGTTTCCTTGTACCCAGGTTCTTCTTCTTTGCCAGCCTTTATCCACGGTGAGACTGGAAGCACTTCGAGACAGGAACGTCTCTGGTTCAACTTTGTCAGTCTCACCAGGCTCAAGATGAGGCTCAGTAACCTAACAGTGATGACGACAGCAACAGCGTTTATTGACTGTTTGCTGTGTGCTTGATGCTTTCAAACTGTGGTGTTGGAGAACATTCTTGAGAGCCCCTTGGACTGCAGGGAGATCCAACCAGTCCATCCTAAAGGAAATCAGTCCTGAATGTTCATCAGGAAGACTGATGTTGAAGCTGACACTCCAATACTTTGGCCACCTGATGCAAAGAATTGACTTATTTGAGAAAACCCTGATGCTGGGAAAGATTGAGGGCAGGAGGAGAAGGGGACGACAGAGGATGAGATGGTTGGATGGCATCACCGACTCCATGGACATGCGTTTGAGCAATAGTGGAGGACAGGGGAGCCTGGCGGGCTGCGTCCGTGGGGTCACGAAGAGTCAGACACGACTTGGCAACTAAACAGCAAAACGACACTGTGTGCTACAGACGCGCTAAACCCTTGGACGGACCATCCCACTGACACCCCAGCGACCCTCGGAGGCAGGTGCTGCTCTTCCGGCCCATGAACACTCTAGACACAGACATCAGGGAACACGAAAGGCAAGGGTGTGAACGGAGCAGAGGGCGGAGCCTGGGCGGGCTGGCTCCGGGCGGCTCTCACACCGTGGGCTGCTCTACAGTTTGCAAGTGCTCAGGATTCCCCCACCACGTTACTGAACGAAGGCGAATGAGTGAGTAGGTGGAAATAAGCAACTCTCTCCAAGGATCAGCTCCAGCAGCCCTGGTGGGGCACTTCATTAGATTTACTGCTGGTATCTCATCCATGCTGGCTCATCTTACACACACCTGTTTGATGATTTATGTAACTTTTTTGATTTAATATTTCATCTAAAGTTTTTCTACTCAACTCTACCCAAGCAAAACTGTTCATTGTACCAAAGAAGTATCTTTCCAAACAGACACTCCTAAAGAATAACTTCATGCATCTGTATGTGTCCATGTGTATGCACCACCTAAAATCAGATCATCGCCCACACAGGCGCACCACATGCTAAGCGCCACGGTGCTTCAGTCATGTTCACCTCTTTGAGACCTCGTGGACTGTAGCTCGCCAGGCTCCCTGTCCATGGGTTTTCCGAGGCACGAATACTGGAGTGGGTTGCCATTACCTTTTCCAGGGGATCTTCCTGACCCAGGGATTGAACCCACATCTCCTGCATTGGCAGGTGGGTTCCTCACCACTAGCATCTGCGAAGCCACTCATCCGCTAGACACAAAATTTTCAACCATCCTCTTTATCAACCTACTTCACAACCTGGATCTGAATTACACCTTGGAATTATCAAAAAATTCAACTCATATTAGACTTCGAATATGAACAGGAAAGGGCTTCCCAGGTGGCACTAATGGTAAATAACCCCCCTGCCAATGCAGGAGATGTAAGAGACCCAGGTTCAATCCCTGGTCAGGAAGATCCCCTGGAGGAGGGCATGGCAACCCACTCTAGCATTTTTGCCTGGAGAATTCCATGGACAGAGGAGCCTGGCGGGCTACAGTCCGTGGGGTCTCAAAGAGTCGGACACGACTGAAGGGACTTAGCAGAGCACAGCACACAGCATGAACAAGAAGTTATATTAGAACCTGTTTAAAGGGGCATCTCCCCCCAGGTAAAACTCCTTCTGCCTGGGATGAACTAGAAAAGCTGAGAACTTAGAGCTGTGGCTCTGATCTGAGTTGGGTTTTATGAAGTTCCAGCTCTTTCAGAGGCATTTCACAAAAAGCTCTGCTCCATTTAGAGAGAGCTCTGGAACTGAGGAAAACTCTGTGGAATACACACATTATTATTACCTTTTAAAATATTCACCAAAATGTGTTTATATATTTTCATAGCTGTTCAAAAAAAAGCAGCCCCATTCTTTCTTTGGCCATGCCATGCAGCATGTGGGATCTTAGTTCCCCAACCAGGAATCGAACCCACGCCCCCTGTGTTGGAAGTGCTGAGTCTTAACCACTGGGCCACCAGGGAAGTTCCAAAGAAAGCCCCATTTCTGATGCAGACTCTTCTGGCTTGGTCCTTGGCACTAGGCTAACCTCTATGCCAAGTGATTCGGCATGGGGAGGCGATCTAGAAACCCAAAGAAGGGAACAGGTCCTGTGGGTGCTGTGACCCAGAGAGATTTCAGCGAAGGATAAAACTTGAGCCCAAGCCTGCAGAATGCATGGGTTGGAAGTAACCTGGCTTGGCCCAAGGTCGTGGGAGTGAAGAAAACAAAAAAGGCCACTTTGGCAAGCATCCTGCCATCCTGGGTGGGTTAGAAGAGGACGTCCATCCCTGTGCCCCAGCTTTTCACCAACAAACTCCCAGATCCTGAAGTCGGAATTATGATTCTAAAACATCAGTGCGTTTTTTAGTTGATACAATCCACCACCATGGGGACGGTGGGAAACCGCATAGAAGGATCTCCCACAATCAGACCGGGGGAGCGCAGGGCACTGGTGTCCTGCACAGCCTTTCTGCAGAGCTGGGAGAAAAGGGGTTTTGTTTGGGACGCGCCCTGCCGTGTTTGCTCGCCTCTGGCTCCGGACAGTGTCCCTCCGACTGACTGCAGATGCTGATTCTGTTGGAAGAGGGGGCGGGGAAGGAAAGAGTGACTCTCATAAGCCCCTGATTGTTCTGCATCCCCGTGGGCAGAAGAAGTATGGCTGGAATTAGAGGGTAAGGGAGAAAGAGGCGGGAAGCAAAAATATTGCTTTGAGAGTCCACATTCAACAAGTTGCAACCGTGAAAACTCTGTCTCGATCCTAGGACTTAGTTGACGGCAAGGGAAAGGGAGGACAGGACGTCCCAACTGTGAGCTGCTCTGTCCCCGGGGACCCTGAGCAACTGGAGATTGCAAAGGAGGACGCCCAGGCAGAGAACAGTTCCATCATGAGCTTCTTTAAAACCCTGGTAAGTAATTTCAACTCCTTTTCTACTCTATTCCTAAGTCTTATTTGAGAAAGTTTTGCTAGCTCTAAGAATGACGGGCTTGAATGACACTGCTCTAAACGGGGTGTCATCTTGGTGTAGCCGGACCCTGGAGAACAGGGAAAGGTGTTTCGTAAGGGAGTTGACTTTCAGCGAAGGAGCCTTTACTGCTGGCAACTGTGAGAAGCATGGCAGGTGACCAAACCATAGCCACGCTGTTGTTCAGCGGCGAAGTCGTGTCCAACTTACATGCGGCCCCGTGGACTGCAGGGTGCCAGGCTCCCTGTCCTTCACTGTCTCCTGGGGTTTGCTCAGATTCACCTCCGTGGAGTCAGTGATGCTATTTAGCCATCTCATCCTCGGCTGCCCCTCTCCTTTTGCTTTCAGTACACGTGAGCCATGTGGTCATGGAACTCTACCGCAGTTGGTGTCTTATGGTCATTGACTATAAAAATAATTGGAAAAAACTTCCCTGAGTTGCTGACCTGTCAAAGTGTTTTTGCCACTCAAATGGCAAATTGAACTGTAGAAGTCACTTTCTATCTTGTTACGTCTAAAGCTCTCATCGGGTTGAGGCAGGGACCCACGCCTTCCATTGCTTGCTCATCTCTGACTCTTCAGGACCCACAGCTTGGCACGTGCCAGACACTCAGAAAAGGGCTGAGTGAGTGCATGCATAATTAAACAGAGAGCTTCAAGCATTTGGGCTATTTCCAAAGACAAAGACCAGCTTTGAAAGATAAAACAGAAAAAAATCAACAGAGTGTGCGACAAACACCAAAGGGCTGTATGTTTGTTTGGATCAGTGGGAGCCTTGCTGGAAAGTCTGGCCTTCCAGGAGACACACTTGAATGCAGTCAAGCTCTGGGTGAATGTATAAGATCTGATGCATTTCACTATAAAATATTAACTTCATTAACTTTTCTATACCTAGGCATTAACAGGATTTCTTATTATATTCCTTACCTGTAGAGTAAACTGGACTGTGTTAAAGAAAAATATGAAATAAGGACTTCCCTGGGGGCCCAGCGTTTAGGACTTGATGCTTTCACTGTGGGCCCCTGGGTTCAGTACCTGGTTGGGGAACTATGATTCTGCAGCAAGGCCAAAAAAAGAAAGGAAAGAGAGAGAGAGAGAGAAAATAAATAAATAAAATCACCCTAAAGAGCTGTGGTTTGTAACATCTGTTTTTTTCAAACTTTTAAGGTTTCGCCTCACAAAGCCGAAACTAAAAAAGATCCAGAAGACACGGTAGGTAGCCTGAAGTGTGTTTATATTTGGGTTTGTGTGTGGAACTGGATTTGGGTTTCTGTCCTCTTTGTTTTTTTAATTTTGTGTGTGTGTGTAGATACATATATACATATTTAGCAATTTAATACTGCCATTAGGTCGTCCTTAAAATGTTCCATTTATGTTAATGGTATTTGAATGAAAATTTTGGTGGAAAACTTGAAATATGTGCCAATTGTGGCTAAATAATGTCACAAAAACCAGTTTCTTGCACAGAATTAGAACAGACTACTAATAATTATATAGCATCTTAGACTTTTTCGTCGTGTGTGGAGAGACCCAGGGAATAGAGTAAAAGCCACTGGAAATGAGAAAGCGGTGGGACTCAATTTAAAGCAGATGTAAGCCTCTGGGCTTTTGGTTTTCAAAAACTATGTCCTGCTTGGTTTTTCATGTCATTTGAAAAAAAAAAATAATCTCTACTGCCATGGCAATTGCTTGGTGGCACGAAACAGCCACGAGTTGACATTTGCCAAATGGAGGGGTTAGGATGCCCTGGAGAGCATGCCCTTTTTCACTGTCATCCTAGAAATTCAGCTGGTTTCTCTCAAAGTACATTTTGTCTGCAACGGCGACTTTCTAGAGATGTTTTCCCTTTACACTGGACAGAGCCGGTTTTCTTCAGTAGGACACATGGTTTGAATTTCCCGGGAATCACGAGGATAACTGACCCTGGTGACAGAGAGGTGTCTTCTGTCCTCCTTTTGGTGACTGAAAGTGCTTTGAAAGCCACTGGGACCAAACAAACGGCTTAGCCAACTTGGTCCATCTGCTTCCCATATTTGAAGGGGCTGAGCTATGAAAAAGATCCTAGAATTTGTCTCAGAAGACCTGTGTTCAAGCCACAGTCCTGCTACTTGAAGGCTGTGTGATCCTAACCTGTCTGAACCCAAATTTCCACATCTGTAAAACCGAGGCAATAAAACTTCTATCTCCCCACCCCCAGGAGTGAATGTGTGACCATGCCTGCTAAACCCAGGGAGTTCTATTCAAATGTAGGTGATCCCTATTTCCCTAATCCCTGCAGGACAGATTGAACACCAGGATTACATTTGCCTTGTATTGATTGGTTCCTCTAGAATTTTCTTTTTCCATTGGAAAAAAAAAGATATATCTGAGGCATCTACGTGCATTTTCCTATAAAGTTATTTATTTGCTACAAGGCTGCTAGGGTCAAGTTCAGTGAATGTTTGGGTCCACGGGTTTCTCTTTGGGTTCTGCGTCTTGCATTGTTTGAAACAGTAAGGTGTGTGGGTGTGACATTTGGCTTTCTGAGTGACGTGGGGCCCTCCCTCTCATCAGCTGCTCCTGCCTCACCTAGAATGTGGTCCCAGCAGAAAGTACCTAGAGATAAAAATCTCATGCTTCTGTCCAGAGAGGGCTGGGTTCATTACTGAGGCAACTGGATCTCAAAAGAGGGTTTTGTGAATGTAGGTTGCTTGTGACACCCACAAACAGACTTTCCAACCTGATTCTCACGCTTGCCTCCTGGACATGTTTTCTACTGAAGTTCTTAGATTTATGCCTTTGAAACCTTTGTCCATCTTCTCATTTGGCCCTGGGCAATTTTTAGCACACTCAAAATCCCCCAGCATTTGTGACTTGAGTCAGCAATTCTGAATAATTGTAGCTGGGCTATTTTAGTCCCAATTTTGTCTCATTTTGGCTCAGAGGACTGGCTCATTCTAGAAACATCTTTTGCCTAGGAGATCTGCCCATCTAGAAGTCAGTTGAATCTTTGTGGATAATACTGTTCCCCTGAGGTTTCTAATACCAAAAAAGGGGAGATCAGTTTGAGAATGAAGGCCACTCAGTGGCAGGATTTGCCTTGAGTCCAGGATGCAAAAATAAGTTGCTTACCTTCAGGTATATATATATATTTTTTTTTTCACATGACAATAGCATTTAGATATTTAAAGCCATCCAGTAGGGACTGCATTCTCTTCTTCATTTTTAAAGTTTTTTCACCTGGTTATTTCATGACCTATAGACAAAGCTTAAAAATCTTGTCATTGTCTTTAGCACATAGAGTTGCGCTAATCTGGGTCATTTAAATAGGTTACCGTGTTGAAAATCAACGTGTAACAAAAATAGACGGTGACAATGCTCTTTAACCATGTCTGAGAGTTTGACAGAGTGTTCACATGATTCCTTGTGATTGGAAGATGAGGGTGATGTATCAGTAAATAATTGACAACCAGGAGTACCGCACTTTAAAACAAAAGAGAAAAATGGATTTTGTTTAAAAACAAAGTTCTGAGCTGTGACTGCTGTTGCCCGAAAGGCGTCTAAGGGAGAAAGTGTCTCTGATGGACAAGCCGGGCAGAAGACATCCGAGGTCCAGGCTAAAGGCGCCAAGAAAAAGCACCTGCATAGCCCCAGGCTAGGACTCGCCTTCAGAAAATTCTTTAGGCATAAGGTCTGTATCTCGTTAAACTAGGAGGGAAAAAAACAGAACCCTGGTCTTCATTCTGTGGCTTACCTGCACATCCTGTGTCCACCCAGCTCCTCTTCAGTGAAGAAAGAGCCTTGGGTGGTGGGTCTCATTAGAGGGAAATTAAATATTATGTGAGACAATTTTCAGTGATTTTTTTTAAGTCCTCATAGTTTTAAATGTCTCAGATTACTAGTGTGGACCAGGGTTCTAAGATTCTTCTAACCCAGTGTTTCCCAAATGTTGAATGTTTGCGTACCTGCTCCATCATTTTTGAGATATATCACTATTTACTTGGGGCTTCCCTGGTGGCTCAGCTGGTAAAGAATCCACCTGCAATGTGGGAGACCTGGGTTTGATCCTTGGGTTGGGAAGATCCCCTGAAGAAGGGAATGGCTACCCACTCCAGTGTTCTAGCCTGGAGAATTCCATGGACCATATAGTCCATGGGGTTGCAAAGAGTCAGACACGACTGAAAGACTTTCATATTTATTAAATATTTCTATATTGAAATTGACTTACTCCTTATTTAAGGTTATCTTGAAAAGAAACTTGACATTACATCACACTTGTAAAGCAGAATCACTTTTCATAAGAAGAAGGTACCATTATATAAGCAATAAAAAAGATATTACCTTCTAGCTACCTGGCTCATGTTAAGCTCTGAACTGTTGGCCTTTCTAGCTTTATGGAAAGGCACTTAGCCAACGGTAGGGAAATGTTAAAGATTTCTCTACCAAAACCAGACTGAGATTTCCTCCTGAATTGTCTTACAAAGATGAGAATTGAAAAAGGATGAGTATTTTCACGGTTTTAATATTATTTAATATCATATCTTGGCTCAACCCAAAGCCATCTCTCATCCCACCAATGGTCTGCTTTCTGCACTTTGGGAAACACTTTTCTAACCTCAAGATTTTATCGCCTTGTGCTCTGCTCCATCTCTTCCCTGTATTAACTAAACTTATACTGAACCCAAACGGAAGCTCAGGCACCGCAAAACAATGAATGAAGGCGGAACAAACTCTGCCTCCACGTTCTTGACAAGCAAAGACAACAGAGAAGTCAGTTTCAGAGATTTCATTCTTCTCGTGTCTAAGAAATAGCCAGTATTTATCTAAAACCATCATCAATTAAAAGGACCCCTGACTTGGGCCAGCATGCTTCTAAAGTTGCTCGAAATGTCCACCATTCTCCACTAAGTTGAATGAACTTATTTTAAAAACATCCCCAGCTGGGTATGAGAGTCCCTGGACTGTGTATGCAAATAAAAGCTCCACAGAAAGCTCTCCTGGCTGAATCTATATTTGCATAAACAAACTATTATGGAGCCACCCTTTGATTTCCCTACAGAGTTATTTTGTTCTGCAAAGAGAGAAGGGGCGGATGAGAGATTCTGCAGTGGGGGAGGGGAAATTAAAAGGCGGTTCTACCCGATGCAGTAGACGATTTGGTAACTGCTGGTTGGAAGGGGTCAGAGACTGGGGCAAAGGAGTCTAGCAGAATTCCCGAACAGGGAGCTCCTGTGAGGAGGGAGCTTTGGAAGTTTACGACGCGTATGACCGCCCACCCCCGGCAGATCTGCATGTCTCATGACATTCATTTCATGCTAAGTTCCAGAGTCTCTTCCCCTCCCACAAGTGGACCACCCAAGTTCCGTATTCCCAGGGCTTCCCCAAACCTTGGTCTCGCTTCCTGCCCCTCAGGTGCCTGTGGGGAAAGGAGAGGACTCTGGGACTCCTGGGTGATGTGGAAGTGACCCTTCCTGGGGTTCTGTATAGCAGACCAAAGGTTTTGCCTTGAGTCATATTCAGTCTCTTGTTTTACGTCATTTAAGGGGACAAGTCCCAGACATTCTTTGCTCTCATTTATACAGCAGTTTGGTGGGCCTCGTTGGCTTTTACCTTCCTGCCTCGGAAAGTGTTCATCTTTTCTTCAATTGATTGTTCGGTCGTCCAAAAAGATAGGAAAAAAGGGCCATTAAAACAGACCAGCCAGAGTCTATCAGTGAACCTTGGTGCCTGATTCTGGGAGGTGTGATATTCCTCCTCCTTGAGTTCGTTGTGACCCAGGACCGAAAAGGAGACCTCATCCAAGCAAATTCAAGGATAAAACATTGTCTTCTAGTTTTGCGCTAAAAGAATATAAGGGCTACCAATCCTGGTTAACTCCTAGGTTCGTTTCTTTATAGATCAATTTTCCTTCTTATAAAAAGGATTTTCTTAGTGTAAAAGAATGGAGAATCCTGGAGTTAATCAATGGAATACGTTTATTGTTATAAATAATAAGGAGGTCAGCATTTCTTTGCTGAATCTGAATCTTTTTTCTCTTGGCTTAACCACACATGATGCTTCAGCATAAAATGTTGTCACACATCCTGCAGACATTGAACGCAAAGGATGTGGATTTAGAGTGTCTTTGCTACACCCAGAAACGCTCCCTTCCCCACTCTGGTTTGCTCAGTGCCTCCTCTGTGGGTTAGACAGTAAAATATCAGCAGCTACCTCACGGGATTCATAAGCTTCTGCCACACATTCATTGTTTTTTGGTTCTTGGTACAGTGTTTACATCTTACTAACACTTCCCCTCTTCCACACCCAAATGTGAAAAGAAGATGAAAACTTACTGCGGAGGAAGGTAAGATCCTCTGATACGCAACCTCCAATTCTAATACACTAGACTTTCACGGGTAGGTTTGTCAGATAAATAACAGGTACCCAGTTCAACTCAGTTTCATATAAACGGCAACTAATTTTTTAGTATAAAAATAAGTATGTCCCAGGCAATATTTGGAACATCCTTAGGCAAAAAAATTGTCCTTTGTTGATCTGAAATTCAGATTTAACAGGACATCCTGTGGTCTCACTGTTATTTGCTAAATCTGGCAACCCTACTCAGGAGATTTTCTCCAAAAAACATGGATAGAACTTGCGTAGTCTCCACCGTAACACAAACAAAGAGTATGAATTCAGTTGATGCTGGCAGAACACCATTTGGAACGCTTCTCTGGGAAGCAAGGAGGTGTGTGGGCAGGGAGAGGACGACTCATGGCAATCTGTGACTCCACAGCCCTGCACGAGGGGGTGGATGGGCAGAAACACGACACGGCAGCATCCTGCGTGGGTCTCTCCCTGTGGTCTCCATCATCAATTAATTTGGTATTTATTTAATACCCGTTTTGAGCCACACACAGGATCTAATGGGATATAGGGATGTAATGATGACAAAGACATAACAGCTCGTACCTTCACAGAGCTCAGTCTGGCCAGAGAGATGCGTAGTCAACAATTGCATCAATACATTAGTTATATTTCTATGCACCTATTATGAGCTTCCCTGGTGGCTCAGTGGTAAAGAACCTGTCTACAATGCAGGAGACACGGGACTGAATGTCCAGGTTTGAGTATCACCCACCCTGGATTCAGAAGTCAACTCTGTCCCCTTATCAGTGGAATCGCAAGCACCTTGTTTAACCAGCCCGGACCAAAACTTCCCTAACTGTAATGCATGCATGCTCATTGCTTAGTCTCGCCCAGCTGTTACAGCCCTATGGACTGTAGCCCCCCAGCCTCCTCTGTCCATGGAATTTCCCAGGCAAGAATATTGGAGAGGGTTGCCATTTCCTTTTCCAGGGGATCTTCCTGACTCAGGGATCGAACCTGCGTCTCCTGTGTCTCCCACATCAGCAAGCGGATTCTCTACCACTAGTATGGACACAGTCATTCATTCCGTCCTCATCAGACCGTTGTTACAACATTCAGTGGCTTACAATGGTGCTGGGCACTGGTGCCTTCTATCGCTGTTACATCAGAGTTAAAAGTTAGACATCTCTTTGCCCAGTTCCCTAGGACCATAGTCCCCTCTTCAAGGGGCTGAGGGAGACAGGAGGCTGAGGGGAGGAGGCAAAACCAGCCAAACCAGAGGTGTCTTGTGGGCTTAGCAACTGGACCTGCCCTGGTAGAAGGCTAGAACTCCAGAACCAAGCTTCTTCTTGTAACTCCCATGCAGCTTTGACTGAGCGGGCTGAGCACCTGTGAAGGGACAGCCCTGAGCTGGTAACACAGCCTCTCAGGAGAGGAAGCAAAGCAGCAGAATTTAAATGAAAACAGTGTGGGACCCAGTGAGTAATGGAGCATTTCCTGTAATGACGTGAGCAGGACCGATGACTTACTTAAGCCAACAACAGCGCTCGCTAAGAGATGGGAGTGAGGTCAGCCCCGCCCCCAGCCCAGATTCCTGGTCTAAAACGGACCCCTTGAGCAAATGGGGATTTTCCTGGGAGAGCAGAAGTGAAGCTGATGTTGGGGACCGTGCCCGGCCACTCCTGCTGTTCCTGCTTCTGTCCTGGCCTCTGGCGCTTGCTGAGGGCTCTGGGCATACGCCATTCCCTGGGCCAGGGGCCTCTTCCCCTCTGCCCCAGTTAATTTCTAGTTGCCCTTCAGATCACAGCACAGTCTCCTTCCTCTGTCAAGCCTTCCTGACTGTCATGGTAGATCTAGTTTAGCACCCCCTCCTTTTTTTTAGCACCAAATCCTCCGCTCTACCCTGGAGCACTTATCATAGCTGGAATTTGCGTTCGCCTGTGGAATTATTTGTTTGGTGTCTCTGTCTCTTCATGAGAACGCGTCACCCCAGCACTCAGTATCCGTCACAGGTCATGGAAGGCAGTTGATCGCATTTTTCACAAGTAAATGCATACATCATCATACCTCCCTCCTATTTTCTGAAAAAGACAGCAAGCTAGTTGGTGGAGGGCACTTCCCCTTCGACCAGTCCTCGTTAATTTAATTACCATTTAGAGGTAAAACGGCACCAAGTGTCCCAGACCGTTAGGAACACGCATAAATGCAGAACGGTCTGAGCCCAACCAGTTTGATCGCGCTGTTGATACAAGGCAGAGGTTATTTTAAACCCCAGCATTATGCGGTTTTATACGTTTTTAAATGGAACTGGGATTATTCCAGGATCACCTGTCACAGAAGTCATTTCTATACATTGGCCCTTTAGCTCCTGATTCAAATGTAGAATCTGCTCCGTAAATGATTCCCTTTTAGTATCAAAAAAGTCAGCACAGAAGATACTGTGTCTTGCATCAGACAGTAAAGTTCAGTGATCCGTGAGCTTCCTTCAGAGAGGTAATGTGCAGTGTAGGGAGAGCGCCAGGTCGGAGAGGAGAGTCCGGTTCTGAGGCCAGGCTGTGCCCCTGGCTAGTGTCGGCGGGTCACAGACCTCAGTGTCCCCCTTCGTGAAAATTCAGGCATGGGGCTAGACGGCCTCTAAGACTCTTTCCAACATCAGAAATACTCTGAAAGGTTTGAGTGTTTCCACACTGTTTTCACTCTCAGACTTTTTTTCCCTTTTAATCAGAAAATGTAGTCAAAGATCCGACATCCCTGGGGATTTAAAGGGCTGTGTCACGAGTCCCTGGACCAAG
Organism: Bison bison bison; assembly: GCF_000754665.1. Classification (NCBI taxonomy): domain Eukaryota; kingdom Metazoa; phylum Chordata; class Mammalia; order Artiodactyla; family Bovidae; genus Bison; species Bison bison. Next base: position 8,588,220 of record NW_011494715.1, on the reverse strand, counting down.
GATCGTTAAAATGGAGACACGTAAGATGACGAGGTTAGGCCAGACGAGCCCAGTGTTAGAATTTTCCACACGGCGCTCACTTGTGTAGAGACACAGAGAGACTGCAGGTCTCCCAGCTCCTCCCCTGCCCGGCGAGAGCCTGGGAGGAGCAGCGCAGTCGCCGGGGAGGACCGATGGCCCCGCGCTGCTCGGCCTGGCTGCTCAGAGTGCGGGGAGGAGGAGGAGGGCTGGGGAGACGAGGAGGCAGGGGGCCCAGCCTGAGTGAGCGGCGTGTGCGCTTCGTGCCAGTGTCCGTCCACTCACCCGCATCTACTTTAGACGAGGAGGCTGCGTCTGCAAGTGGAGACGTGGGGCTTGTGGATGGCTCGTCAGACCCAAACCTCTGTCCCGAGTGCCTCACGCAAAGTCTAGCGATGTTAGATCTTTAGGTCTCTGTAGACTGCAGATCCCCGTAGTCAGGGGTCCCTAGCCGCCAGGCCGAGGGCCGGGACCCGTCCGTGCCTGTTAAGGACCGAGCCACACAACAGGAGGTGGGCGGCGGCGGGCGAGTGAAGCTTCACCTGTACTTACAGCGGCTCCCGTCGCATGCACAGCTGCCTGAGCTCTGCCTCTTCTCAGCTCAGCAGCGGCACGAGACTCCCATGGAAGCTAGAGCCCTGCTGTGAACCGAGCCCGCGAGGGTCCAGGTGGGGTGCTTCTTGTGAGAGAGAGCCTAATGCCCGATGGCCTGAGGAGGGGCTGAGCCAGGGAGCTGAGCCAGCGGAGCAGCTGCAGATCCACGATCCTTAACACAGAGGTCTGGCTGTGCAGCGACCGCAACAGATCAGTTACTTGCAGACTCATATCAAAACCCTGTGAGTGAGTAACAAGCGAGCTGTATAATTATTTCATCATATATCACAATATAATAACAATAGAAATGAAGCGCAGAGTAAATGTAACGCACCGGAACCATCCCGAAACCCTTCCCTCAACCCCAGTCTACGGGAAAATTGTCTTCCACGAACCAGTGCGTGGGGCCCACGAGGTTGGGAGCCACTGACTGCAGTGACCTCTCAGGCAGAGTGAGAGCAGATCGTCAGCCCTTCTCTTCTAAAGCAGATGTATTAGAACCCATCTTTGATTGCAGATTTTGGATCAGTAAGACAGTACATCTTTATCATGTTAACAAACACGAGTGTGTTGGAGATGCACGTTCAGAACACTTTTCTGCGGAGACCACAGTCTAAAGAAGACCCATGGCCTCAGCACAAACTAACGTTCTAACAGCCAAGTGCCCCTTTCTGTCACCTTGAGCCCTAATGTGTTCCTTACATAAATATGATACATAATGCTTCTATATATTTTTGCAAAAGAAGTATCTGGACTTTTCCCAAGATTTTAACACAAATCCACAACCACACAGTATATTTGGAAAATATAGAAAGTTGTAAAAGGAAAACTTAACATGCATAATCTCAGCCCACATGTGTAAAGAAGAGCCCTTTCGCTTTTGAAACCCTGCGATGATTAACATTTTTTGTGACTTTTATAGGGCGAGGAAAAGTCAGCCGCCCCTTCAGCCAACCTCAAGTCAGACAAAGCCAACGTTACGCTCCAGGAGCCCCAGGGGGCCGCCAAGAATTCTACACCCACTGAAACAGCCAAGGAAAAAGGGGGCCCCAGCTCTCTGCCTCTGGGCAAACTGTTCTGGAAAAAGGTAAGTCCTAGTCTCCAGATTTGGAGAGTCCCTGGGGCCAGGATGACTTGAGAAATGGTTTCTGGTGGGCCAGCCACGGTATTCAATGATGCATGGAGTTTCTTCTTCAAGCTGACTCAACTCACCACTGAGCTGAAGACTTGTAACTCACCCCGTGAGAAAAATGCAACGTCTGTTGTGTTGCAAGCGTGTGTTTTGTGGGAAAGAAAGGAAATGAACAAGTGGAATTTTCCTTTGTGGAATTACTCTGGTTCAGGACAGAGGGCGGTGGTGTTCCATGAGTCGTCTGCTTTCTACACAGGGGGGTCCTCGGGTTCCTCCCACCCTGGCGCTGTGGACCGCCTCGGGCTGCTCTGTCCCTCCTCCCCCAGCCGCAGAGGCTCGGTGGCAGCAGCCCTGAGACCTCGCTCTCCTGGTGGAGAACCACAGCCGTCAACCAGTTCACCACCAGGGCAGCACACAGAGCGCCATGTGAGGGGAACACGCAAACCGCTGAGTTTTCCCTGTAGAGTGAAGGTGCCGAGCGAAGAAGCAAGGTGGGCACGCTGACTGACACTGAGAGCTATTCCATGATCCTCCTGCCGAGCAAACCTCAGCTGCCACACGTGTTTAGACCTCTTGCCTGCTTTAAATGTGGCCAAAGACGAGCAAGAAGTCGGGGGAGGGGGAGTGTAAAATAGAGCTGGTAGCGCCAATTGAGCAATTCCAGCGGCACATCCGTGCGTCTTGGTGCACGGTGCCAGGAAGGCGGTGGACACAGATGCCGCGGGTGTTCGGTTTCTTCTCCTGTCCAGAATCCAGCAGGATTTCTGAAACCTTTTCCTGTTTATTTTCCATTGTACAGAAATCTCCCTTCTGGGTTCTTCCCGGAACACAAGCACTAATACTTAATGAAAACCTTGGGCGATGTCACTTGGCAGATCCATCCTAATTCTCCTTCCTCATCCATTTCTCTCTTTTTTTTCTTTAACAAAATATTTTATTAGCACTATAATGAAGGGAACAGTTTCCAAGTAAGTTACATCCATATACTGGTGGCAAGGGATAGATTTAAGTGGCTCCTATTCAAACATTTTTACTTCAATAATCGTATGTGTTATTCAAAATGTATTAGGAAAATAAAACTAGCACATTAAATAAGCTCAAGATTTAACATATATTTTTCTCAAGGTGAGGTTACATGTATTTAGTTTAAAAAAGTAATCCAAGGAGGGGGCCCTCTCTGGCGCCCAGCGGTTAAGACTCTGCACTTCCAGTTGCAGGGGTGAGGGTTCAATACCTGGTCAGGGAATAAAGATCCCACGTGCCACGGGCTGCAGCTGGGGGAAAAAAAAGTTATCCAAGGAAACAGTTATGTAGATAATGGTACTAATGCTAATAAGGAAATCAACCCTGAATATTATTTGGAAGGACTGATGCTGAAGCTCCAATACTTTGGCCACCTGATGGGAAGAGCCAACTCTGGAAAGAAAAACCCTGATGCTGGGAAAGATTGAAGGCAGGAGGAGAAGGCGATAACAGAGGATGAGATGGTTGGATGGCATCACCGACTTGATGGACATGAGTTTGAGCAAGCTCCGGGAGATGGTGACGGACAGGAAGGCCTGGCGTGCTGCAGTCCGTGGGGTCACAGAGATGGACATGACTTAGCGACTGAACAGCTAACAGTGCTGAGTAAATAGTGGTAAACTGGGGTCCCCCCAGGAGGCTGACATGAAGACAGAGCTGATGTGTAGAATATCTCTTGGAGGAAAACCACTGTGGAGGATAAAGGGCATGGGGAGGTGTGGGAGGGGAGAGGCTATGGGGCCTGGGAGGGGCAGAGCGGCACGAGGGCCTCTGGCTGGGGGTGCTGCTGAGCGGGGCCCAAGCAGAGCTCGCACAGGGGGTCCTGTGTCAGGCTTCCAGCGCTCTCTGCACTCGGTCACCGCCAAGGAGCAGCGGGGGAGTGCAGAGGTCGTGGGCGCTGAAGTTGTGACCCTCAGAGGCTGCCCCGCGCACAGGGAGACGGGAGCCGCTCTCGGCCACAGCTGCCACCGGTGGGGCGTTGCTGTTCAGTAGCTCAGTCGTGTCTGACTCTTGTGACCCAGGGGACTGTAGCCCGCCAGGCTCCTCTGTCCATGAGATTTCCCAGGGAAGAATACAGGAGTGGGATGCCATTTCCTCCTCCAGGGGATCTTCCCAGACCCAGGGATCGAACCTGCATCTCCTGCCCTGGGAGGCAGCTTCTTTACCGCTGAGCCACCAGGGAAGCCCCACATGGTATGTGCAATGTGGCTGAAACTACACAGGAGGTTGGCAAACGTTGGAAGTTTGAGGAGCACTGACGTACAGGTTGAAATCTGGAGTCAGATCAGACTCTGAGTCCCGGTCCACCTCCATGAGCCTCGGCTTCCTCATCTGTGAAATGCAGACAGTAATAGTCCTGTCTCATGGAAATGAGTGAGGACTAAGGAACATGGGTGAAACCCCTGCCCTGTGGGTCACACAGCAGCGGCCGAGGCGCCTGCGTCTCGCACACGTGCTCGGAGGGGTGCGGCGTGAGTCAGGCCACTGTGACATCTCTCTGTGCCAGCCAGTCTGGGGAAGCTTCTAAATGTAAAAACCTCCCGTGCTTTATCTTTCCTGATCATCGGCATCTATGACAGATGTGTCAGTTCCTCTTTGAAATTTCGGCTCTTCCTGTTGAAAATAGAAGTCAGGAGCACTTGGTGCTCAGGTACTCACTTATTTTAGTCTTGCTGGTTCTTCCACCAGCGTCTGCTTTATTTCTCTAGGAGGTCACACAAACAATGAAGTTAAGAGAAACTGAAAACCAGTCACCTCTAATCCTGTCTTGTCTTCTTGCATGCAGAGAAAACAGATCTGTATGGAAGTGAGGGGGAGGTTCACTCGTCCCACAGCAGTTTTAATCACTCTCTTTGTGCTGAGTATTTTTTTTTAATGTGTGTGTGTGTGTGTGTGTGTGTGTGTGCAGGTCCTAGGCCCTGAAAAAATATCAGGGAACAGATCGCTGCCCTCTAGCAGCTTCCATTCTCTTGGAGGAGCTTATTTCTTCTAGGAAGCAAAATGGCAGTCTTTGTCTTTTTTAAATTAGAATAAGATTTGGTTATAAAACCATTCTTGTAAAATTTTTGAGAGCAAAGAGAAACACTAGAAAATTCTGATATTTTCACTAACTCTAAGCTCGCTTTCTTTTAATTGAGAAGCTTTTAAATAAACAAATTTCGAAGTCTCTGAGTCTGCAATTAGGAACATCAGAAATGAAGTTTTCCCCTACAGGCTGTCAATATGAAATTATACATTATTTTGATTTATAGTCTTGATTGCGAAAGTAGTTCTTATTATAAACAACAATAACCTTTGAGAAAATTAATTTCACATTTTGTTATGCTTGCCAAAAAGATGTTTAAGCCCAGTTATGTGGACTAACTGCACCCTTTCAGAGTAATTGGGATACCATTTGCTCTGTGACCTCGCGAAAGTTACTTACTCTGTTTGGATTTCTTTTTCCTCATTTGTTGAGTGAAAAGATCAGAATAGCTGATCTTAAAAAACCTTGGGGATGGCAAGTTGGCATAACAGCCAGAATCAGAAAGATGGGGTTCTGTAACTTTAGGCAAATGATTTGGCCGCTCCGAGCGTTTATTTTCTTACCTGTAGTATACGGACCATGTCTGTCTCATGCTGTTGTTACGAGAGGCCGTCATTTACACGGAGAGCATCTGAGACGTAGTAAGTGCTCAGTGAACAGTGCTCCTCTCATTTCTTCAAGTAGGACATCGCTGGTTACAACCTAAATATCCAAGTGCAGCTTCTGGAGCCCACAGCACGTGAGGTGCTAAGGGAGCGTCAGGCTCATCTGCTGCCATGGAGAGACTGAAATCCACTGGGAGAGACAGCATATGTCTAAACACATGCACGCCTGTGTGTGTGCGTGCCTATGCGGTTCGTAAATGATGCATTTATTTGGAGTATCTTCAAAATGGCTCTTTTCCTACTTTCCTTTGGGGGAGACAAATGATGAAGTAGAAAAACAATGTGAGCTCTGAAGCCAAAGAGACACATAATCAAATCTCAGCTCTGACAGTGACTGTCTATTTGAATGTGAGCAAAGAATTTAAACCCTCTAAGCCTCACTTTCCTCAACTCTGAAAATAGGAAGTGATACCTACCTTTCATGACCTGGGAGAGGAGTCGGAAAATGGGTACAAAGTGGCTGGCATTTGAGGAGTGACAGCTTCGTTCCCAAATAGTCAAGTGTGGAGTCTGACATTAATCCGTGGAGCGCAGGTTACCAGCGCCGCGGGTGCTTAGACGAGGGAGCAGCCAGGGTCGTCAGAGTGGACTAAGAGAAGGGAAACATCCCTCTGATCGCATGGCGTCAGAGTGGACTAAGAGAGCGTAAACATCCCTCTGATCGCATGGCGTCAGAGTGGACTAAGAGAAGGTAAACATCCCTCTGATCGTATGGCGTCAAAGTGGACTAAGAGAAGGGAAACATCCCTCTGATCGTATGGCGTCAGAGTGGACTAAGAGAAGGGAAACATCCCTCTGATCGTATGGCGTCAGAGTGGACTAAGAGAAGGGAAACATCCCTCTGATCGCATGGCGTATTTGTCTCAGAAAGGGAATCCCGGAGTCCACTGGGATCCCTTTAGACAGCCCAGCATGGGCACTTCCTTGGTGGTCCGGTGGCTAAGACCACACTCCCAATGCCAGGGGCAGGGGTTTGATCCCTGGTCCGGGAACGAAGATCCCGCCTGCTTGTATGGTGCAGCCAAAAAATACGTAAGTAAACCAGGAAAAGGCTGGCCTAGGTCTGGATAACTATGGGAGCACTTGAACGACGGGCTTAAGCATTCAGACCTGATAGAAAAGGTCTTCCTTAAGATCCACGGTGAAGTCAGTGAACGCAGAGCAGCTGCCACATGATCCAGCTGGTGCTTCTGGAAGACCCGGTAGCAACAGGGTGTCTGCTGGCTGAAGGGCTGCCATGTGACAGCATTTTAAAGAAACATTCCTTTAAGAACTGCACTGCCCTTTAAAGGAGAGGTGCTCTTGTAAATCGAGTTTATATGAGAAGTACATGTGCCATTTAGATCGGTATTCTCAGCAATATAAATGTCCAAACCAGATCCTTTAGATTTCAAACTGGGTATTTGTCATTGTTAACAAAGCTGGACAACTTTAAACTCACTAGATAACAGCCAGATGTCCAGTTGGTTGAAGAGGATTGAAGCGTTTCTGGTTTTGAGGTTTGAATGAGAATCCCATCCTCGGTGTGTGTGCTTGCCACACCTTATCGTGTTCCTCTGACTGAGGGGCTTGACAACCCTGCTGTGCCGAGATCAACCTTGCATTCTAGAATCATTCTGTCTTCTTTCCTTTTGAAGTGAGTTGTGGTGCCCTCCGATTCTCCTTCCTGTCTGAATTCCCTCCCCGCACCTATTCCCAATGTGGAAGAGTTAGTCGTCTCTCCTCTTCCTCAAAGATTAGCCACCAGAGCGTACTCCCTGGAAATGGAAATGATCAATTGGAATCTGGTCCTGCTGGGCCCTCAGCTCGTGGGCTTTTGCCATGTGGGAAAGAGGAGGAGAAAAAGCAGAAGTTGTTGGATGACTTTGTCATCGTGTATTCAGCACGGAAACCATGCTGGTAACAGATATACATTAAATGTGAGCTCCGGGATGTCAGCTTTGAAGGAGAATTAGAGACACACCTCAAACTTCAAAGGGAGGCACGGTTTTAGAATAAAAGCTACAGTTTAATGGGTATTGGAACAGAGACCTATAAATTACAGGGGGTCTGTGTCCGCTTTGCAAACTGACATGGAATACTAATGTAAAAAAATATATATTAGCCTGCTGCCTAACACATAGCCCAATAATGTGGGGTTTTATTATTATCTTTGTTAGTATTACTATTTTTCTCCAGTTCTGTAGAGTTGCATCTGAGGCATGTTCACAAGATGGGGAGAAGCAGGCTGACAAAGAATGTTTATTAGAGGATGAGAACCACACGTAAGAAGCTGTCTTTGGGGCCGCGTCTGGATCTGGCCTCAGGCCTGTTTATTCAGAGTTTTTATTTGCAACTTGGTCAATAAACTGTGAAGCACATTGATCAAGTTTATGAGCTGGGTGGGCTCATTAATGCAATCTAAAATATAAGCAATAAGGATCTCAAAATACTGGCACGAGGGGCGGAAGTTAGGATGTCCTGGGCTTTTTGTTTAATGCAGTTCAATGTGCCACCGTCCTGATGGGAGCAGGTCGTCACATATTTTAACAGAGCCATGCCATCCGGTTACCCGTTCCAGCGCTAGAACTTAATATAACCCAAGAGCAGTGTTAGAAATGTCTCTTCCAAAGGGATTCAGGAACAACCATATGTCTGGACCAGATAAAAGGGAGTTTTAAAAGCAACATGATATTAATCAAGCAACGTTTTTTTAAATGTATTTTATTAAAGTTAATTTCTGCTAAACGGCAAAGTCCTTGGTGGCTCAGATGGTAAAGAATCTGCCTACAATCTGAACCCAGGTTCAATCCCTGGGTCAGAAAGATCCCCTGGGGAAGGGAATGCAGCCCACCCCAGTATTCTTGCCTGGAGAATCCCATGGACCAAGGAGCCTGGTGGGCTACAGTCCGTGGGTTGCAAGGAGCTGGACGCAGCTGAGCGACTAGCATTTTCACTTTCACGTTATACATTCTGTATCATATTCTTTTCTGGTTCATCACAGGACATAGAACATAGTCCCGTGTGCTATACAGTAGGACCTCATTGCTTGTCTGGTCTCTGTGTGATCGTTTCCGTCTGCTAATCCCAAACTTCTTCTCCATCCCTCCCCACCCCTCTTCGCTCTTGGCGACCACAGATTGTCCTCTGTGTCTGTGAGTCTGTCTGTTTCACTGACAAGTTCGTTTGTGTCATATTCAGATTCCACGTGTAAGTGACGTCATGTGATGTTTATCCTCGTCTGCTTCCCTCACTTAGTGTGGTCATCTCCACGTGTAAGTGATGTCATGTGATGTTTATCCTCGTCTGCCTCCTTCACTTAGTGTGGTCATCTCCACGTGTAAGTGACGTCATGTGATGTTTATCTTCGTCTGACTCCCTCACTTAGTCGCTCATCTCCACGTGTAAGTGACGTCATGTGATGTTTATCTTCGTCTGACTCCCTCACTTAGTCGCTCATCTCCACGTGTAAGTGACGTCATGTGATGTTTATCTTCGTCTGACTCCCTCACTTAGTCGCTCATCTCCACGTGTAAGTGACGTCATGTGATGTTTATCTTCGTCTGACTCCCTCACTTAGTCGCTCATCTCCACGTGTAAGTGACGTCATGTGATGTTTATCTTCGTCTGACTCCCTCACTTAGTCGCTCATCTCCACGTGTAAGTGACGTCATGTGATGTTTATCTTCGTCTGACTCCCTCACTTAGTCGCTCATCTCCACGTGTAAGTGACGTCATGTGATGTTTATCCTCGTCTGCCTCCCTCACTTAGTCGCTCATCTCTAGGTCCATCTATCTTGTTGCAAATGGCGGTATTTCATTCTTTTTATGACTGAGTGGCATTTCAGCGTGGATGTGTGTGTGTGTGTACTGCATCTTCTTTATCCATTCGTCTGTTGATGGACATTTAGATTTCCTCCACGTCTTGACTATTGTGAATACTGCTTCTGTGAATATAGGGTGCATGTATTCTTTTGAATTAGAATTTTGTCTGCATATATGCCCGGGAGCGGGATTCCTGGATCATACAGCAACCCTGTTTTTAGTTTTTGAGGGAGCTCCGCACTATCTGCCATAGTGGCTGCGCCAGTAACCAGTATACATTCCCATCAACCATGTAGGGGGTTCCCTAAGAAAAGCCTTAAGTAGGTCAGACAGGCCGAGATGATGCCACTTCTCCCCAGCATGTGCAAAAATCCCTTCCATTCATTGAGCGCATACTCTGTGCAAGCGCTGTGCTAGGCGCCTCACACACCTCACTGTCACACCAGCCATTTCCACACACTGAAGCACGTAAATCCGCACGCCTACTCACCCATTCAGATAGTTCTAGGACTGTAAGAAAGGTGATCATGACTCAGCTGAGGCCTCTTCTGTGCTCCTCCTGGTGATCACTCACTAACCGCACCACTGCCCCCAGAGCCACCAAGGAGAAGGTCCACGCCAACTGACCCGATGCTTTGCTGATGTCCTCGGAGCCTGCCGCCGCCCCCCTGCCACTCGAGAGGCGGTGGAGAAAACTCTCTGTGTGAAGCTCAGCTCCGGGAGCAGCTGCTCAGGGAAGAGAGAGACCCTTGGCACCCATGCAGCCTGCTTCTCCCCAGGGCACACCCAGCTCGAGGGCAGCTGAGCTGGGTTGGGTAAGGGGCTCTCCAACCACCGGCGTCCTCCCCAAAACTCTTGCAGGACGCTGGCTCCCCCAGAGTCCTTACTTCCACAGATGAGTTCTCTTCCCATTTCTGAAAATTTTTATTTCTGCTCCTCCCGTACCCCCTGACTTCTAGAAAAGACTGCACACACCTGAACCCTCATTGCAACATAGTTAGGGTTGTTCTTACCGCCCTACATGCACCTCGCGGCATCCGTCACCCGCGGAAAGGAAGGTCCCGACATCTGCACTGGGAGGAGCTGCCCTGTGGCCGGACCCCAGCCTGCAGACGCAGATGAGTCTCAGCTCTGCCTCGGGCATGACTCTCCCTTCACAGGCTTTATTGTGTGTTTCCTCAGAACAACCATCTAATCGCCCACTTTTGGTGTGTGAACTGAGGTTCAGAGAGACGCGGTTGACTTGCCCGAGGCTGCACAGCTGCAGCAGTGAATTTGAACCCGACCCCACCGTCCAAGACGCTCAGGACTTGGGTTCTGAGCAGGTTGCCGTACGTGTGTCAAACCCTAAAGGGCAACAAGACCCTCGTGTCTCATTACCCGATTTGGGGTCCTTCTAACCGGATATTTCAACTTTCCCCATCTTGAAGGTTATGCCCGTAAGCCAGTGTGCAAATGGAGAGTGCAAGATGGTTTTGAATGGCTCCGGGAGACAACTCTAAACATTTAATCCATCATGGGATGCAAAGTTATCTTCTTTCCATTCTACTCCATTTCCTCTGGTGACATTAATTATAAGATCTCTTCTTGGTATTAAGAAGCATTTTTTACTGCGCTTACACTTGATGATCTCTCTTTTTAACAAAGACTTAAAAATAATTAGAATTTGATGAGCACCGTTACACATTGCAGTGGTTTTAATATGTTCTTCTGGTTACGGGGAGGACGTTCATATGATGTTCATGTTAAGCTGTTTTCTTTTTAAATACATTTGTTTAAATGAAAAGATAGTCAACTTAAAGAAAAATATCAAGTAAATATAGATGGTACATGGACAGGTCAAGAATTGTGAAAACAGTATGCAGATTACTTTGAGAAATGGTCCACTGGACTAATTCCCAACATAAGGAGTGTTTTCCTGGGTAGTATAGCTTTAAAGTAGGAGACAGCCATATCTTTAGGAACAGACGATACTTACAACGCCAACTCCCGAAACATTAGCAGGATCGGGAGGAGCGGAGCCGTGATGAAGATGACGAAAGCCTCGATGTCTGGAGGCGTCCCTTCGCATCTCAGCCTCACCTGCACTCAGCTTTCAGCTTCCTCTGGAAAACAGTGAGCCGTCAACGGCCAAGAACTTTCCCAACACAGGATCCCAGTGCACAAACCAGTCTCCTTCCACCCCCTCGCACAGCAGAGAGCGCCTGGAAAGCCAGCAGGGCCGTTCTCAAGTGGTGGGAGGGTTTTTTCAGCTCAGTGTGCACAGTATGTTGACTCTTGAAACTTTTGTGGGTCAGCTTTAAGGCAGTCTGCTTAAAATATCATATAATTCTTTGCCTTTCCATAGGATTAAACAGTACCCGAGTGGTCTCGGGAAGAAGGGGTGTGGTTCCAAGACAGCTACACTACTTGCAATTGCTTCTGAATGTTCTATGATTTTCCAACAATCAGAAGCGTCCAGAAAACCCACAATCCATTTTAGGGATATTTGTCTGTGCTCAGGTAAGCTTCAGTGTGAGAAGAAGATAAGTAGAAATTAGTGGTCAAATCTGAAGATCTCATCTAGAGAGAAAGCTCTGGTAGAAGAGAAGCTCACACAGTTACCAAAAAATGTCTGATCCTTCAAATCATCATGACAGGGGGAAAAACTGGCTTCTGGAACCATTTCCATCATTTTCTAGTTTTATCGTCTAAACAAGTGACTCCAGCTCTCCATACTTTGTTTCTTGCTGTGTAAGTGAAGATCAGCATACTGACCGCTTGGGACTGCTTTAAGTCAGATGATGTTTACAAAGCGCCAGATAAAGAGGATATGTTTGTAAATGTCAGGTCCCTTCTCTCTTGCACGCTGCATGTTTTCTAGGTAAAAATAAAGGCAGGGCTTGGGACAAAATCGACATAGATGGGGCTTCCTTGATGGCTCAGTGGTAAAGAATCCTCCTGCCAATGCAGGAGACACGGGTTCAATCCCTGAAGATCTCACATGCCTCGGAGCAACTAAGCCCGTGCGTCTCAACTGTTGAGCCTGTGATCTAGAGCCCAGGAGCCAAGCCTCTGAGCCCATGTCCCACAGCTGCTGAAGCTCACGATCCGCAACAAGAGAAGCCACCGCAGTGAGAAGTCCTGGCCCAGCAACTCGAGAGCAGCCCCTGCTCGCCACGACTGGAGAGAAGCTGGGGGCAGCAACAGAGATCCAGCAAAGGCAAAGAGAAATAAATAAATAAACACCAACATAGAAAGAGTTCTTGCCCTGGCGTCCAAGAGAAGAGATGCAAGGGTCTATGAACACCCTGGAGTTATTTGTAAAATATTTTGTTCAAGCTTACTTTTCTGGGAAGAGAATCCAGCTCTGACAAGTGAGTCTCGCAGTGGCCTGTAACCACCACCCGCCCACCTCAATGTGTCAGAACAACTGCAAGAAGTACGCAAAGACAAACTCTCAGGTTGGAGCTTGTCAAACCGATAGGATGATTGTGACATTGACCTTGGAGAGAATTTGGTAATACCTCTCCTATCTGGGGCAGGACTGAGATGCTAGAATTACTGCAGGGATTAACAGGGTTTGAAGCTCAATATGTTGGACCCCAGCCCTCTGGCCCTCCATAGAAATATTTTAACCAGATTGTTCTTTGGCGCAATGACCTTGGCCCACATCGAAGGCTGGTAAGAAGCAGCTTCAGATGCTGGCCACCGCCCGACAATCAGGATAAGGCTGAGGACCCTGCTAATGATATCAGTGCCTGCTTCCTCTCAGAGGATCATGGGATGGATTGCTCTGGACATATTACCAGAATTTTCCAGAGCAGCTCATGCATCTTACCCAACAGTGACTATCTCGTGTGACAGATCGTAGGTCCCTCTTTTCAACAGCTACCAGGAACTGTCAAGGCACGCGTGTTATTAATACTGGCCCTCAGCCAAGGCCGCCGTTTGTGTTTTCTGTAGCATCCCCTCATCACTCCATTTGTAGTCAGGCTGCGTCTGTATGTTTATTGTTCCTTCATTGCATTTTAAAATACATCCTTTAATTTACGCTGTTTATATTTGTATTAGCCTCGTTTGAGTTCTTCTTGGAACAAGGTGTGCACAAGCAGTACCCAAAAATGGCACCAGAAAGCCGTTGGCCCTGTTTGGTAACATCCTAACTCTTGCTTTTGTTTTTATCTTCCCTTTAGTCAGTTAAAGAGGATTCAGTCCCCACAGGTGCAGAGGAGAATGTAAGTTACACACGAAATGACAGAATCATTCCATGTTCACCTCTGGCGTGAGGGACCCCTGGGCACGTCAGCTCTGGGGTTGTGGGTTCTCGCTTGCTCCAAGTGTGATTCATCCGCTGTAGACTCTTTCACCCTTTCACGTGATTAGTGACTATGGGGGAATGACTTTGGATCAATAGTTGTAACGCCCATTGAATCAATGCAGATAAAATGCAGAATCAGAGCATGAATTTAGTATTTGTTACCATTTAGGGGCTGAAAGAGTCTACTCAAGCCAAGAACATCTTGCTCCTTCCTTAAGGGACATGATACTGCACCCTCTGCTTCATTTTACTTGGATTGCTCTTTCGCTTTTATTTCCATGGCAACCTAGATTCTCTACTAACCGTGGGTGGTACCCAGGACAGGTACCCAGGCATCAGAGCATACTGCTGCACTAGATGCTGTGAGACATTCTCTCGGGCAGGAGAGCTGACTCCATGGGTCTACACTTGACAGACACAAGTTGAGCCTCACTCTCTTTGGGGGCTTTAATTTCCAAGAGTGATGGTCAAGACTTTCAAGACAGTGCATTCATGTCTAAGAAGATGGCTCCGTGTAAGCCATCACACAAATGTATCATTCCAAAACATGTTCCAGGGAGATGAACAAATTGGCCTCGGGAGTGTCAGACCCAAAGCAGCAGCTGTCTGCTCTAAAAGAAGTGCAGTCTTTGGAAAAAATGTTAAAAGTGGGCTCACAACTCCTTAAGATAGAAACTGATTGTTACCATTTTGCCAAAGCAAAATATGTTTGGCTCTTCCGAGATGTCTCTTGTTTGCTTGCCATGGACGGGGCTTGTGTTTTCACTTTTATTTAATTGCTGGAACTGAGCAGAAGTCGGAAATCCAAATATGTCCAGAAATGTTGTCTGTGGTGTGGAGTAAAAATTGGAATGGCTGTGTCGTAATTCTTGCTGGGAGAGAGAGCTTTGGAATCTGCTTTGTCCTGTTGTTGCTTCTTTCTCTTTCCTCCCTCCCTCCTTCCTGTCTTCCTTCTTCCTTCCTTCTCTCTCCCTCTCTTCCCCATCTCCCTCCCCCTTTTTGGAGCCAAACTTACTAGCTTGTAAACCTCAGGACTCTTGTAACTCCAGAAAATTCTCATGAGTATTACTGGCTATTTTCTAGAGACTCTAACTCTCCATTTCAGCACCCTACAAGGGGGAACTCTTTGAGTCTTCTTCCCAGGAACTTTAAATTTAAAAGCTGCATGTTAAATCCAAAGCATCTGTTAGCTTCCAAGTTCCATGTTTTTTGAAGTGGAACGTCTTTTTGTATGCCTGTGTGTAGGAATCCTGAGGAAGCCCGTGTCTCTTGCAGCTTGCATATGCAAGTGCAGAGCAGATCTCTACCTGGCAAATATAAAGCGTCTTATTTTCTACTGTGAAATTTAGAACACAAAAATAACACGAATTAGAGTTAAATGATTGATACCAAAAGATAACACAAAATCAGATCGAGATGCAAGCGAACGCAAAATATTTTGTCAAGAAAATAAAGAAGCATTTTAAAATGCTTTAAATTGCTTAGCCCTACCCTTAATGTTCTCATTGTAAGATTCCACATTTCATCTCCTAATTGACAACTAGTTGAAAAGAATACGGTAAGTGCGTTGTGATCTTGGCGCCATCACCCCAAGGCTGTGCCACCTTTTGGACCTCAGTTTCCTCATCTCTTAAATGGCCGTAATAATATGACTTACCGCTTGTAAGAATCCTTATTCTTGTGAGAATTACATGAATAATGCCTGAAACACAAAAGAACTCAGTAATTCAGGGGTTGGCAAACTACAGTTCACGGGCCAAATCTAGCCCATCACCTGTGTTTGTGTGACCCACAGGCTAAGAAAGAATGGGTCTTACATTTTGAATGGTTGGGAAAAAAAACCAAAAGAAGAATAATATTTTGTGATATATGAAGATTATACAAAATTCAAATTTCAGCGTTTATAGATAAAGTTTTATTAGAACACAGACACCTTCCTTCCTTTGCCCAGTCTATGGCTGCTGCCGCGAGGGCAGAGTGGAGTCAGCTCAGGGCCTTTTGCAGGAAGTCTACCGCCCCCTGCAGGAACGTCAGTGCACATGCGGTGTAACACGAGGAAGTGGGCGCTTCCCAGGGATCAGGGTTTCTACTTCCTTGGGAAATTACACACCTCCCAGCTGACTCAGTGTCTACATGGAGTGAAGATGTATGAAAAACAATTAATCAGTTTAATTTCCTTCTCCTGAGCAAAAGAGGTGGTGGTAGTCAAAGCAATGGACTGTACTCTAAACTTTCAGAACAGGACAAATAGGTGTCATTAACCACATTACAAGAGCCCTTTCACTCGCAACTTCTTATGGCTAAAATGTGGTTGAATTTACTTTAAAAAAATATCTCTACCATGAGTTCCCCAAACTGACCTATCAACCAGCCCAAATCAAAGAGCAGAGTGATTTCAAATTTTTTCATTAAAAAGAAAAGTAAGGTTTTTTAAACCAATGAACTCTTTTCATAGAATAAACCTCTGGTTCTATCAGGGGCAAGTTTTTATTTATCCCAATTACAGAGAATATTGAATCCTTTCATTATAATCTGAAAACATCTGGAACACTGGTTAACCTGAGGTCGTGTTCTAACTCATGAGGGGAGAAGAGCTTTCCTTCCCAAGAAGCTCTGCCATCAGGGGAACAGGTAGTTCGGTTGTTTTTCTTAGTGAGGAAGTTGTCAGTTGCAAGTGAGAGAACACCCAGCTCTACCTGGAGAAAAAGAAAGTGAAATCTGTTGGCCCTCACGCTCTCCCTTGGCTTAGCCTTCTGGCCTGGCTACTTTCTCAGATTTTCAACAGCACGTCAGTCAGTGCAGAATAAAGGAGAGACCCGTCCAGCAGCAACCCTACATGGCCTGGACTTTGTTCTTTTTCATTGACTTAAATGGGTTTGCATGCTTTATTAGTCAGCATCAGCCGGGTTGTATTGCAGTAACAACCAAGCCCCAGCCCCAGGGGTTTTCAGTAGCAAAAATCCTTTTCCCCCTTCACTTATGCTGTGTATCAGCTGTGAGTTGAGTATAAAAGTAAAATCACTACAATATCTTTGCGGTCAAGTAACAGGTTATAAATGACAGGTTATAAATCAAATCAGAAAGAATCTAAAAAAAGTCTAAAATAAAAATTGTCAATATTATCATGGCATAGGTGAGGGTTAAGTGGAGGAAACCTATTTTGCTATAAATCACTTTCTGAAACTCATAGCTCTAGTAAAAACTATATAAACCAAATTTCAAGAGTAAATATGGTATAATATTAGAGGCAAAAGTGAAGCGTTTTGCTGAAATGTGTATTGTCAGTGTGAACTGCACTAGCCATCTTCCTGCAACATATAACATGCCCTACTGAAACCAAGGGCCTCCCTGGTAGCTCAGTGGTGAAGAATCCACCTGCCAATGCAGATGATGAGGGTTCAGTCCCTGGTCTGGGAAGATCCGGTGCAGAAGGAAATGGCAACCCACACCAGTATGCCTGCCTGGACATGACCCTATGGACAGAGAAGCCTGGTGAGCTACAGACCATGGGGTTGCAAAACATTGGACATGACTTAGCAACTGAAAGACAGTTGAAATCAAGCAAAAGAGATTTAATTCTAAAATAGAGTGCAAATCTGGGTTTCACTATGCCCATCACACCCAGTTAAAATGTTCAGAGGCAGTCATATATTCTGAATAAGGAATAGCATTTTTTCCAAAGCTCTGGCCTGGAAAGAAATCAGAAAACGATCCAAATAAAAATCAAATTCTCATGTCTGTATATGTAAATAAGATCCTCACTTAGCTCAAACCCTTCTAGATTTCCACACTGGATGTTAATGGATCTTTTTTTTCCCCTTGGCTGCTGCAAGCCAACTTCTTGGCCTGACTTCAAAGCTAATGAGAGTCTCCAGAAGTCTCTTTTTTTCCCCTATTGAAACAGTTGTGTTTCAAAGAATGGACTGTGGGCTAGGATTTATAAGGTGACACCTCTTGACATTTGGAAAGGCCCAGCAAGAAACCATTGCCACTCAAAGTTGATTTACAAAGTTATTGCCATATGGTCATTTTATCATATGAGTAATTGCCCTCTTGTCCCTACACCACACACACACACACACACACACACACAGGTAACTTGCTGGTTCAACCACACAAAAATTCTAAACCCAGACAGTGAGTTAGTCTCTGTTCATTACCTACCTAACGGCCATTTCTCATTCCTGCACCCTTTTCCCCTTGATCTTAGGTAAGCTTGGTCACTACCACAGCCCCAAGTATTTGGTTGTGATTTGTCTAAACCAAATCCCATTTTCTTCAGCAATAATTAATCTAGGGATAAGAATGTGACCTACATTTGGCCAATGAGATGTACTCTGAGTTAGAGGATCAAAATACAGAAATTCACTTGGAGAAAATTTTTGGTTGTGACCTTCCTTCCTTCTTAGGACATTGGGTTTAGGATGTGATACCTGAGGCTGTGGCAGCTACTTTATGCCCATAAGGTAGCAAATAAAAGGGTGGAAAGCCAAGAATGGCAGAGTCGGAGGGTAGCAAGAGCCCGGGTTCTTAGAAACTTTGTGGAGCCACCAAGCCAACCCCATAACGTCCTGTTCCATACTGTTATTTGTTAAGACACTATTAGATATTTGGTTACTGGTAAACAGCTCCATCCTCATTGAAATGGCTAATTACCTGTTGGTATGTCATTCGCTCATTCAGATGCTTCATCTGTAGACTAGACTGAGCTTGCTTGAGTAACTCAGTAGTCCTTTACTGAGGTAACATATTAAAAATACCTTGCGCATCTGACATAAGACATAGTTGTTGATATCTTTCCTAAACAGTGGAGTCGTGCATGGTGGGCAATTCCAGATAATTCATGCCCACACTCTCAAAGTGACAACCACTGGTATTAACTGAATGCTTCCTGTGTGTCAGGCACAGTTCTAAGAACTTTAAATATGTTGCCTGATGTAATTCTCAAAACAACTTTCTGATGTGTCATACTATCCCCATCAAGAAATGAGAAAACCAAGGTGCAGGGACGTTGAGTGGGGACCTTGGCTTAGAGCCCCTGGGAGGGGCAGAGTCTGGATTTAGGCCCAGGCTGGCTGGCGCTGGATGCCGCACTCACAGTCACTGTAGCAGACTGCCAACTCTTCGGCTGGAATTTATTTTACAGAAATGAAATTGAATTAAGTCAGTCCCGGATGTAGAAATCCAGGACCACACTTGACCGCCAATCCAGTCTCTTAGTTGGCCCTAGTCAATGCCTGGTTTCCTAAAGACAGGCCTGGGTCAAAGTTCAGCATCCCAGCAGCAGAAACCTCATTACAAACATGCTTTGTTGGCCAGTGCAGTACTTTTAGCCTCTTCACATCTTTTGATGGGACAACTTACTTTCGTTTGCCACAGTCCCCTCCTTTTTGTCTTAGGCCTGGTCAGTCCATGCTGACGCCACCTACCTTGCATTTTGGGACTTTTGACTTTATAATTCCCCAACCTAGATCTTAGATTATGAAGAGGAAATGCTGGAACTCGTCAATACCCTAAGAAACGGAAGGTGGGGAGAGAGTGCTATGATTTAATTGCCGTATTTTAGGATGTGTGTATGTTGGTTTGTTGATGGATGCCTTCTTGCTTCAACTGACAATATAGAATGAAGGGTCCTTCTCAATGCAGATCATTTGGGTTATTTACAAACCAGTGATATTTTCTGCATGAAGAAAGGAAAATATTTTCTCCACAATCATGCTGTGTTTCTGGAAATGACTCTGTTCCCCTCCCCTCAACTCTAACAGCAAGAAAAGAACTTGGAGGAGGCTAGGGGTCTGGTACCAGCCAAAACAAACGCAGAGAGGCCACTGACTCTAGAGACTTCTCTCTGAGGCAGAGACGGCAAGCGTTTGTGGAAATGGCCAGATAGTGAATGTTTCAGATTTTGCTGGCTGCATAGGGTTTCTGTTGCCAATTTTTCCATCTTTTTAAACAATTTTTCCAACCCTTTAAAAATGTAGAATCTATTCTTAGCTCAGGGGCCATCCCCAAGCAGACTCTGGAAAGAATTTGGTAGAAGTTTGCCAACCCCTGCCTGCGGA
>NW_011494715.1:8561668-8568496 GCF_000754665.1 Bison bison bison | reverse complement strand
CTCCAGGCCAGATGTCCTGTTGCCAGGACAAATGCAAACACAAAAGCCGCCCCAGGTGTAGCGAGCACAGCGCAGAGGAGTGAGGCGATGCAGACAGACAGGTCTGGAGTCGGGGCTCAGGTGAGTTGTCTAAGGGCAGGGCTCCTGTCTCAGCCCCGCGTCAGCCAACGCTCAGACAGCTCACTGAGGACCGTGCGGGGCTTAGCGTGCCTTTGCCGAGTTCTCCCTGCTTCTGAGAGCAGGGACGCCAGTGAAGCAACAGGAGCAAGTGGCTCGTCTGAGGAGGAGTGGGAAGTGGTACTGAGAAGTCGAGGCCATGGAAGAGAGGGCTTCCCGCCATCCTTTCCGCGAGGAGAGGGGTTTCTCTCCGCGGTGGGGAGCTAGGCTGTGCGGTGGGAACCGTCCTGCCACCGTCTCAGCTTCGGACTCTCAAGCCAGTGGTGACGCCGGATTTTCCCGTAAGCCGAGTATGCCTCTCCTCTACGGGAGCCCAAATCTAATAGGGTCTAATAGGGTCTAATAGAGTGAAGAGGTACCGAATGTGCCCGTAAGCCGAGTGTGACTCTCCTCTACGGGAGCCCAAATCTAATAGGGTCTAATAGGGTCTAATAGAGTGAAAAGGTACCGAATGCGCGGTGAAGCGCCTTTCCTAAAAGGGCGTCCTCAGCCGGAGCGTGTGGCTTCACCGCGCAGGACGTTTCCTCTTCTGAATCCGTCTTTGGAGAGCACGTGGTGTGGCGGGTACTTCCTGACGACGTGCCCGTGTAGAAAGGGCTCCAGGCTCCAAACTGCAGCAACCATGTGGGTGAGGGGACAGCCAGGACCCACTGTATAAAGCATGTCTGGGGATGGTTTTTTTCCCCCACTGTCTCATCACCTGGCCGAACAATCCAGGTGGTGTGTGAGTCACCAGTAGAGGCTGTAAAGTCTGAAGAAGTAGAGTCAGCCTTACAAACAGTGGATCTCGGCGAAGAAGGAGAGCGCACACCCGAGCCGGCAGAAGAAGCACCCAGGAGAGAAGAACGCAAAGCCCCGAGGCCCTCCCTGATGGCGCTCCTCAGACAGATGGTAAGCTCTGCTTCCGGTTCAGGGCGGCTGAGATGCCCGTGCCAGCTTCTGAGACCCAAGAGCCCAAGGCAGGTGGTCAGCCAGGGCTCTAGGTAGCATGGAAGGAATACCAACTAAACACCAAAAATCCCTTTCATCCTGCTGATTCAATCACAGAGAATGTCTCCTCGTTGTTTATTTTCCTTAACCCTTCAGTTCAGTTCAGTTCAGTTCGGTCGCTCAGTCATGTCTGACCCTTTGCGACCCCATGAATCGCAGCTCGCCAGGCCTCCCTGTCCATCGCCAACTCCCGGAGTTCACTCAGACTCACGTCCATCGAGTCAGTGATGCCATCCAGTAACCCTTAACCCCTGCTAACTTCCTTCTCAACAAAGGAAGAGGTCGCCTAGGCTCCTGAGCCGTGGCAGCCAACAGTAACCACCTGGAAATTGTGTTATTTAGTTTTAATTTTATTTATTTTTAAAAGTTTCCTTCTGTTTTTGGCAAGCAGTTCTGCTTTCCTCGTTATGGTAATAATATGCAGTTTCCTTTGAAAATACGCTTCCTTCCATAAAGAACATAAGGCGTTTTTAAAGGAATGAGTAATAAATGGTTCAATTTATATTTTGATGTTGGAAAACTTTTGAAGGGGATGTGTGGGTGACACAAATTTGGGCAAAGCCTGTTTAAAGACAATTCCAGACAGGATATGATATGAAAGGAAATGACAATTTCCTAATAGCGTGTGTAATTTAGCTGGTGAATTTGCCCTTCTTAACTTCTATAGCATTGAAAGAATGTGGGCAGACATCTTTGGGTATCTATGAAGAGTTATGTATATTAAATATTTAAACATCCGGGAACTTAAATAATATAATGCAATCAAACCCCAATCGTTTGGAATACAAAACAAAAACCAAAAAACAAAAACATGTAAAAGGTCATTGGTTTAATTCTCTTTTAATGAAAAGCAAGAATTTCATTATAGTGTGCCTTTATTTCCAGGAGTATTTGGGAATTTAATCCTTTGAGAAAACAACTCTCTAATTTCACAAGCTCAACCTGTTAAGGAATTCTTTCTAGTCCACAAAACAAAACAGAACAAAACCCTTGCCAGTGGGAGATGAGGCATATTAAAAATCACTGTCAGAGATTGTTGATGGGAATCATTTTCTTTTATTGCTGAATCCTCATGGAGTAAGAAGAGGTGGGCAGTCTGCATGACCGGGACCCCATCCATCTTCCTGGCCAGTCATTCTGCAGTTTGGCACTGAAAACAGGCCTCGAGATTTGAGATTTTTAAATCAATTCTTACGTCAGGAAGGAAAAGAACATTTGGCCTCTCTCTGGCAACCCATCTGAATTACAAATGGGATCCCCAAATAACTCATCACAACGCTGAGGGTGATCCAGCTTTCTCATTTCTGGATGGAGCTGAGAGATACAAAAAAAAAGAAAAGGCAAACAGAATGACTTTGTCTTCCAAATAATTGACATGAGACTTCTTCCTTTAAAAGAGAGAAAGATATGAGCGACTCCAGACAAAGCATGGAAAGGCCTCTCAACCACCCACTGCATCCATTCCAAACACATCCTTGAATTCAAGTGAGGTCCCTGTTTAAACTCATCCTCCAGAGTCATCCACTGGGTGATGTTTGGGGATGTTTTACAGCAGTAGAAACTGTAAGTCTGAACTGTTAGGCCAACAAATTGGAAATAAGAGTCCCTTAGAATCGATTTTCTGCAGGATACGGATGAGGTAGAAAAGGACATAATTTCCCCCAAGTAACCCGCAGTCAGTTCACAGCATCAGGTCTCATAGTGTCCATTACTCTTATTTCCTCTTTCCCATTAAAAAGGTTAGACCTGGAATTTGAATATTAGTGCCTCCTATTAATGTTCAAACCCCTACACTTCCATGATGGTTGGGGTTTCCCCTAAAATTCCAGATATCCTAATTATTCATTGACATTACTGAATTATCCTGATTATACTGAATATATATAAACATGCTGACTTATCATTACATAGAAATATACTAAATTATCATTACATTATCATGTTCTGATGAACCTTTGCTCTACTGATGGACGTTTGGTTTGTTTCCGACTTTCTGCATTTCATTTACTCACTTACTCAACAAATATCACTAAGCTCCCACTATGTTGCAGGCAGCAGAGATGAACGATGAGCATAAACAGATGTGGTCCCCGTCCTCATGGAGAACAAAACCTAGCAAAGAAAACAGATTTGTTTTGAAGTCTATGCCACATTCAGTGAGCACACACCATGTATCTTTGACTCACAACCTCAGCTGCTTCACCAAACTGCATGAACCTCTTTATAACCTATTTTCTGCACAGGTGTTAATATCCCCATGGAGTACACTCCTGCAAGATGGCAATTAGCAATTAATTTCAGGAAACACTTCCAGTTAACATTTCATGGCTTCCAAACAAAGTCTTTGGATTTTTGTAGGAAAAATAAAAATCTTGTCTAAGAGCTTGAAGATAGACAGCATCTAGCCCATCACTATGGGGTTTTTCTTTTTTCTTTTTTGAGTATGTGCTTAAGCATTATAATTGAATAAGTAAATATTTTAAACTGACTTCAGATATTTTTAGCAGAATATAGTTTTTAATATTAATTGACTTTAGTAATGAGCCAATATTGTAATGAGCCAATATTATAAAATATACAATATTGTAAAGTTTTATTGTATATTGTAAAACAGTATATTTTTATTTAGTAATGAGCCAATATTGTAAATTTAATTTAATTTAATCATCCCTTTAATTACAAATAAATAAATTTTTAAAAATAATTGACTTTAATAGAAGAGAAAACTCAATTGCAAATACATCACCCTCATTTTGTAATCAGGGTTTCAATTCATCTGACCATTGATTTTCTACTTTCTAGTCTTCACTTCCCTTAAATTTCTTTCAGATAGCGTATTTTACTATCTCATGGCAAAGTACCTCTTGGCTGAATTTTTTTTTTAATAAATGCATTGCCCAGTTGATTTCTAAAGAGATCTTTTTTCCCAGAAATTATTCTTTCATAAAAATCATTTTTCAAATAATTATATTTCCAGGAAAAGAAAGCAGAGTCATATAAGTCCTAGGATCACATTGACCACGTGTAGATGTAGCACTTTACAAACATCCCATGGGCTCCTGCAGACTTTGGAAACAATTACGAGGAATGGCTAAGACATCTGTCCACCCTAAATAGAAAGCGATACCTACGAGTATTCATTCAACGGTGTGTCAGAAATTGGCTGTTTGAAGCACTCATGTCTTTTTACAAAGTGAGTGGGTAGAGACCTGTATTCGGGTACCCACAAACCAGGTGGGCAGATGAAAGCAGAAAGGTGGTGGATGGAAGCATAAAGGCGTAGATTTTCACTCTGTCAATATTAATAACACCTTACACTTGAGAAGTGCTTTCTCCTGCAAACTGTTGCACAGCGCTTCCTTTAATCCTCCTCCTGTCTCTTTCTTTGGACCGTTGATTTTGTAAGAAACTCTTTGTTGGAATAACCATCTCAGGCTTAGATAAGAAAGACTCTTAAACTTTAATACTGGGAAAATTAAATGCCCAAATGAGACAGCCATGAAATCAGAGGGGTTTTGTTAATTGCATCAATCTAGTAAGTCCAAGAAAACCTGCTGACAGGGACTGTCTCATGGAAAAAAAGAGACTTGTTTGTAAGGTTAACTCTTAAACAAAACACAGGAGTCTTTTAGCCAAAGTTTTTAATCTTGGATTCCTCCCGAGTATTAAAATATGAATACCAAGTTGTTCTTTAAGGAAAGGCTTTTTAAAGTAGCATTTGTTTGGGGCAATTCCTGGCTTCACCAGAGACTTGGCATTCCTTCCCACCCTGAAAGGGGACTCTATAGTCATTTGGCGGGTCTCAGCTATTAATAGTAATAATAATAGCTACCGTTTGTTTATCGCATGCAAATTACGTGGCCAGTCCTGTGCCGAGCACAGCGCGTGCATCAACTCGTTTATAACCCAAAGTCCCCGCCCGCAAACCCTCTTACTGCCCCACTGTGCAAATGCGGGTTTAAGTGACCTGCCCAAGGTCACGGAGTTGCGACCAGCAGAGGCAGAACGCACACTCGGGCTTTCATTGCTTCTAAAGCTCACCCTGGCACTCGCGTGTTAGTGATGCTTCCTGTGCTTCCGGTAGCTGTTTAATTTAAAAGCAGATAGAACAGCCAAAGGTCCACTTTTGTGATTTTCTTATTCATGTTCTCTGTGGAAACATCATGTTTATGTGTTGGGCTTACCTGAAATGACACTTACCTGAAAGTACGACCAAGCAAAAGATAGGAGAATTAATCCATGACTTTCGTAAAGCTTGGACACAAGTTTTCTGAATGTACTTGCCACTAAAATAAGATTTATGTTGGCTGTTTCATTTTGTCTGAATTGTCCAATTCCGTTTCAAGTGAGCCTCTTGGTAAAACACAAAGGTTGGACTCAAAACCTTTGTTTATCTTGGAGCTTTCTAGCAGATCCAGTTCCTGGAATCTGTTGTAATGAGGCTGATTTAGTAAACAATCAGGCTATTGTACTCGCTAAAATAAAATGTCATCCCAATTCTTCTTTTAAATATCAACTTCAGTTGAAGTAGATCTCTATCAAAATACATTTGCATTCCTTTCAAAGAGATGGGAACTGACCACCAAACATTTCCACTAGGATTTTGAATAAGTGATGTATATTGGAGATGCTTCAAACATTCTTTGGGAATGAAGCTATAGTCATGCATGGCACAATGAAAGACATTTAAAAAGTGATTTTATTAACATGCAAGGCTTGGTTGCGAATCCAAGCCCTGAGATGCTTCGTCTTTGATTCCCATGAATAAAAATAAACTCTGTAAAGAAAGTTGCTCAATAATATCACACTGGGAAATCTCCGAAATTACTTAATAGTCTTCAGACTGTTCTTTAAAGTACTAAATAGTTTCTGAAAGGATTTTTTCATCTCTTTAAACACCAAGTCTGTTATTTTTGACAGCTGGGGGAAAAATAAGCTGCTGTGGTTATAGTCCTTTGAGTACAAAGCCCAACAGGAACTATTTTAATTTATCACTGAAAGAGGGCTCTGCAGAGAGGAAAGAGAAGGGGTGGAAAGAATGTGAGAGAGAGGGAGAGAGGAAAGAAGAAGGGAGAGAGGAGGGAGCAGGGAAGTAACTGTCAGTACCTGCTGATGTTGAAGAGACAGCAGACAGACTTAACAAGACTCTGTGTAAACTCACGTACAGTCACCTTTCCACAAGTGCAGCTTGGTAGCTCAGTTGATGAAGGAGACCCAGGTTTGATCCTTGGGTTGGGAAGACCCTCTGGAGAAGGAAATGGCAACCCACTCCGGTATTCTTGCCTGGGAAATCCCATGGACAGGTCGAAAGGGTCCAACACGACTTAGCAACTAAACTACTAAACTGTACCTCAAAACGAACAGCAGAGAATAGTCGTGAAAAAGCTCAAGGCAGTCTCCTTTACTTTTTGTAAAGACTTTGAACTTCTTTGCAGTGATTTCCCTGGCATCCTGAGGGTCTCTTTTCAAGATTGTAGCCTAGATCCACTACTGCCCAGGGAGTCTGCAGGTTCAATCCAAGCCGCCCTCCCCCAACTCCCACCAAAGGCTAGCAACAGAGGGAAGAGAGAAGGCGGCAGATCTCAGTCTTAAAGTGGCAGGGACCCAGCACTAGCAAATTGGAACAATTAAATTTAGGGAAGTTAAAAATCTCTGTCCGAG
>NW_011494715.1:8559106-8561568 GCF_000754665.1 Bison bison bison | reverse complement strand
GGAACTATTTTAATTTATCACTGAAAGAGGGCTCTGCAGAGAGGAAAGAGAAGGGGTGGAAAGAATGTGAGAGAGAGGGAGAGAGGAAAGAAGAAGGGAGGGAGGAGGGAGCAGGGAAGTAACTGTCAGTACCTGCTGATGTTGAAGAGACAGCAGACAGACTTAACAAGACTCTGTCTAAACTCACGTACAGTCACCTTTCCACAAGTGCAGCTTGGTAGCTCAGTCGATAAAGGAGACCCAGGTTTGATCCTTGGGTTGGGAAGACCCTCTGGAGAAGGAAATGGCAACCCACTCCAGTATTCTTGCCTGGGAAATCCCATGGACAGGTCGAAAGGGCCCAACACGACTTAGCAACTCAACTACTAAACTGTACCTCAAAACGAACAGCAGAGAATAGTCGTGAAAAAGCTCAAGGCAGTTACTAAACTATACCTCAAAACGGACAGCAGAGAATAGTCACGAAAAAGCTCAAGGCAGTTACTAAACTGTACCTCAAAACGAACAGCAGAGAATAGTCGTGAAAAAGCTCAAGGCAGTCTCCTTTACTTTTTGTAAAGACTTTGAACTTCTTTGCAGTGATTTCCCTGGCATCCTGAGGGTCTCTTTTCAAGATTGTAGCCTAGATCCACTACTGCCCAGGGAATCTGCAGATTCAATCCAAGCCGCCCTCCCCCAACTCCCACCAAAGGCTAGCAACAGAGGGAAGAGAGAAGGCAGATCTCAGTCTTAAAGTGGCAGGTACCCAGCACTAGCAAATTGGAACAATTAAATTTAGGGAAGTTAAAAATCTCTGTCCGAGGGGGATGTAACATGACTCCTAATGTCCATTCGGCTTTTCCTTACAAAATCACTTTGGTTGGTTTCTGCCTTTCAGCATTCCCTAACGGCCAGCTCATGAGGGCAGGGCCCTGTGTTCTAAAGGACACTATAGAGCGTGTTTGAGTAGGAGAGTCAGTGACAACACAGCCCGAATTTTAGAGGCCCCAGGAACCCCAAAGAGGTCAAACTTTTAGGTGAGACCTGAAGGAGCTGGTTGTAGGGAACAAAATAATAACCAAGAACCCTTTTCCCTGCTAACTGTTCTCAAGAAGACGGGCCTTGTAGAGCAATGCAGGAAGCCTAGAGGGAGGAGAGAGCCAGTTTCCACCTGAACGGGTCTAACCTGCAGAGAACAGATCCTCGTTTGCCTTTGGGCTGGACAGCTCTCAGGAGAGGCTAAAGCGGCTGGCGCCAGTATCACGCTGGTAGAGCCTCTAGCTTAGATTGTCAGTGTAAGGAGCCAAAGCTGTGACTTCAACCCCATTCAGCACGTCCTGATGCCACTGGCCACGGCGGGGGTGCTAAGCATCGGAAAAGAGAATGTTCAACATAACCCATCTCTCTACAAGGGGCAAAACGGACTACAACAAAACAGCCACCACCTAAATGCTACCAGCGGTTTACTCTTCATTTACTAACTCATACATTCTGTGTGTTCTCTGATGTCCTGGTTCCAACATCAGTATTTTCATCATCACTTATTTACCCCAGAATAACATAATCTCAGGATTTAAGACCTTTATTGTTGTTTTTGGAAACCAACACTTGAATTTAGCCAGACTCTGGTTACAGACTGCATGGAAATTCTGTCCATGAGCAGCGCGTTTCTCATTGGTCTTCCATTTATCTTGGCCTTGCACCTCAGCAGTGAATGACTGAGGTCATCCATTTCAGAACTTTCCTTGCATTTTCCCTGTTGCTGTGCTTCTGGTCGCTGAAAGGCCATTGTCTGTTTGTTATTTTAGTCAGTGAAAGGGGATGGAGGGATCACCCACTCTGAAGAAATAAATGAGAAAGACTCCAGCTACCAAGTAAGTGATCTGTAAACTCAGTTCGGTGGTGGGTTTAGCTGCTATGTTCTTGGTTCTTTCGAGCCTCATGTCCAGTCAGTTCTCAACCGCAGCCAACACATCTGACATCTCTAGGTCGGGCACCTACTGTATACCAGGCACCGTCTTGGACTTGGAAGACGCAATAAATGTTCATTACTGTGTTTATCAGCATGAGCTACCGTACGGTACCATAGAGAGGAGAGAAAATGAGTGTTTTGATTTTTCTTCTTATAAAGACACTATTCCTACTAGTTGAGGGCCCCATCTTTATGACATTAATCAGCCTTAAGTCTTTACTCCAAATACTCTCAAGGACAAGCTGGCTTTCCTCAGCTATTTCTTATTGTAAAGTCTCACACACACTGTTCCCTCTCTGCACATGGATAATTCCTCCTCGTCCTTCACATCTTGGCTTAAACGTCACCTCCTCAAAAACCTGTTCCCTTCCCACCCATCGTCTCTGCACCCCGTTCTTTTACTCCATGGCACTCGTCACACGTTGCAGGAAGTTGTCTGTCCGCTAGTCGTCTGTCTCCCTTCCCCTTCCCACCCCTGTCTGGGGCACTTGTGGAGCAAGGAAGGGACCAG
>NW_011494715.1:8543444-8559006 GCF_000754665.1 Bison bison bison | reverse complement strand
AATTCCTCCTCGTCCTTCACATCTTGGCTTAAACGTCACCTCCTCAAAAACCTGTTCCCTTTCCACCCATCGTCTCTGTACCCCGTTCTTTTACTTCATGGCTTCCCACCCATCGTCTCTGCACCCCGTTCTTTTACTCCATGGCACTCATCACACGTTGCAGGAAGTCGTCTGTCCGCTAGTCGTCTGTCTCCCTTCCCCTTCCCACCCCTGTCTGGGGCACTTGTGGAGCAAGGAAGGGACCAGGGACCTGTTTTTGTTTTTTTTTTTATCACACTGCATGGTGCCTGGTACACAGTAGCAGCTACTTCTGGAATAGATGAGTGGAAGACGTGGGGTCATGCGGGCTGTTTCTATCATTTTCTCTATCCTGGAGAAACAGTTATGTTTGTATAACTGTACATATCCTTTTTTTCCCCAATGGGAATCATTTCACGCTCAACATCCTATTTTATAATCTGTACTCTTTCTTAACTTAGAAATATACCTCCAAAAAAATGTCATCAATATTCTTCTTCTAATTTTGGTGATACGGAGACATGGTTAAGTGTATGGGCTGCAGGCTTCAGACTGCCTGGGTTTGAATCCTGGCTCAGCTGTTTTTCGGTTGTGTGACTAAAGGCAAGTTACCAATCCCTCCAGGCCTCAGTTTCCTCATCTGTATAATGGGGCTAGGAAACGCACTGCTTTATAGGGCTGTCATATTTGGATGGATCTATACGTGTGGAGCACGTAGAACATTCCTGGTGGAGAGGAGTCACTGGATTGTAGTTGCTGTAATATCTTACAGAAGAACCTGAACGAATGTTTGGCCAACCCAATTCTTCCTTACTCCACACACTTTCACACTGGTTAGGACTTCAGCTTATAAAGTCACACCCTCTGCTGCTGTTTCATTACTATTATGGCTTCTGACGATAAATTACTACCCTGTAATGTTGTTCATACACAAAAACACATTCTAGCAATTACTAAATAATTTATTATTTATACTTCCATAATAGTTGGTTTCTTTTACACATTTCAACATGTAATATATTGCCTTTTACAGCATTCACATTGTTTTTATCTTTCTTTTTTAACTGACTACTATACCCACCCTTCCTCCAAACCTATATTCTAGACCCCTTTGGAACTAAAAATCCCAAAGGGTACTGTCTTGGAAACATGATAAACTTCTGTTGTTCACTATGGAATATTTACATGTGTTTGTACATTTTGTCTGGAATCTGACAGTGAATCAGTTATGCCCATCATTTTGATTCTACAATCTGACTGTAGTCACTGGAGATCTGAACGAGCTGGAAATGTCATTCTATTTACACTCATCTAGGAATGTTTCGAGAGTTCTGTTTTCCAGGGTCTTGGATACAGACATGAGAATATTTGTGTGTAGTATTGGGAGATGACAAATGTTTAGCTTAATTTTAGGAGGAGGGGTAGACAGTCTCTGCTCCTTTTAGATTCTCCCTCTCTGAGGTATAAAAGCCTTAACTGATGCTTCCACAAAGAGAAAGCACAAGGAATTCCCAGCCTGGCTTGGCTTCCAGTGTCTGAATCAAATGGGACCTTCTGATGATCTTGTCCTCCAGCTTCCTGCCAACGTCCCTGGGTTCTAGGAGGGGACACACTCAGATGATTCAGATGTGAATAAGTTTTGTTATAAATTTTCAGAATGTATAGGGTCAAACCCCAAGCAAAGATTCTAAATCTTCTGCATTTCATGACAAAGCAATCATACACTGTTCAGACTCTTAGCTCATTTTGAAGGAAAGGACTCAGCCATGTATTGTTTCCAAATTTAGCTTCTAAGCTATTTTTTTTTAATTAAGCTAATAGGGATGGCGTAACCATGTGGTAAATAGACATGACCCACTGAAGGCTCCTTTCTTAAAAAAAAAAAACACAGTGTCAAAGGAGAGCTGTTTGTGGGGACGCCCCACTTCACACCTGAGTGATGAGCTAAGGGAAATGTTTTGGAAACATTGGGAAGGCCAGTTGCTGGCCATTCATTCCAGACTTACCATGTGTCAGGCGAGGTGCTGGATATAGAGCGATAGAAGAAACTCAGAGGAGTCTTATCCTCTAGAGCTTCCCTTCCATCAGAGGGAGTCAGAACACTTCCACATGAGCAAAGAAATCCCAAACATAAAGAAAACTCAGCAGTGTTCCCCAAGAAGGGGGTCAGGCTTCCTCAGACTCTCTCAGCTGGGGCTGCGTCTCCAAGGAGCACAGCTAAGCTGAGACCTGATGGAAAAGACGCGGCCCCTGAATCCCTGAGACACCCCGAGCAGCAGCGTAGCCAGGAGGAGGCTCCGCTTTCAGAGTCAGCTTCTGCAAGGGAGAAAAGCCCCCGGTGGCCGTAGCAGAATGAACAGGGCCAGGACGAGGCCAGTGAGGCACAGGGGCACCCGATCCAGCAAGTATTCCCCGAGCACCTCCTCTGTACCCGGCACTGGGACCTCCCATCCCTCAAAGCCACCGATGAGTGTT
Source organism: Bison bison bison (assembly GCF_000754665.1). Classification (NCBI taxonomy): domain Eukaryota; kingdom Metazoa; phylum Chordata; class Mammalia; order Artiodactyla; family Bovidae; genus Bison; species Bison bison. The sequence continues at coordinate 8,556,513 of NW_011494715.1, read as the reverse complement.
AAGCCAGGAGGACCAATTCGTCCCAGTCTGCCCAGGACTTTCCTGGTGTGGGGGCTTCCCAGGTGGAGCTAGCAGTAAAGAATCCACCTGCAACGAAGGAGACTCAAGAGACATGGGTTCGATCCCTGAGTCGGGAAGTTTCCCTGGAGGAGGAAATAGCAACCCACTCCAGTATTTCTGCCTGCAGAATCCCATGGACGGAGGAGCCCAGCGGGCTACAGTCCATGCGGTCGCAGAGTCGGACACAACCGAGCACACTTAACTTCCTGGTTTTAAAGCTGTAAGTTCCATGTCCTGGAACGCCCTCACGCCCAGAGAGGCCAAGACAGTTGCCCCCTTTGTGTTGGGCACCCAGGCACCACGTCCTCCGTGGGCTTTCCATCACCAGCTGCTGCAGTCCTCACAGCGTCATGAGGTACGATTCCGTTGCTCTATTGTTACTCCTATCCAGAAGAGGAAGCTGAGAGGTCACACCGTTTATTCCCGGTCACTCAGCAAGGATGTGATGAACCAGAGCCACGCCATGTTCTGTTGACTCCAGACACTGAGCTCTCAGTTACTCGCTGTGTCTTAAAATCCTCTGTGGGGCAAAGCCAGTTAACGGGGTGTGGGAACATGGGTGGCAGGGTTGCTGGTTTCTGCCTTTCTGCAGAGCAGCGTGCTGGGGGTGTCTGCCTCCTTGTAAGGCGAGTGTCTGCTCTGGGTGCCTGTCATACTTGACATCTGAGCATCTGCTACAACTTAGGCAGCTGGGATCCGACAGAAACGCTCATGAGGTGTGCTGGTACAGCAGCTGCTTGGGGAGCCCTGGATGCCTGAGGCTTTGCTCCGAGGAATCCCTTCCTCCAGGGTGCTGCAGTCTGGGGAAGGCTTCAGGACCTGGAAATTTTTCTCTGTCTTCTTGCTCATGTCTAAGAGGTGTGTTTGATCGATCCACTGATGTGAAATGATTACTCTCTACCTTCTGAATCAAAACTCCCACATTGCTGTAGAAGCTCTGTGACCCAAGTTTTATGAGTCACAAGTTGTGAATGTGGACCCTGTGGGCCAAATGCAGCCGCAGCAATAATTGCGCTGTGGTTGTTTGCTGTCAACAGGGCTTTAAAGCTTCTGCTGTCAGTATTTTTAAATAAACATATTTTGCATTTACTGTAATTCGAGTTCAAGTTTCCACTGAAAAACAACAGAAGATCTGACAGTGCCGAGCTATAATCTAATCATATCTTTGGTGGATCTGAGCAGCTGTTGCCCTTTTAAACAAGGCATCTGACCTTCAGCTCACCACAGTCTCCCCTGCTCCGATCTGTCTCCCCAACATCTAGGCCAGCATTGCTTGAACTGTTTTTCTTACACTAGAGAAATATTTCTTTGGCCTTAGGTGGCTTTTCAGTTCAGTTCAGTCACTCAGTTGTGTCCGACTCTTTGCAACCCCAAGAGCCGCAGCACGCCAGGCCTCCCTGTCCATCACCAACTCCCGGAGCTTGCTCAAACTCATGTCCATTGAGTCGGTGATGCCATCCAGCCATCTCATCCTGTGTCGTCCCCTTCCCCTCCTGCTGTCAATCTTTCCCAGTATCAGAGTCTTTTCCAATGAGTCAGCTCTTCGAATCAGGTGGTCAAAGTATTGGAGTTTTAGCTTCAACATCAGTCCTTCCAATGAACACCCAGGACTGATCTCCTTTAGGATGGACTGGTTGGATCTCCTTGCAGTCCAAGGGACTCTCAAGAGTCTTCTCCAACACCACAGTTCAAAAGCATCAATTCTTCAGCACTCAGCTTTCTTTACAGTCCAACTCTCACATCCATACATGACCACAGGAAAAACCATAGCCTTGACTAGACGGACCTTTGTTGGCAAAGTAATGTCTCTGCTTTTTAATATGCTGTCTAGGTTGGTCATAACTTTCCTTCCAAGGAGTAGGCGTCTTTTAATTTCATGGCTGCAGTCACCATCTGCAGTGATTTTGGAGCCCCCAAAAATAAAGTCAGCCTTTTACAAGTGGGGAGATAAGGTCAGCACTGATTATCCCAACCCTTAGCCTCTTTCATATTTTTATTTTATCTGTATGGCCCCCAGTGTCATTTCAGTTCAAGTGAACTGTGGGGAAAAGGCTTTGACCTCCTAACAGATTTTTGGTCGTCTGTAATTTACCTAGAATTTTGGATTTTGCAGCCTCAGTCCTCCAAACCATAGGAACCAAGTAGGATTGCGAACATTGCGTTTTACCATGAAAATATGTCCATTCAAAACTACAAATAAAACAATTGCCTTCTTTTACTGCTGTTTTATGAAGTGGCAGTGTCACACCAGAGATTAAGGGAGACAATCATGTAGAGAAGAGGAGGCGTACCCAAGGAAAGGCACACGTGGTGCAAGTGGGAGAAAGCCTCTCACAGCCGGCTCATGCGAAAAGGGGGCTTCAGGAACAGCTAGATCGGGGCATATGCGATGGCAGCGCTACGTGGGGTCTTTCTCCCTTTCTCGCTCTTCAGCTCTCATCTCTGCTTTTCCTCTGTGTCCCCGGGTTTCTTTTTCAAGCAGATTTTTTTCCTAGAAGTGTTGACAGTTCCTGAAGCTCCAGGCTTTTATCTTCACAGCTTCCGGCTCAAAGGAAAGGGAACAGACCTCTCTCTCGCTTGTTTTGGCAAAGCTTTGAGATCAGCTCAGGTTTAGCTGTGTTTGGCCAGTCCGAACCAATCCCAGCAGCTCCGTCATACACAATGCTCTGGTTGGCCAGGTCTGGGTCACGTGTCCTTGTCCAAGGATGAAATTAGGTGTGAAAACCACAGGGAATAAACCAGAGGGAAGAGTGGTTCTCCAAGGAAAACCCAGCTTGTAGTTCTAGAAGGAGTAAAAAATGCTTGCCAGAGAAGCATTCATCAGTGAATGAATGATCAGATTGGTAAATAAATGTCCCCTCTGTGATTTCATACCATGAAAGTATTTACACATCTTTTCTTATTTTTTTCCATCTCATCCAGGACTCACAGGTACACAGACACCATCCAACCTTTGAACATCTCTGTCTGAACGTATTTATTCACCTGCTCCTGAGTGTTGTCTTGCCGCCACTAAAAATGCACTTTGTTTGAACTTGCTCTAGACCTCGGACCCCACGGAGAAGGTGGTCGCTCCGCCACAGCCGGAAGCGGCAGCTGCAGCTGCAGGCCAGAAAGGCAAAGAGGGCCCGTCCAAGGACAAGAAGGCAGCCGCGGAGACCAACAAGCAGAAGGGCAACAGGCAGGAAGCCAAAGAGCCGGCCCTGGGCGTGGAGCCGGCTGCCGCGGAGGCGAACTCGCTGCCGAACGGGGACAAGCCCCAGAAGAGACCCGAGAAGCGGCGGCAGTCCCTCGGGGGCTTCTTCAAGGGCCTGGTGGGTAGTCGGGGCGCCTCCCCTCTCGGGGCTTTTGGGCCCCGGCTGTGGGTCCCGCCTCCAAAGGCGACCAGCTGGCTGGCCACCAGGTGGCCAGACCTTTGCCAGACAAACCCTGAGCGCCTGCTGGGGGCCAGGGGCAGAGAGCCCAGTGTGTGCAGGTGCGTGAGGTGCTGGCGCAGGGCGGAAAACAGGAGCTCCGTTTCGGGCCGTGGGCAGCTCAGCCAGCTGTGCGGGCTGCGCAGAGTACTGGCCCGCTCCCACGTGAGCAGGGAAGCTATTCCAGCTGTTCAGCCAGGAAACGCTGGACCCTTGCTTATAGCCTTCCTGGGCTGGTTTGCTGCTACAGTGCAGAAATGGCCAAAGAGGGGCCGCAGCAGAAGAGACAGTCAGGCAGCACGCTTCTCGGACCGCCTTGGAGCGCTGATGGCGCTTTGGCACCGTGATGCCCGCAGAGATGGTGAGCGGTGGGTAGACACTAAGTCTTGTTCACGCCACCGAGCCCTTTGTCTGAGGCCAGGCTTCCTTGCATTCGTCACCTCTTTAATGATGGCAACATCCCTTTGGGGTAGAAACGCTTCTTCCTTAATCCCTCCATCTTCCTGTTGTCACGAGACTCCAACAGTGGTGAAGAAGGGAGGGCTTTCCTGCCACTTTGCAAGGATCCAGTCCAGCCCCGAGGGCTTCCAGGCTGGGCACGTTTCCCCGGGGGTTGCCTGACCCCTCTCCTGAGAGGGCAATGCTAGCAGCAGGCCCGTCACCAGTCAGGGAACCATTGCCACCTCGTCACCTACGGAAAAGGAGCCTCCAGCTGCCCTCGGCCCCTCCCAGCCCAGCCTCCCTCCCCAGAAGCTACAGCGCCAGCCGCTCCCCAAGTGACCTTTGCCCTCCTGGTGGCGGCCTTCATTCTGGCCCCTCTCTCGTCCTCCTTTACCTGCTCGGATTCAGATAGAAAGCAGCCTGCTTGGTGTTACATGAGAACTTTGCAGAGATACGTTTTGTAAGCAAAGTAAACAGCCAATACGGTTAGAAAGTGAACAGAGGGTTGATGGAAATTAGATCTACCTGGGGACGGTTTTCTACACCACCCCCACATCCCCAGGTACTGTTCTTAGCACATCATAAGCCAGGACTCGCCTTGTCTTAGAACAGCTCTCTGAGATACATGTCATCACCTTCGTTGAGATAAATGTCATGCCTTTTATTCTAAAGATGAGGAAACTGAAGCACAGAGAGTTCAGTCATTTGTCCAAGATTTCACAAAGCTAGAAAGGAATATACACAGGCATGGAGCTCGGGCAGCTCACCGGAGACCATTCTCTTACCCACCACCCACGAATACGGCGTATTTATTTAGGACAGCACCTGGCATAAAATGCTAAATAACTGGTGATTGCTATTGTTGACATGACAGATCTTCACGTTCTTTTGTTATTTCCTCCAGGGACTGAAGCGGATGTTGGATGCTCAAGTGCAAACAGACCCCGTGTCCATCGGACCAGCGGGCAAATCCAAGTAAACAAATCTTCACGGCTCCCATCAGGTTCCGCCACCGAGATGTCTCCTCCCGACTCTGTTTCCCCCCAAACCCTCTCCATCTGTATATTTTTTCTTCTGATGGCCATCCCATGAAAGTCTGTCTCCGAATTAAGCCTGAGCTGTTGTATATTGAGGTGTATTATTTACGTCTCTGGTCCAGTCTTCCCTGGTAAATAACTGAAAAGATGGCTTAGCAGGTTAACTAGCCAGGTCTGAAGATGGGTCCCAAGCAGGTTTGGGGAGGGGCAGAGAGGACTGCATTCTGGTTAAGTTATGAAAAATGGCGAGGGGCAAGTAAGTTGCAGAACGGAAAAGACTGCTGGAAGGAATTAAGCTTTGTAGTCAAGGCGTGCTCATCCTCTCGGCTTGAAGAGGAGAGGCGAAAATCCGTTTGTTTAAGTTCACGTTTCAAGGAGGGAGACCGTGGGCTGTGTGTTGTTGGGAGGTTGCCAATTTTCTGGAATGGAATGTGTGGGGAATGACAAAGGAATGAATAAGAGTTGTTTTTCAAATAGGGTCCTTGAACGTTATGGACGAGAGGGAAAAGATTGACTGGAGAGGACTTGACATGATTTGGAAAAACAGTTGCTTTTTGAGGCTCAGCGACAAGGGCGAGGATTACAACTTCAAAAAAAAAAAAGAAAACCCAAACCAAACCAAATAAAATACGTTGCGAGTTTACTTTTGCAACACTAGGGGGCGCCAAGGTCTCCGTTTTCCTCCTGCATCCGTGTCCCTAACAAAGATTTGGTCTCTGCAATCTTACATTATTAATGTTTCTCAGATGGCTGAGGGGCTTGCTTCATCTGTTCTGTCTGACACTTATCTCAAGTCTGTCTGTAATTTCCTAATGTTCTCAGGATGTGCTCTGATAAAACCCTCCCATAACCCCAGTTAATAATAAAAATTTACAGAAGATTATTCAAATACCTGAGTTTTCTTTAATACTTGTACAGAGGAGTACATAGGACCATGGTGTATTAAAATGTAGTTCAAAACCTAGCCATATGATTGACTGATATCCTGTATACTGTATCTTTTTCTGATTTAATAAAAAAAAATACGTTGACATCTGAACGATCTTTTAATGTTCAGCTTTTAAAGCAGGTCTCGTCTCTCTGTCTGAGATGGCTTTATCTTCCATGTCAGAAAATCGATGCTTCCCCGTCTTATTTCCTCTCCCAGATCTTCCTCGATTTCCTCATACGTGGGCATGTGCACACACAGATGTGTAACATATACTCACTGCCTCTGGCCACACTGACAGAGCAGAGCCTGACACAGAGACTCAGTGCAGGTGCGAGCCTGAAGGCAGGCTCCCAGAGGAAAGGGAGGAAGAGGAAGACAGCGCAGGGTCTGGTCTCAGCTGGAGCGGAGTTTCGTTCGGTCTCCCAGGGGGCCCTGGAGTGTGATTCGTACCACAAAGTTGGTTCTACTACAGGCAAGGAGGCTGGCCTCTGTCCCCTTGTTGGAGAGCCATGGACCACCCTGGGAGGTGTTGGGCCAGGCACGCTCCTACAGTTGAGCTGAGAAGCTGGGATCCCTCGGGCTGGAGGTTAAGAGTCAGTCGGAGTGCCCACAAGTGACACATAGAGCAGGTGTGTATTTACACGCACAGATGCACACACACACTCAGGGACGTGTTTCCATACAGGGATAGATGGACGCACGCACACGTTCAGTCTTACACAGGCAAACGGACACGCGTGACGGACCCAGAACCGCGGGCCCCGCGGCTCTGACAAGGCCACTGTGTGTACAGTCCACCGCACTGTGGCTAGAAATAGCATCAACACCTGCTCCTGAGAAGTCCGTACCTTAGGCAAAGAAAACTTTGGCTTGAGCAGAAAGGCTTTTGGAAAATGTGTTCAGGACAAAAATATTTCCCCAAAAAAAGTTTGGGAGGCCCTTGGCTCCTAGGACCCGCCGGCTACCAGCTTGGACTGGCTGCGTCTGAGAGCCCAGCTCCCAGAAAAGACCAGAGGCTTTTTCCTTGGGGTGGGTTTGGCTTCTCCAGCCCTCCCGCCTGAACCTGGAGATTCCTCTGTCTGTGACTCACCCAGCGGAGAATGACCTCATGTTGCTTCATGTCTGCATGCTTAACTTGGCCCAAATCAGGGGAAAAAACCCTCTGGGGAAGACCTCAGTGGGGGATGACTTTCCCTCCATCATCCCCATCACAGCACATGGGATGATTCAAGGCAAACAGGCAGCCGGTCACTGCTTTGTCTCTAAACACCGCGGGGGTTGCCTGGTATGACCTTTGAGCTCTGGCCATGCCAGTCTGTTGAGAAAGGTGGCAGTGTTATTTGCAAGTTTCACCTCACTGCACACAGGGGCTTTTTGCCCTGATGAGAAATGTCTCCAGGGCGAGACTGACTCACTAACGCCAAAGGAGCCCTCCCACCCTGGGAAAAAAGTTTCAAACTTTTAAAAAGAAGTTATCTGCTGAGAATCTTGCTGCAGAGCATGCCAACAGTTTCCGTAACTGGTTTCCCATCCTCCTGGCCAAAAAAAGAAAGCCATCTTTGAATGAAATTGCTTGTTCTGTTTCTAAGAAAACTTAAGCCAGAGAGGACTCTAAAAATTATTGGGGAGATTCTAAAGCCAGTTGTAACCTGAAAAGCAAGTTAAAATTCCATTTTTTTAGTTTGGTGGGGTTTGTTTGGTTTTAATTGGAGAGCCCATTCCTGACACATTTGCAATAAATACTAATTTCCATGCTTCCTGTTGGGTTAGGGGTGAAAAGAGTGGCCACTCCCCAAGTGAGTGGGGAAAGCTCCGGGGACACAGATTCACAGAGGGGCTGAAGTTCTTAAAAGGGCAGCACCCAGGAATGCCCTTGGGATACCAAAACCACCCACAGTAAAATGTTAAGAACACCCCAAAATAGAAAGAAATTAACACCTGGGGGAGGGGCCACAGGTGCCTTTTTGAAGCTGACATGCTCGTTAACTTATTATTTATTTTCAGGGGTACATGGACGTGTCTTCTCCTGTGTCAAGGCGTGGCCTTTCCAAGACTTGGGCTGTTGAGCTGAACGGGCCACCATCCGGGAAAACCACCACCACCACCAACAGGGAAATGCTGCTTGCCAGCTCCAGCCAACGGCGACCTCCGGACTGATATCCGTAAAAGAAGTCATTCAAACCACAGTTGTTCTCAGCAGCCCCTGAGGTCTCTCATGAATTCATGCTGGGGAGAGAGGCACATGCCACCCAAGGAAAATGCCAAAAAGGGAAGGAAAAGAGAAAGAGAGCGAAGTCCTTGTGGTTTTGTTGCGCCCCCTGCCCTTTAAACAAATCATCAGGGATTTGCACACACGCGCACACACACACACACACACACACACAGAGACTCTCTAGCTGCATTGCTGTTGTTTGTGTGCAAACAGATGCACTGGGGTCCCATTTAATGAGACTCCAACAGGTTCGAATCTGCGCCTTGCTGGCTGCTTCTCCAAGTGCCTGGAAGAGAGCAGGCCTGGCGAGCAGCATTCCTTTTGTCAAAGAATCCCAACCTGATCTTAAGCCTGACAAACCAGAACCAGCTCCCCACGCTGCCTGAAAGAGGAGGAAAGGAAGGTGATTGCCAGTATTAACTCACCCAAGTTGCAAATGCAGGGAATGCGCTTTGCAGAAATCTAAAATGATCCTTACCAGCTTCTAACTATCCTCCCAAGCCCTCTCTCGGCCTTTTATTAATAAAAAGGCAGTTCGCACGGTGAGTAGAATTTAGCTCCTCTCTGGTCTAGACCTTGTTCATTCTGTCAGTGGAAATCAAGTGACACCAGCCATCCCCCACCCCAATCCCGGAAATTACAGGCTCCATTAGGAAGAAAAGGAATTTACAGAGCAGCAAATTCTGTAAATTTGTAATTGAGATCTCTAGCACTGGCCTGAAAGCCTGTCAGAATCCAGTCCTTGGCATAAATTGGTTTTCAGAGGAGCTTAACTCTTTTGTTTCCCTCTCTTGGAAAGCCACTCACTGGAGCCTCTTCACCCCCTGGCCCTTAAACTAGCCATTGCCAGTGCCTGGATAGCAAATCAGGGCGATTTTATGAAAGTAAGGCTAACAGTTGGGCTTCCCTGGTGGCTCAAATGGCAAAGAATCAGCCTGAGATGCAGGAGACCTGAGTTCCATCCCTGGGTTGAGAAGATCCCCTGGAGAAGGGAAATGGCAACCCACTGCAGCATTCTTGCCTGGAGAATCCCATGGACAGAGGGGCCTGGCCGGCCATGGTCCATGGGGGCACAACTGAGCAGCTAACACTTTCACTTTTACCAAAGGCACATTGTCACACTTTACGGTTTGCAGGCTGCTTTTTGACTAAGTTATCTAAGTTAAAGCCGTGTGCCCTAACTGGACTTTACAGCATCCTCTGTTGTATTTCACAATGAGAGGGAATGGTGTGCACTCTATGGCTTCCTCCCCTCCCGAAGGTGCGCTCCTTAACAAAATGGCCCCCAGCAGGATCTGGCCATGATTGCATGCGATTTCTTCTCCTTGAAGGTTTTCTATTTAAATCTGGCCACAGGAGGGAGTTCCAAGACCTGGATCCCAGATCTCTAGCCTGGCCCTTTTCTCTGACCACTGACCAGGAGGTTGGGCTGAAGCAACTCTTAAGAGTGCGTTTGTTGGGTAACTCCTAGAAAGTGGTTAAGTTTCACGATGAGAACTAGGGTAGGAGGGCCAGCCTGCTGAGTCCATTGCTCCCTGTGATTCTCAGTCCCCCGAACAAAGGGAAGGTTGGTTATTGGTTGGTTTTTCCATTTTTATCAGCTCAGACTTAGAAGAAGCTTGAGAAGGGTAGTGTGATTGTAAATAGTTAAGGGTAGAGTGATTGTAAACGGTTAAGTTGGTGTCACTGCCAAGCGTGGAAGTCACCCTTACACCCAACGAGAGGAGACGGCAAGTGACTTACCCTGTCAGTTTCCTCCCTGAACAGGAGAGTAAAAACAGTGCATAACTCGTGGAGCTGCTGTGAGCATGCACTGAGATGGAGCAAGGCAAACCCTTTGTGCAATGGCTGGTACATTAGAAACAAAAAAACCAGTACCGGAGGGCTGTTAGAGTGCAGGGAATGTTAGCACCAAGTCCCTGAAAACTCGTCCTCAAGTTGGCTAGTTATAACGACAACAGCAGTAGGGATGTTTATCATTCTGTGTGATAGGTGTTTTGTTACAACCTGGCTCTGATCTTCTGGGACTCAGCTCTGCCATGTCCCAAATGAGTTGACTTCAGCAGTGCGAGACAAGGGAAGTACAGGATCAGCGTCATCAGTTTTGATTCACCATTTCCGTGAAAACTGATGTTGAGAAGGTGACTATGATGATGCAGTAAGCAATAAAGCAACTGTGGATATCAGGATTTTTAAAGTTAGCCATTCCCCAAGCCGGCCAGGCCCCTTCAAGCTCCTGATGGGACTTGAGCAATTATGACGCCTGCCCTGCAGACCAGGGTCGTTAGACTGTGAGCCCGTCAACATCAGGCACCTTCTTGTCTCATTCACTGCTCTATCATCAGTGAACAATACCTGGGCACAGTAAATACCAAATAAATAGCGCCTGCATGTGTAAGTTGACAGCTAAGTATTTTAAGGCCATGTCCATTGGAGAGAGGGTTGCCTTATGCTCTGGCTTGACTTTAACTCCAAGTGTTGGATCACTCTCATCAGTCTCCCCTCCTCAGGTGCCCAGCTGAGTGGTCCTCAAAGTGTGGTTCCATAACAATCAGCGGCAGCTGAGAACCAGTTAGAAATGCAAATTGTCCAGCCCCCTCCAGACCCAGGGTAGAGCCTCGCACCCAGTGCTCTCACAAGCCCTCCAGGTGGTTCTGATGCAGGGAAAATTAAAAACCACTGGTCAAGGTTGAGCTCTAACTTCACTGAGTGTCAACCAAAAAAAGACCAGTTCTGAACATGCAAAGATAATCACAGCTAACCTTGGAATTTACTATACAGGTCAGGTATTGTGCTTCACAAGAAGTCCCTTGTTTACTGCCCATTTTACAGATGAGGAAAACAAGGTTTAGAGAGGAGAAGCAACTTAGCCTGCGGACACACAGGTCAGAGCCAAGGTTGCAACCCAACTAAGCTCTTCTTAAAGGCGTATTTTTGCGTCTGTGAGAGATACAGACAGACACAAAGACAACTGGAATATCAGTAACGCAGGGCACGGTGGTGCTTAGAGGAAGACTCTGCCTCAGGACTAACGGGGACGGAGCTTGGCCGTTTCAGGAGGTGACGGTTGAACTCACTCATAAAGAATGGCCAAAGGGGCTCCCAACAGAACGGAAGTGCAAAAGGCCAGCGTTTACAGAGGGAGTGGCAAGTAGGTCAGCATGGCTGGAGTGAGGCTGTGGGGAAGACAGATGGTGAAGGCTGGAGAGGAGGCAAGACCACATCCACAGGGACACGCAGAAAGGAGCCCGCAGTGAGAAGCTTAAACCTTCTCCTGTGGGCAGCAAGGAGCCAGGGAAGAGCTCTGGGCTGGAGGGTTACAGAAGCAGATGTGTGCCATGGTTGCAGGTGGATCTAATGCAAACTCAATTCAACTAATATTCCCTGGATCCCTTGAGTGACCTCAACTACCAGACACCATAAAGTGTCATCATTTTACTTTAAACCTCGTCACAGAATATAAGAAATACTCAGACAAGACCTCTAAATGGCCTTGGTCCTTGAAAGGATGCTTGAATGCTTATTTCCAAGTGTCATATATGTGAGTTTGGAATTTAGCCCCATCGTCCAGCTGATTACCCACATCTATGACCTTAGGCTGTGAGATCTTTAGTTACTTTACCCTAGCTTGCTTCTCTGTAGAATGGAAATAATCGGGGAACTTAGACTTGATGAGAAGAGTAATAAGACAACCATTTGTAGCTTGTTAGTATAGTGTGTTAGTTGCTCAGTTAGGTCCGACTCTCTGCGGCTCCGCTGACTGTAGTTCACCAAGCTCCTTTGTCCTTGGGATTCTCCAGGCAAGAATACTGGAGTGGGTTGCCATTTCCCTCTCCAGGGGATCTTCCTGACCCAGGAATGGAGCCCAGATCTCCTGCACTGCAGTCAGATTCTTTACTGTCTGAGCCACCAGGGAGATGAGACAACACATTCGTAGCTTGTCAGTAGAGTGCCTGGCAGATAAGCGCTCAGAAAGCACACTGATGAGGATGCCCAGGACACCTGCCTGAGGCAGAAGGCATGTCTTCTCTTTCAAGGGCTCCAAGTCCACCCAGTCCTTAGGACACCCTTAAGCTGCATCCTTGTCTCTCCCTGTTCTGGTAACCTGATTGTCTGGCTCATCCAAGAAAAGAGAAAGAAGGGAGAGAAAACATGTTGATTTTCCCTGGTGTCCGTTCCATTCGAAAGTAAAGTAGAATTGAGGGGAGGGGACTCAGGTCTCCCTTTAATCTTCCTTGGTTGTATCTGCTTATTAGCCATGTTGCCATAGTAGCAGATGCTGTGGATGCCCCATTGGTCCTCAGCCCAGCTCTGAGTTCACCCACAGCCCTGATAACGTTCACGTCCATGGTCCCTCCATGATTTGCTTTTCTTCTTGATGGCTTCCTCCATGGGCTGTGGGAACTTGTTCAGTGCACATGCAGGATTCCTGGAAATGCCTGAAAGTTCACGTTTCCAGGGGCACCCTCAACCAAGGAGAGATGGAAGATGACACATAAATAGGTCAGCTTCTCCATATTTGGGGGGTCTTCTACATGTTTCCACAGAGGTCCCCAGCAAGAGCCCACAGTAGTAACACACTCATAAATACACCCTCCCTCGCTCGTGCTCCCTGGGACCCATTCTCAAATAAACGACTTGCACGCAACCTCTCGTCTCGGGGTCTGTATCTAAGCACAAACATCTGTGTCTCCCTTAGGCTTTCGTCAGGGGATCTAGCTTTGGGCCAAGTAGTTTAACAGAAAGGGGGTTAATAACGGCACTGGTTTCAAAGGTGCTGGAAGAGCTGACAAGGCAACCATGTGACAAGGAGACCACGCAGAGATGAGACCCAGAAGGAAGCCACAGCTACTATTAGGGCCAGACAGATAACAGGGGGAGGTTTGGTTACCAGACCAGGGAACCTGTGGTCCTGTGGGAAACGGAGAGCCCTGTTGGGGGAGGGGAGGACTGCCTGAGGGCGGCTGGGGTGGGG
>NW_011494715.1:8532935-8543283 GCF_000754665.1 Bison bison bison | reverse complement strand
AGTGCCTCCCACTGGCTGACCTGAACGAGAAGCCACTTGGTTCTATGGATCCTGGGAAAGGTAGTTTGAAGGCAAGCCTGGAAGGAGGACGTAAGAGCGAACAGGCAAATGCCCAGCACAACCTGAGGTCCTGCTTTGAGAGAGAGAAAAAAACCCACCACCACCAGGGCGCGGCTTTGGCTAGGGCCCCACCCTCTCCCTGGATCTACATACGTGAACATGTATGTTGCGGTCCCTGTGACAACCCGGCCCCCTTCGTCACCTTCAGGACAGGGTCGACGTTAAGGATGCAGGCTCTGGGTCCAAAGGCCGGGTTGGAATGCAAAGGCACTTCCCTCCCCGCCTCGCTTCCCGCGCGCAGAGCGGGGCTGGTGGTGGAGGCCCCTCGCGGGTTGCGCGGGCTTTAAGGAGACACCCTCCCTGCAGATGCGCCTGGCGCGTCGTCAGGGCCTGATAAAGGTTCACACTTATCAGCACACTGTGAGTTTGAACTGGCGTTTGGGCATTTGGACACCCATTAAAATTCCTGCTCGAACTTGTTTCTTCTTCCCTTTACCACTCCAGCCCCCAGCTTTAAGTCTAGAATCCGAGACTCTGCCTCCAGTCTCGACTGCGCCGCCATTAAACGACAAAAATAAAACACCGAAAAACGTTTCCACTTTCACAGAAGTCCTGCCAGGACCGGGGAAGGAGCAGCCCTTCCCCACCCGTCTTGGCTCACAACCCTCCCTCGCAGCCCCCGCCCCTCCCTCTCTCGGCCACTTGTTCACAAGTAGCTTAGCAGTTTTGAGGATACAAAAACAGGAAATTGTGCACCAGTCCTGACTAAAGCTAAAAACGCTTGAGCAAACCCTTCATCGCACTGATTTCTTCAGCTCTCAGAAAACGAGGGCCTTGAAAAAATCAGGCCCCCTGGCCGAGATCTCTGGATTTGCTTAATCATTTCCTTTGCAAATGTGTAACTTCTTTGGCCACGAAGAAGAGATGGTGAGAAAGAGGGAGGCGGGAGGTGAAATGTTTGAAGTCAACCACAAGACAAGACAGGAAATTCTGGAATGGGGGTGGTGGTGGTGACGTTTCTTTCATTCCTCGGTGCCACAGCAGTCTCCGAGAGCAACTCTGGAAAAATGACCAGAATAGGAGATTTTTATTTTTTTTGCTGTTGACTCTGACTCAGAGGGAAATGTGGGCATCTTCATTCAGGGGATGAATGGAGATCATCAGAGCCAAGAAGACTCTGGGTTGTCCCCATCTGCCCTTTATTTGGAGTTTCCCAGGTGGCTTGGTTGTAAAGAATTTGCCTGCCCATGCAGGAGACTTGAGACGTGGATTTGATCTCTGAGTCAGGAAGATCTCCTGGAGGAGAAAGTGGCAACTCCAGTATTGCCTGGGAAATCTCATGGACAGAGGAGCCTGGCGGGCTACAGTCCATAGAGTGACAAAGACTAGGACATGCCTGAGCACACGTGCACGACCCTTTATGTGATCCAAGCAGCAAACACTTGTTGAGAGCCTATTCTATCCTTGTCATTTACAGATATGAGGAGGAAGAACAATTTTAACTCTACACTCTTGCTAATATAGCTGTGATGTATATAAAGCAGAAACCCCCACATCTAGAAGGAGAAATAAATTCATGGTCTTAGTTGTAAGTTTCACCTTCCTTCTGTTAGTAACTAAAAAACAAACCAACAAAGGCAAGTTAGTAGCAATTAAAAAAAAATGGCCAGCACTCTTTATACACTTGGTTTAATCAGTTTATAGAACAAAGCAATCAATAATGGCAAAATATATATTCTTTTTAAAGTACACATGGAATATTTACCAAGATTGACATGTGCTGGCCTATTGAGTAGGTCTCAGATTTAGAAGGAGGGGTGGGCAGGGTTTGCTGTTGGATTGGATGTGAAGATCAGAGAAAGGCTGGAGTCAGGGCTAACATGGAAGGATCGGCGTTCTGAAGTCAAGAATGACTGGTTCACGCATAATTAGCATTTTGGAAAGATAGGAGTGTGTGTGTGTGTAGCACTCATAAGATAGGAGTATTTCTATGTGTGAATCAAGGTGGGAATGAACCTGTGTCCACCTGAACATGAAGCAATTATTCAAACTTGGTTTCTGGAATATTCCCAGAGTGAAACAAGCCCCTGGTTTTATCACTGTCTTCTCAGTTTAAGTATTTGCTTGTCTTGTGAACTGAGTAGGCATTATCTGTTTCCGTTTGGAATGGTGGACACAAAGAAATAACTCTTCACAAGTTCCATGGTGTTGACAAACACTTCTGAAAAAAATGAAGTGGGTGACCCAATTCCTGGCCTCCTTTATCAAAGAGGGATTGGTTTATTCATTGACCAATTGAGTATCAGTTGTGAGTCTGGGTCTGGGAGAGTGGTAAGAAAAGCAGAGGCCACTCCAGGATGGCTGGGGAGGCAGCCCCTTGCAAGGCCAGGTATCCAGGAACTCTCACGTGCCCAGTTGTGTGCCAGCCCCTTGTGGATAGGTTTGAAGTAGTCATCAAGGACACTCTGGGACTCAGTTCTCCTATGAACCATCTCTGAGACATTGGGCTTACATAAAACATCTTCTCTCAGTCTCTTCACTGTAAAATGGCAGTGATGTTACTGATAATACCATCACTGTAGAAGTACCAGATCAAATTCACAGCCTGCTCAGGGCAGTGCCTGAGACTAAGTTAGCACAAAATCAGCGTTTTCAACTCTTATCATTATGCTGCTTCCAATATTTTTATCCTTTTAAAAAAAATACTGAAATCAAATATGCTTTAAAGACCCCCTGTGTTGCACAGCATTTCCTCATAGCTCACTCTGTACGTAGTGGTTTGGAACTCTACTCCCCACGCCTGGACGGCCCTCTGCCCTTCCCTCTCCCTGCTGGCAGTCACTGCCTTGTTCTCTGTTTCTCTGAGTCTGTTGCTTTTTTGCTAGAGTCACTAGTTTATTTCTAGATCCAAATACAGGTGGTGGTGTGTATATATGCGTATATATGCAAATATGCCCTAAGCACCATATATATTTGTCCTTCTCTGTCTGGCTTATTTCATTTAGCATAATGCTCTCTCAATCCATCCATGTTGTTGCAGATGACAAAACTTCGCGCTTTATTCTGGCTGAGTGGTATTTCATTGTGTCTGTTTATGTCCTGCGTCTTCTTTATCCACCTCTTTTGGACACTTAGCTTGCTTCCGTATCTTGGCATTTGTGAATCATGCTTGTCATTATAAATCTTGCACTGGGACTCATCTATCTTTTCAAACTAGTGTGTGTGTGTGTGTTTCAGATATACACCCAGGAGTGGGATTGCTGGTAACTCTACTTTTAGTTTTTTGGGAAACTTCCATGCGCTTTCCATAGTGGCTACACCAATTTACGTTTCCATTCCCACCACCGGTGTATGAGGGCTCCCTTTTCCCCATATCCTTGCCAACGTTTGTTAATTCTGTTCTTTTTGATAACAGACATTCTGACAGGTAGGGGGTGATCTCTCATTGTGGTTTTGAGTCGCATTTTCTCAGATGATTAGTGAGCGTTTTTTCATGTGCCTCTTAGCCATGTGCATGTCTTCTTTAGAAAAATGTCTACTCAGGCCTTCTGCCCACTTTTAATATGGTTGTTTTTTTATGTTGAGTCACATGAGCCATTTATATATATTTTGGATATTAACCCCTTATCAATCATATCATTTGCAAATATTTTTTTCCCATTCAGGAAAAGTAGGTTGTCTTTTTGTTTTGTTGATGGTTTCCCTTGCTGTGCAAACTTCTAAGTTTAATAAGGCACCATTTGAAATCATATATGTTTCAATATTATGGGAGAATAAAGACAAAGAACCCATGATAATCCCATCTTCCTGACTCAGCCTTATTTTTACATACTCCCTTCAGATTTTTTTTATATAGATTATTTCATAGTTATGAAAGTACCTTGCAAACAGCAGGTGATTAATAAAATGCATATTGACTGCCTGACTATCCAGTTCAATGCAAACTATTTTATATTATGCTTTGTTCATGTGGCCAAGTCACTTCAGTTGTGTCCAACTCTTTGTGACCCTGTGGACTGTAGCCCACGAAGCTCCTCTGTCCATGGGATTTATCCAGGCAATACTAGAGTGGGTTGTCATTCCCTTCTCCAGGGAGCCTTCCCAACCCAGGGATTGAACTCACCTCTCTTATGTCTCCTGCATTGGCAGGCAGCTTCTCTAACGGGGAAGCCCACCGGGGAAGCCCATGCTTTGTACACGTAAGCTCTATGATATGATGTGATGTTATAATCATCGCGTGTACATTCCACTTATGTTTTTTCATAAGATGCGTGGCTCTAAGCTCTATGGCGCTAGGACTTCTCGTGTCAGTGTGCGAGCTTGGCTGAGCCACTTTTCTTTGCTGTACTGTCGTGCGTAGAATTACTACAGATCACTCTGCTTTGAACTCCACCACAGTGAGTCGTTGTATATATTGTGTTTTGCCTTTTTTGTAAATTTCCTAAAATGATCATAGACTATGGAATTAAACATCCCAAGCTAAACCTTCAAGTTAGCTGAGCAGGAAGCCCCAAAAGATTAAGCCAAAATGGGATTCCTTCTATAAGATCAGGTTGTAATAAAATGAACTGCACAAGATGATTAAACCATGTGTGATCCTATTTTCGTTTTGAGGTATTCGCTTTTCACTCTTTCAGAAAACATTGAAAACCCACAACTCCCTCCGCACAGATCAATAAAAGATATGAGTGTTTTGATGTATTTGTAAACAAAAGCAACAGTACTTCCACTTTAAGCAGACACGTGTTTTTTTAAAAATGCTCATCAGACATCTGGTTAACCCAAAGGCTGGCTTTAAAAGGCTGCAGAGCAAGATTCTCGGCTATATAGTACGTTTCCTGAAGCAGAAGCCCCCTCAAATCTTAGGGTGTGTTGGGTGGGTGAATTTCTCTCTCGTTGCGCTGGTGGAACAGAGAGGAAGGAGCAATGACAGCAGTCTGCTTAAGTGAAGGCACTTCCCTAGCGATCAGAGACAGCCAGCTGCACTCGACGTCCGCTTGTCTCAGCAGTGACGGGTGACGGGTGAAGGCGAGTCTGGTGTCCTCGGGGCCCGCAACCGGGGGCATGGAAAGCACCTTTGTCAGGGGCTACCTTGTGACTGAAGGTATGTTAGCAACTAACTGAGCAAGGCAGGATCCAGTCCCTGATTCCAGAGTCCCTGAGCCCCGCTATGTAACAGTACTCTCTCTCCAGATTGGTTGTTCTCCTGTTCTGGTTGACTCCAAAGTTCACTGGAAATGGAAAGAATGCAAGAGGGGAGGCCAAGGAGAAGGCTCCTGCTGTGACTTCTTGGGAGAAGATGGTAGCTGAGACTAGCGTCATTGCTGAAGAGGTGGTGAGAAGTGGCTTATTCAAAGGACTTATTTGAATAAAACATAACGGGATAATATCATCTATGTGGACGCCAGTCATATACCCATAAGAGGGCTCAAGCTCACTGCCTAGCAGGTGTTAGTCACTTAGTCGTGTCTGACTGTTTGCGACCCCATGGTCTGTAGCCCTCCAGACTACTCTGTCCGTGGAATTTTCCAGACAAGAATACTGGAGTGGGTTGCCATTCCCTCCTCCAGGAGTTCTTCCCAGCCCAGGAATCAAACTCAGGCCTCCCACATTGCC
Source organism: Bison bison bison (assembly GCF_000754665.1). Classification (NCBI taxonomy): domain Eukaryota; kingdom Metazoa; phylum Chordata; class Mammalia; order Artiodactyla; family Bovidae; genus Bison; species Bison bison. The sequence continues at coordinate 8,537,607 of NW_011494715.1, read as the reverse complement.
TGAGGATTCTTTACCGCCTGAGCCATCAGGGAAGCCATCCTAGCAAGTAACAGTGCTCAGTAAATTGGTTCATTGCCTGGAGCCAACCTGGCTACCAACAACGGACGCCAACCTGGAACTGGGAGGTTTCACTTTTCACAAGAAAATCTGCAGGTCACCAAGAGTATCTTTCTCCCCAAACCATCCTTTCTTATTTCATCCCATGAATGACGGCCCTAAGGTAGGGTGAGAAGAAAACAGGTAATCCAAGAATAAAAATCTACAGTCCATAGGGTTGCACATGTCCACTCTCTGTATTTTATCCTATTTCATCTTCAAAGGAACCCAATGTGATGGTGATCTTCTCACCATTTTGCACAGGAGTAAACAAAAGTACAAAGAAGTTGCAGAATTTGTTGGAAGCCGCAGAACGGTTAGGTTAAAAAAAAAAACACGCAAAGATTGCACACAGGTTTGCTTGATTCCAAAGTTTACAGGCTTAACCGTGAGGTTGTTTTGCTTCCTGCCATGTTGGTGGGAAGAAGTGGGATTCTGCAGGAGGGAGAGAACTGTGTTCTGCTCCATCATGTTCATACGTATCCTGCGTGTTCCAGAAGGATTCCAGGGTCTGTCCAAGGAGACAAGGACCAGATCTCTGCTGCCAGCCTGTGGCTCCAGCCCACTCAAGTTCCGTGTTTTCTCTTATAAATATAAGAACTCACAACAGCCCCCTGGGATGGGAGGGGCAGAGGGCTTGACGCTTGTCATCCAGCACTGGGGAAGTTGCTCATTTTAGGTCGTTTTTAACCGTGTGAATGCCCGACATTTGACATTTGGGCAAAAGTGGGGGAAAGTCCCCCAAAGGCTGCTTGGGACCTGCCTGTCTGCTTCTTCGCCAAACAGGAATCCTCCCTTGGCTGTCGTCCCTCAGAGATGATTTTCCAACGACGGTTTTTAAAAACAGTTCTTTTGGGGAATTAAAAAAGCAGTCCTGTTTTCAATAGAAAATTGTCGTTTCAACAGAAATGCATGAAAAATAAAATCACCAATTTCCCCATCACCCAGGGAAAAACACTGTTGCCAAATGAACGCTTCCTTCTTTTTTCCCCTCATGCAGATAGACTTATTTTTGTAAACTGCAACTGGACTCAACTGCACATAAAGTTTTGTGGCAAGCATTTTTAAAATCAACATTGGATTACTAGCATTTCTGCATGTTTTCCAATTTAAAAACTTGGAAAATGTGATTTTTAATAACCACATAAGAGCCTACCCCACAGACTCTTATACGAACATACTTAACCATCTCTCCGCTGGCAGACCTTCCTTTGTTTCCTATTTCAAGCAACATTTTCTCCCCAGGAGTGTGTTGCCTTTATACAGATATTCTGGTCTATCCTACCAATCAATTTTAATTTCCTATCAAAATCTTTCTAGACTTCTCTACATCAGAAGAGTTGGGATGCTGGTCATAGGAGTGATGTTGAATGAGAAGCAAACCCCATGTGAAAGGAAATCGAAATACCATTTTATTGAGGTTTTCAGTCACCCCCGTTAAAAGCCAACCAACAAAGAACTTTCTCTCATCTCCCCCACCCACCGCCCCCACCAGGCCTTTGGGTAGCCTTAACACAGCTCTTTCCCTTTGCTTTGATTTCTGCCCCTTAAACATTTACCCCTCAAGATCCTGTCATCTCTTTGCGACTCCCCGCTATAACAGTCCTTGCAAAATGCCAGATGCATCTTCCTCCACTTTCATTTAATTTCTCACTACACAAGAGATCCAGAAAGGCATTTTCCCAGTTAAAATAATTAACAATTTAAATATAGATCCCCTGGTGACCACTTATCCCTCATCTTGGAAACTTTCTCCTTCAACAAAGGTATCCAGTGTTGCGAATGCTGAGGGAAGGGCAGGGGCACCTTTGGGTCCTCCACCTGCGCCCGCAGAGACAGAGAATGCGCGAGAGGAAGAGAGAAGAGGCCGGGTGTGGCTTTGTGTGGAAGTGTTTTAGTGTGTCTTATCTTTCTGAGTGTTTCTTGTGTCTCCACAGCTCAGATACACCATGGACCAGAGTTTATTTACCTGTAACTCTGCTGATGGACATTATTAGCTGGCTTCTGGTTCCTTATCATCACAAACAAGGAGGCGACAGAGAACACTCCTGAGTCTATCCGTCTGGGCACTAGAGCGCGACTTTGCCCCTCTAGGGGAAATACCGAGAACGCGGCCTCCAGGCCACTTGGTTGTCGTGGCTGTTCAGTTGCTAACAGGCGTCCAGCTCTTTGCGACCCCGAGAACGGCAGCACGCCAGGCTCCTCTGTCCTCCACTAACTCCCGGAGTTGCTCGAATTCCTGTCCACTGAGTCAGTGATGCTGTCTAACTATCCCATCCTCTGCTGCCCCTTCTCCTTCTTCCTTCAGTCTTTCCCACCATCAGGGTCTTTTCCCATAAGTTGACTCTTCGCATCAGGTGGCCAAAGTACTGGAGCTTCAGCTTCAGCATCAGTCCTTCCAATGAATATTCAGGGTTGATTTCCTTTAGGATGGACTGGTTAAAACCAGTCGATCCAGACCACTGGGTGAGTCCTTCTTCCCGTTTATGTTCACACACGTTGACTAACACCTCTCCCAAGGTGGCAGCAGCAACCAACACGAGCATGTGTCTACATCAGTCCTTCTACACGGAGTTCTTCAGTAACATCGTGCGGCAATACCACCCCTTCTACTGCTGTTTCAAAACCTGAAATATAGTTGATTTACAGTATTGTGTTAGTTTCAGGTTTATAGCTAAGTGATTCAGTTATATATTTTTTCAGATGATTTCCTATTACAGTTATCGCCAGATACTGACTATAGTTCCCTGAACTATACAGTAAATCCTTATGTATTTTTACTTCCATAAAAATAACTAGTTAAGTAAACAGTCACTTGTCTCTCTTACGTACAGTAGTTTGTGTCTGTTAACCCCATACTCCTAATTTACCCCTCCACCCCTGCCTTTCCCTCTGGTAACCGTAAGTTTGTTTTCTATGTCTGTGAGTCTGCTTTGAATGCAGATTCATTTGTATTATGTTTTAGATTCCACATATCAGTGATATCATATAGTATTTGTCTTTCTCTGTCTGACTTCCTTCACTTAGTATGATATTCTTTAGGTCCACCTAATCATGAGAAACGCTGGACTGGAAGAAACACAAGCTGGAATCAAGATTGCCGGGAGAAATATCAATAACCTCAGATATGCAGATGACAATACCCTTATGGCAGAAAGTGAAGAGGAACTCAAAAGCCTCTTGATGAAAGTGAAAGTGGAGAGTGAAAAAGTTGGCTTAAAGCTCAACATTCAGAAAACGAAAATCATGGCATCCGGTCCCACCACTTCATGGGAAACAGATGGGGAAACAGTGGAAACAGTGTCAGACTTTATTTTTGGGGGCTCCAAAATCACTGCAGATGGCGACTGCAGCCATGAAATTAAAAGATGCTTACTTCTTGGAAGGAAAGTTATGTCCAACCTAGATAGATATTCAAAAGCAGAGACATTACTTTGCCAACAAAGGTCCGTCTAGTCCAGGCTATGGTTTTTCCAGTGGTCATGTATGGATGTGAGAGTTGGACTGTGAAGAAGGCTGAGCCCCGAAGAACTGATGCTTTTGAAGACCGGAACCTAAAAACCACTCACACACTGTGACTGTTTTAGTTACTTAACCAGCGTAGACACACTCTATTCACAGACGTCTTCCCTCTGGCTCAATAAATCTCTCCTCAAATCACTAATGAAGTTGAACTTCCTCTAGACGGTGTGCTTCAGGCTTAAGAAACTCCTACGGAAGCTAGTTCTCAGGAGGACCCCATTCAGGTCAGGTCCTAACGGAAGGAGACAGAGGGGCTGACACACAAGCCACAGCGACTTCACATAGAGCCCCAGGAGCACGTCCTGAAGCCCGTCACACGGCAAGAGTGCAGCCACCTTCAGGGAGACACACACACACGCTCGACTTCACGTAGAGCCCCAGGAGCACGTCCTGAAGCCCGTCACACGGCAAGAGTGCAGCCACCTTCAGGGAGACACACACACACACTCCTCTTAACTAACTGCTTTTCTTCCTTGATTTAAGTATTAACAGTAGGCATGAGCCTTGTCTTTCTATGTGGGACTTATAAATGCCATTCATAAAGACAATCAGTATTACTTTTGCAAAACTAGATAAAAAGGTTTTTTTAATTTGTTTTAAGATGCTTTGAAGTGGTGAAGCCTACTCAATGCCTATCCATATTATTCTGTTAATAATATTCTTATTAACAGAATATCAACTTTAATGGAAGGGAGGCTTTAAAAACTTCAGCTTTAAAAACTACATTTCCCAGCTTCCTTATCAAGTAGACCTGGCCTTTTAACACTTCATTTGTGCTGGCCAATGAAAGCTCAGTTGGTAAAGAATCCGCCTGCTAGGCAGGAGACCTGAGTTTGATTCCTAGGCCGGGAAGATCTGCTGGAGAAGGGATAGGCTACCCACTTGGGCTTCCCCTGTAGCTCAGCTGGTAAAGAATCCACCTGCAATGCAGGAAACCTGGGTTCGATCCCTGGGTTGGGAAGATCCCCTGGAGAAAGGGAAGGCTACCCACTGCAGTAGCCTTCAGGCTGGTTTTAGAAAAGGCAGAGGAACCAGAGGTCAAATTGCCAACATC
>NW_011494715.1:8526545-8532757 GCF_000754665.1 Bison bison bison | reverse complement strand
ATGCAGATGACACCACCCTTATGGCAGAAAGTGAAGAGGAACTCAAAAGCCTCTTGATGAAAGTGAAAGAGGAGAGTGAAAAAGTTGGCTTAAAACTCAACATTCAGAAAACTAAATCATGGCATCCGGTCCCACCACTTCATGGGAAATAGATGGGGAAACAGTGGAAACAGTGTCAGACTTTATTTTTCTGGGCTCCAAAATCACTGCAAATGGTGACTGCAGCCATGAAATTAAAAGACGCTTACTCCTTGGAAGGAAAGTTATGACCAACCTAGATAGCATATTCAAAAGCAGAGACATTACTTTGCCAACAAAGGTCCGTCTAGTCCAGGCTATGGTTTTTCCTGTGGTCATGTATGAATGCGAGAATTGGACTGTGAAGAAGGCTGAGTGCCGAAGAATTGATGCTTTTGAACTGTGGTGTTGGAGAAGACTCTTGAGAGTCCCTTGGACTGCAAGGAGATCCAACCGGTCCATTCTGAAGGACATTAGCCCTGGGATTTCTTTGGAAGGAATGATGCTAAAGCTGAAACTCCAGTACTTTGGCCCCCTCATGCGAAGAGTTGACTCATTGGAAAAGACTCTGATGCTGGGAGGGATTGGGGGCAGGAGGAGAAGGGGACGACAGAGGATGAGATGGCTGGATGGCATCGCTGACTCGATGGACGTGAGTCTGAGTGAACTCTGGGAGTTGGTGATGGACAGGGAGGCCTGGCGTGCTGTGGTTCATGGGGTCTCAAAGAGTCAGACACGACTGAGCGACTGATCTGATCTGATCTGATCTGACCCACTGCAGTATTCTGGCCTGGAGAATTCCTCCATGGGATCACAAAGAATCGGACACAACTGAGCCACTTTCACTTTCACTTTTCACTTGCAATGAAATGTCAGAAGTCATTGGGTATACTTCCTAAAAAGTTCCTTAAAGTTGGGGGATGGGATAGGGAGGAGCGGTCAAGTCTCAGCTGATCTCTTTTCCATTCTCCTTTTCTGCCACCTGAAAAACTATGTGACTAGGAGAATAAGACCCAAATTTTGCCTCTGAATTTCTTACTAAATGGAAAAAATAAACCTTATTTAAGCTGTTGATATTTGGGTTTTCTTCGATAGGTAGGTAAACTATATTCTGGGGCTTCCCTGGTGGCTTAGACGGTAAAGAATCTGCCTGCAATGTGGGAGACCTGGGTTCGATCCCTGGGTCAGGAAGATCCCCTGGAGAAGGGAATGGCAACCCACTCCAATATTCTTGCCTGGAGAATTCCATGGAGAGAGGAGCCTGGTGGGCTACAGTCCATGGGGTTTCAAAATGTCAGACACAACTGAGTGACATGCAAAGATACTTTGAAGGGAGGAAATAAACGGAGGAGTAAAACATTTCTCCCTCTTTCTAGTCCACCAAAAGTCACCAGAAGGGGCTAATAAAGGAACAGCTGAAATAATATTACTGTATTCATAGTATTTTAAAAATTTAGAAAAGACAGAGGAATCAGAAATCAAACTGCCAACATTCATTGGATGACAGAAAATGCAAGAGAATTCCAGAAAAACATCTACTTCTGATTTATTGACTACACTGAAGCCTTGACTATGTGGATCACAACAAACCGGAAAATTCGTAGATGTGGCAATACCACACCACCTTACCTATATCCTGAGAAACCTGTATGCAGGTCAAGAAGCAACAGGCAGAACCGGACATGGAACAAGGAACTGGTTCAAAATTGGGAGAGAAGTCCATTGAGGCTGTACATTGTCACCCCGCTTTGCTGTTGTTCAGGTGCTAAGTTGGGTCTGACTCTGTGACCCCATGGACTGCAGCACGCCAGGCTTCCCATTAACTTATATGCAGAGGACATCATGAGAAATACCTGGCTGGATGAATCACAAGCTGGAATCAAGATTGCTGGGAGAAATATCAACAACCTCAGACATGCAGATGATTTCTAAGTGGCAGAAAGCAAAGAGAAACTAGAGAGCTTCTTGATGAGGGTGAAAGAGGAGAGAAAACAAGTTGGCTTAAAACTCAAAATTAAAAAACTTAAGATCGTCTGGTCCCATCATGTGTGCATGAGTGTTAAGTCACTTCAGTCGTGTCTGACGCTTTGCAACCCTATGGACTGTAGCCCACCAGGCTCCTCTGTCCATGGAATTCTCCATGCAAGAGTACTGGAGTGGGGTGTCATGCTCTCCTCCTGAGGAATCTTTCCAACCCAGGGACTGAAATCACGTCTCTTTTGTCTCCTGCATTGGCAGGAGGGTTCTTTACCACCAGCACCACCTGGGAAGCCCCAGATCCCATCACTTTATGGCAAATAGATGGGAAAGTGGACACAGTGACAGATTTTATTTTCTTGGGCCCCCAAATCACTGCAGATGGTGACTGCAACCATGAAATTAAAAGGTGCTGCTCCTTGGAAGGAAAGCTATGACAAACCTGCTGCTGCTGCTGCTGCTGCTGAGTCGCTTCAGTCGTGTCCGACTCTGTGCGACCCCACAGACGGCAGCCCACCAGGCTCCCCGTCCCCGGGATTCTCCAGGCAAGAACACTGGAGTGGGTCGCCATTTCCTTCTCCAATGCAGGAAAGTGAAAAGTGAAAGGGAAGTCACTCAGTCGTGTCCGACTCTTCTCGACCCCATGGACTGCAGCCCACCAGGCCCTTCCGTCCATGGGATTTTCCAGGCTAGAGTACTGGAGTGGGGTGCCATTGCCTTCTCCTAGACAGTGAATTAAAAAGCAGAGACATCCCTTTGCCAATAAAAGTCGGTATAGATAGTCAAAGCTATGGTTTTTTCCAGTAGTCATGTACGGATGTGAGAGTTGGACCATAAAGAAAGCTGAGAGCCGAACAATTGATGCCTTTGAACTATGGTGCTGGAGAAGACTCTTGAGAGTCCCTTGGACAGCAGGGAGATCAAACCAGTCAATCTTAAAGGAAATGAACCCTGAATATTCATTGGAAGGACTGATGCTGAAGCTGAAACTCCAATACTTTGGCCACCTAATGCAAAGAACTGACTCATTGGAAAAGACCCTGAAACTGGGAACGATTGAGGGCAGGAGGAGAAGGGGATGACAGAGGATGAGATGGCTGGATGGCATCACTAACTCAAAGAACAGGACTTTGAGCAAACTCTGGGAGACAATGAAGGACAGGGAAGCCTGGCTTGCTGCAGTCCATGGGGTCGCAAAGAGCTGGACACAACTTAGTGATTAAACAACTGAACAATGTCCTGTTTCAACATTTTGTCTTTTTGGCCACAAATGCAATCCAATGTGAAATTTAGCAACCACGCATATAATAAATGGTGACATGAAGAAATGACCATCTGAAATATCTAAACCCAAATCTTTATTTCCATTTTGGCCGAAAGCAAGATGTTCCTTTCAGTGGTAAGAGGCTGTCCACCTCCCACTTCACCGGCTGTGTGACTCAGTCTTACTGCACTCCCAATGACATTCTGGATTTTTCTGTAATCTCCTTTCCTTAATAAATTCAAGATAGACCCACACATTGCAAACAGCTTATAATAGTGTTACTGTTTCTGGACTAAATCAGGGATGCAGCCCTGGCCAGTAGCTATGTCCATGGATAACTGAATAATTGCTTCAATTCCCTGCTTGTTTCTGAGAGAGTGTCAGCCTGGCCTCTGGGCATGGCTGATCATTACTCATTGTCAAACTGAGAGTTTCAATGCTCAATGTGACCGTGTGCACTATATCTGCTTTCTCCCTGGCAGATTATTTAAATACCATCGAGTTGAAGTCAAGTTGTCCCAGAGCGCACTGAATCTTGGCCCCAGAGGTCCCCATAGGAGCCCTTCCTTGAAAAGCTTCTTTTGCTATATTGTAATCTGTTTCTCAGTGAATATGTGATGATCGGATGCTTTCAGCCTGATTCTTTTTTCCTGCCTCATGTCCCCTGGGGATCCCGCTGCCTCCTTATAAAGGCCATGTGTATCTTATCTCTTCCAATGCAGTTGCTAAAACCAGAAAGCAGCCTGGAAAACATTTCCCTAAACTGTACTGTTTTTCCTCATTTCTTTCTGACACCTCCAGATAACTTGTTAGCATACTGTCTTTTTCTATCGAGCCTTGCCCCAGTGGGTGTTTGGGGACTGAATGACATCACCTAGGAATTTATAATTAGAAACAACAATGTTGCTTTCCAAATCTGTAACACCAGGAGACAACTGGAGAGATTTTAAAAGCTGTTGGTGAAACCTCAAAGGTAAAAGGTCTTTTCTGATCACATGGACACTCTGCCAGCTTTTAGGACGCTACCAGGAAAGTGTTGGAACAGGCAGCAACCCTTCCAAGTGCTGATGGTAGTGCCATATGCCAAGGCGGACTCTCAAGACCTGGGGTTAGCCTTGGACACTGCACAGGAAATGTCACTGGGATCTCGGCTCTCCCAGGCGAAGCTGTTTCTCCAAGTTCCTGGAAGTCTCTGAGAAGTGTTCTGAGTTTATGCCACTGCAGACATGGGGCACAGTGACTTGATGATTGAGCTTTTATTTGTTCAGCCAATTCTTATTATGCGAAGTCACTTCAGTCATGTCTGACTCTTTGTGATCCCATGAACTGTAGCCCACCAGGCTCCTCTGTCCATGGGATTTATCCAGGCAAGAATACTGGAGTGGGTTGCCATGCTCTCCTCCAGGGGATCTTCCCAACCCAGGGATCGAACCTGCATCGCTTATGCCTCCTGCACTGGGAGGCAGCGCCACCTATTAATTCAACCAGTTCTTACAGAGAGCCTGTCTTACAAGTCTTGTGCCGAGGACTTGGCTGCTGTCACCAGGGTCTGGTCTTCGGCTACGAGTGGCATGACCAGAGCTCTGCTGTCTAGTATGGTAGCCACTGCTGGGGGTGGTGTAGCTGCCAAGTCATGTCTGACTCTTATGGCCCCATGGACTGTAGCCCACCAGGCTCCTCTGTCCATGGATTTCCCAGGCAAGAATACTGGAGTGGATTGCCATTTCCTTCATCCAGGGGATCTTAATGACCCAGGGACAGAACCTGGGTCTCCTGCATTGGCAGGCGGATTCTTCACCGGCTGAGCTCCCAGGAAAACCATTAGGCACTGTGAGTGTGTGCTAAGTCACTTTAGTCATGTCCAACTCTTTTCGACCCTATGGACTGTAGCCTTCTAGGCTCCTCTGTCCAAGAGATTCTCCAGGCAAGAATATTGGAGTGGGTTGCCATGCCTTCCTCCAGGAGATCTTCCCAACCTAGGGATTGAACTTGTGTCTCCCATGTCTCCTGCATTGGGAGATGGGTTCTTTACCATAGCACCACCACTAGGCATGTGCAACCATGTTTAAGTTTAAATAACTTTCCCTGGCAGTCCAGTGGTTAAGACTCCCCCTTCTACTACCGGGGGCCCCTGGTAGGATCCCTGGTGGGGGAACTAAGGTCCTGTATGCCCTGAAGTGGGGCTAAAAAGTAAATAAATAAATTTAAATTAACAAAAACTGAAGGACAAAGTAATCTCCTAGGTTGCATCTGCCACACTTCAAATGGTCAGTAGCCACGTAGGGCTGGTGTTACCCTATTGGACAGCACAGATCTAGAACATTTTTATCATCGTGGAAAGTTGTTTTTGGACACTGCTGAGCTAAAGAGTCTGCCTTGCCTGGCACACTCCAGAATTACTTGTACTGATGTGTTGTAATCATTAACAGCACCTCTTTTACTCTCAAAGTGTCAATACTAATTTATGAATGGACAGGAAATTGGCCACCATCTCCTTGAAGCCCCCGCCCCCGCCAGCCTGGCGCAGCCACAGTCTTTGCCAGGCCGTCCCTGAGACCCCAAACCCTTCTCTTTGATGAACAAGTTGGCAGTGTCCCGCAAGACCCCTGCCTTCTCCCTGTTTCTCTGGCACCTGTGAAATTCAACATTTATTGACAGGAAAAAAAAAAAAATCCCAGTAAAGAAATTTCAGTTCTCTCAAAGTGAATGATTTACTTGTAAAGCAGTTTCAGTTTTGGTTTTTAGTTCCCCTTGCAGAAAGAACTCAGCTTGACTCCCTTTGCCCTGAAGGGTGGGAGCCGGTCACACAAGAAGGTGAGGGGTGGGGAGGCCCCGCTCATCGCGCACAGGCCCCGCCTCTATCTCGGGGACCGAGGCCCAGGTCCCGCCTTTAACTCGGGGACTGACGCCAAGGCCCCGCCCACTGGGCCCAGGCCCCGCCTCTATTTCAGGG
>NW_011494715.1:8504921-8526372 GCF_000754665.1 Bison bison bison | reverse complement strand
GGCGCCCAGGCCCCGCCCTCAGCCCCCTCCACTCCCCGCCTCGGCCCCGCCAGTCCCGCCCAGCAGAGGGCACCTGCGTTTCCTCTTCTCCGTAAAGGCTACACAAGCGTGAGGGACACTCTTCCTTTCAGTGTGACTTCTTTGTGAGCAGCAGTCCGAGGCCCCAGATAGCACAGGTCGCTCTGAGGACACGGCGTCCGAGCGTGGAGACGAGAGCCGCGGGGCGCAGGGGGCGTGCGGGGAGCCGCACCCCCGCGGCGCGCAGCGCCTCAGCCTCCGGGGCCCGCGAGCGGACACCATTTTGCAGAACTGAGGAGGGAGGCCCGAGCCCTGCTCCCTGCGTCCGCGCCGCCGAGCGAGCCGGCCTGGGGCCAGCGGGCCGCCCCCGGGAGCTCCTCCCCCAACACCGGGTCCGCTCTTTGGAGGCGCCCTGAGCCCAGCCTTGGTCTCACACACCTGCCGGGGAACAAAATGGTGGGGACGCCAGGGGCGGCTGCAGGGACCAGGGCCGGGCAGTGCTTAGCGGCCCTCCCAGACCGCCCGCCTACAGCGCAGCATCTACCTGTCCGTCCAGCATCTCTCAGCCTTTCTCTACCCCCCACCTCTCCCCCATCTCTCCCCTTGCCCCCTCATCTCTCGCCTCGCCCCCCATCTCTCTCTTCCTCATTCTTCCGGCACATTCTCTGCAGGAGTCTTCCCCTCCCCACCACGGACGGGGACTGAAATCCCAGCTGATTCGAGGTCTGCTCTGGGACCCCTCAAGGCTACCAATTCATTACTGAGCATAGTTTATGATTTGTTTTTCTGTATCTAAGGGAAAGATGCTGAGGAAAGTTTGTGTTTGGCTTATTTTTGCCTCTTCTGGTGCCCTGAACATATTTATGAGGTTAAAAAACTCCTGTCCAAATGGATGTCCACTACTCTTTGTAAAATTCCCAGAAACATTTTGGAAGGGGTTTCTTGGTGGCAAACCCCTAGGACCAGTTTGTTGCATCTTTTGGGAAAAAGACAAGCCTGCGGCTGGACTCCTGGGCTCTTGTAACAGCCAGTGATTGGTCGGCTGTATCCTCAGTTTCCTTCTCTATAGTATCTGCCTCTTCTGTAAGGAATAAGCAAGACAGTGCAGGTAAAGGGCTTCAGAAGGCACGTGGCATGGATTCAGTAAATACTAGCGAGTACTGGTTTATCCTTTCTTTGCCACGAGCTCCCTCCAGGACTCAGGAGCTTGGCTTCTGAGCACACATGCTTGATGGAGGAAGCTTTGCATTATCTGAACCAAGCAGTTGTGCAGGAGGGTTTGGCTCTACCAACTCCACAAATGCATTCCTGAGTTTTATTAGCCCACCCCTGCTGCACTGGAGAGGAAGCTGGAGTCCAGGGAGGCTGGGTGATCGTGACATCCACAGCCACAGGCCAGAGGACCAGCGTTTGAACGTCCCTCCTTCTCTAAGGCCTTTCTACATCTGATTACTTTTCACCTTAGGTCAAATTATCAGGTCCTTATGGCTGAGATTTGTCTTGCCTGCTTCTTGAACCTGAACTCAAACTGACTTAAGCAAAGTAGGAATTTATTGGCTCATAAACTGTGGTGTTGGAGAAGACTCTTGAGAGTCCCTTGGACTGCAAGGAGATCCAACCAGTCCATTCTGAAGGAGATCAGCCCTGGGATTTCTTTGGAAGGACTGATGCTAAAGCTGAAACTCCAGTACTTTGGCCACCTCATGCGAAGAGTTGACTCATTGGAAAAGACTCTGATGCTGGGAGGGATTGGGGGCAGGAGGAGAAGGGGACGACAGAGGATGAGATGGCTGGATGGCATCACTGACTTGATGGACGTGAGTCTGAGTGAACTCCGGGAGTTGGTGATGGACAGGGAGGCCTGGCGTGCTGTGATTCATGGGGTCGCGAAGAGTCGGACATGACTGAGCAACTGAACTGATAGTTAAAAAAATCTAGGAGTTCACGCATGGCTGGATCCAGGACAGGGGCTCAAACTATTATCCACCAAGTTCATCTCTTTTTCTGCTTTACTTTATGTTGGCTTCACTCTTAGACAGGTACCCTTTCTGTAGTAGTCCCTGGTAACTTCCCATTAACATTCTCTTAGTTTTAAGCCCTAGTGGAATTAAAGCACCTTTTTGCCAATGATTCCAACAAAAGTCTTAACTCAGGTCTTATCTGACCAACTTAGACCATTCATGAACAGATCAAGTGGCCAAACCTAGGAAATAATGTCCATCCATTAAGTCAGGATTCAGGGTCAGCCCCCCAAAACAATAGGATGGAAAAACTAGAGATCTTTTCAAGAAAATTAGAGATACCGAGGGAACATTTCATGCAAGGATGGGCTCAATAAAGGACAGAAATGGAATGGACCTAACAGAAGCAAAAGATATTAAGAAGAGGTGGCAAGAATACACAAAAGAACTATGCAAAAAAGATCTCCATGACCCAGAAAACCATGATGCTGTGATCGCTTACCTAGAGCCAGACATCCTAGAGACTGAAGTCAAGTGGGCCTTAGGAAGCATCACTATGAACAAAACTAGTGGAGGTGATGGAATTCCAGGTAAGCTATTTCAAGTCCTAAAAGATGATGCTGTGAAAGTGCTGCACTCAATATGCCAGCAAATTTGGAAAACAGCAGTGGCCACAGGACTGAAAAAGGTCGGATTTTACTCCAAACCCAAAGAAGGGCAGTGCTAAATAATGTTCAAATTACTGCACAATTGCACTCATCCCACATGCTAGTAAAGTAATGCTCAAAATTCTCCAAGCCAGGCTTCAACACTATGTGAACCAAGAACTTCCAGACTTTCAAGCTGGATTTAGAAAAGGCAGAGGAACCAGAAATCAAGTTGCCAACATCTATTGGATCACAGAAAAAGTAAGAGAGTTCCAGAAAAACATCTACTGCTTTATTGACTATGCAAAAACCTTTGACTGTGTGGATCACAATAAACTGTGGACAATTCTTCAAGAGACAGGACTACCAGACTACCTGACCTGCCTCCTGAGAAATCTGTATGCAGGTCAGGAAGCAACAGTTAGAACTGGACATGGAACAATGGACTGATTCCAAATTGGGAAAGGAGTACGTCAAGGCTGTATATTGTCACCCTGCTTATTTAATTTCTGTGCAGAGTACATCATGTGAAATGTCGGGCTGAATGAAGCACAAGCTGGAATCAAGATTACCAAGAGAAATAGCTATAACCTCAAATACGCAGATGACACCAACCTTATGGCAGAAAGTGAAAAGGAATTAAAGAGCCTCTTGATGAAAGTGAAAGAGGAGAGTGAAAAAGCGGGCTTAAAATTCATTCAAAAAACTAAGATCATAGCATCTGATCCCATCACTTCATGGCAAATAGATGGGGAAACAGTGGAAATAGTGAGACACTATTTTTTGGGGCTCCAAGATCACTGTGAATAGTGACTGAAGCCATGAAATTAAAAGATGCTTGCTCCCTGGAAGAAAAGTTATGACCAACCTAGATAGCATATTGAAAAGCAGAGACATTACTTTGCCTATAAAGGTCCGTCTAGTCAAGGCTATGGTTTTCCCAGTGGTCATGTATGGATGTCAGAGTTGGACTATAAAGAAAGCTGAGTGCCAAAGAATTGATGCTTTTGAACTATGGTGTTGGAGAAGACTCTTGAGAGTCCCTTGGACTGCAAGGAGATCCAACCAGTCCATCCTAAAGGAGATCAGTCCTGGGTGTTCATTGGAAGGACTGATGCTAAAGCTGAAACTCCAATACTTTGGCCACCTGATGTGTAGAACTGCCTCATTGGAAAAGACCTTGTTGCTGGGAAAGATTGAGGGCAGGAGGAGAAGGGGATGACAGAGGATGAGGTGGTTGGATGCCATCACCAACCAACAGACATGAGTTTGAGCAAACTCCAGGAGATGGTGAAAGACGGGGAAGGAAGCCTGGCATGCTGCAGTCCATGAAGTCTCAAAGAGTCAGACATGACCGAGCGACTAAACAACAATAACCCCGAAACGACGTGAGCTGCCAGTGGTGGTGGTATTGGCCAAAGGAGAACCAGGGGGCTTTTTCCCATAGAAGGAAGGTGGATGCTCTGTAAACAAAATCTGTGGCTGTCTGTGACACACAGTAGGTGCTCAATATACTTCAGCTATTAAAGGGAGCCCTTGACCAAAAGTTAGAGACCTTTGGGGATTATTGAAGCTCCAGAATCATACCGTTAAGCTGGTGGTTCTTTATCTTAAAATTCTTCCATCCATGAACCACACTTTTAGAACTTCTGATTCAGTTGATTGGAGTGGGGGTGTGCCCAGCACTGGGTGTTAAACGCAGCCAGGAGAACTTAATGTATGGGGCTGAAAACTGCTGCTTTAAGCTAATCCATATGCTTGGCTGGTGCCCACAAAGCTCATAACCATGGCACCACCTCCTTGGTTTAAGACCCAAGGAATTGTTATATAATTTTATATATATAAGTAATGATTATATGTGACTCTTCAATGCAGAATTTGAAAATACCTTCACATTATTTCTTCCAGTGCCCCATCTGCTGAAACAGGACTTTGGTGGCAGCTAAAAAAATGCAAAGTGGATCATGACTTCGGTGTGTGAGTGTGTGTGTGAGTGTGTGAATGTGTGAGTGTGTGTGTGTGTCCTTTGTGATTATACAAAGCCTTGCTTTGGGTGGTTAAATCAGCAACACAGATAGGAACTTAACAAATGCTGAGTCATCCGCCTCTTTGTTATTTCAACTTTCTTCCCCTCTCCCCTACTTCATGTAAACACCGGATGAAAAGTTGTGGGTATTTGACATCACCAAGACAGATGGGTGGACGTCCTCTGTCTCCAGGGACAGTATCCTGAGAAGGATACAGTGTCCTCTCCGTGCCTCACTGCAGCCAAGAATGCACAACTTACACCTAATTGGACAATCCCAATCAGAGGAACATTCTGTCACAGTGGGGCAGAGGGCAGGGGAAGGACTGCGGCCTTCAAAAATGCTAATCTCACAAAAGACGAAGAGAAGCTGTGGAAATGTTCCAGGTCCAAGGAAGCTAAACAAACATGACAATTAAGTGCACACCCTGGCCCTAGACAGGAGCCTGTGCTGGAGGCGGAATGTCAAAAGGAACAGTATAAGGCTGACTGATAAAAACTGGAATCTGGATGGTAAGTTAAACTGTTACATCAGGATAAATGTATTGAGTTTTGAAATCTATTGTGGCTACGTAAGAGAGAATCCCCATTCTTAGCAAATACATACATGGAGTATTTGAGAGTCAAGGGCCATGATGAGTGTAACAGTCACGAATGGCTTAGGAAGAAATTGTGTGTGTATGTGTGTGTGGAGAGAGACCAAACAAGCAAATAGAGTAAAATGTTAATAATGTTAATAGGTAAATACATAAAGGGAAAAAGGTAATCTACATTATTTCTCTATTTGCAACTTGGTGAATAAATTTAAATTATTTTCAAATTAAAGGTAGTTTAAAAGCTGGAGACAGAGAAAAACTATAAAAATAAACAGCATTCATTTAGTTGAAATGTGGAAATACACTTCATGACTCATGAAGATTAAGAATTCCAAACACACGCACACACGAACACACACATGCACACCCCATATATCAAAGCTCACACCTCGTACTAATAAAATGAAGCGTCCCTGCGTGCACCCATGATAATTCGATAGTCAAAATGTGAGGTTCCTTCCTAAACATTTTCATAAACTCCTAGATTACGGGGTTTACCGAAAGCTGCCAGATGGTACAGCCACACCCCAACGGTTTCTCAGGACTTGAAGTTTCTGAAATACAGACTCTTGAAAGTCCCTTGGACTGCAAGGAGATCCAACCAGTCCATTCTAAAGATCAGCCCTGGGTGTTCTTTGGAAGGAATGATGCTAAAGCTGAAACTCCAGTACTTTGGTCATCTCATGTGAAGAGTTGACTCATTGGAAAAGACTCTGATGCTGGGAGGGATTGGGGGCAGGAGGAGAAGGGGACAACAGAGGATGAGATGACTGGATGGCATCGCTGACTCAATGGACGTGAGTTTGAGTGAACTCTGGGAGTTGGTGATGGACAGGGAGGCCTGGCGTGCTGCGATTCATGGGGTTGCAAAGAGTCAGACACGACTGAGCGACTGAACTGAACTGAATTGAAGTTACACTGAATGACATACAGAAATACTCCTTCTGTTTAAAGCTCCCCAATGGTATTCACTGCCCTACAGAGTAAAATCCAAACTCTTAACCTCTGGCTCATGAAGCCCTACGGGCTTCCCAGGTGGCGCTAGCAGAAAGAATCCTCCTCCCAATGCAGGAGACGAGAGAGACGTGGATTTGATCCTGGGAGGAGGGAACGGCACCTGACCCCAGTGTTCTTGCCTGGAGAATCCCATGGACAGAGGAGCCTGGTGGGCTACAGCCCACAGGGAAGCAACAAGTCGGACACGACTGCAGCAGCTCAGTGCACACACACAGGCACCTACACCTGTAGGTATCTTGTCTTTATTTATTTTTTTGGTGGTACCACTCAGCTTCCAGAATCTTAGTTCCCCAACCAGGGATGAAACACAGGCCCCCAGCAGTGGAAATGTGGAGTCTTAACCACTGAATCACCAGGGAATTCCCTGGTCTCTTTTATTTGTCAGGCTTCATCTCAAAGACTCCCCCATATCAACCTGATTTCTAGAACATGCTGAGGGCTTTCTGACCTCAGGGCCATTGCACCCGCTGTTCCTGTTCCTAGAAAACTCTTATCCAGTTCTTCACAGAACAGCATCCATCTTCTAAGACCGTTTCAGTCTCAACTCAGCTGTCGCCCAGCTCTCTCTATTTACCATGGAAATGACCACTAAGTGGGTTGACTTTAAAATCCTTACAAACATACTAGAGAAAACTCACCCAAACATTCCCCACTCTGCTCAGTCTCTGGGCACTTCTTTTCTCTTCTGCCCCAAAGAGACCGTGTTAAATGACTCAACCCCTCACTTCTTTGGGGTTATCACCTCCTCAGAGAGTTCTTCCATCACTGTTCTTTCCTTTGCTTTATGTTTTTCTCTATTTTAAATATTTATGATTTATTTAATTGGAGTATAATTGCTTTACAGTGTTGTGTTAATTTCTGCTGGGCAACAACATGAATCAGCTCTAAGTACACATATCTGCTCCCTCTTGAGCCTCCCTTCCATTATTCCGCCGATCCCACCCCTCCGCGTCATCACAGAGCACAGAGCCGAGCTCCCTGTGTTATAGAGCAGCGTCCCACTAGCTGTCTAGTTATCATGAACTGAAGTGAAAGTGAAAGCTGCTCAGTCCTGTCCGACTCAGTCTGTGGACTTCTCCAGGCCAGAATCTTGGAGTGGGCAGCCTTTCCCTTCTCCAGGGGATCTTCCCGACCCAGGGATCGAACCTGGGCCTCCTGCGCTGCAGACGGATTATGATAGTGTTCATGTCAGTCCTGCTCTTTCAATTCCTCCCGCCCTCTTCTCCCCTCGCCCACCATGTGCACAAGTTCATCCTGCTTTATTTTTCTTCATAGCATTTATTACTGTCTGACCTCACACACAGCGTATATATCTGACAAATATAATCTACATATTTTTCTGCTTATCAGTACAACTTGCCAACCCCAAGCCTCCAATGGACTGTAAACTCCATGAGGGCAGAAAGTTTGTGTGTTTTTTATCACCACTAAATCCCAGGAGCTAAAGCAAGCCTGGTATAATGGTCACTCTAAAATTTTTCTTGAATAAATCGGTGAACAAACGAGCAGGACTGGATACAGAGCTGGCACTCCATAAGTGAATGTAGGAAAAAAAAAAAAAGTAGGAAAAAAAATAAGTGAATGTAGAAAAGAAGAACAAAAGTGGAAGAGTCCAAGTGCCTGAATTCAAGACTTAATATTAAAGCTACAGTAACCAAGACAAGATTTTTATTGATGTAAGAAGAGATTTGTAGATTAATGGAACATCCAGAGAAATGCCCACAAAAATATGGTCAGTTGATTTATAAAAAGGCATCAACTTAATTTAATGGAGAGGTGATAGGCTTTTTGACAAACAATGCTATTGGATATCCACATGAAAATAACAATGAACCTTGACCTTTCCTCAGAGTATACATAAAAAATTAATTTAAAATGGACCAAAGAGCTAATGGACCTAAACATGAGAGAGAAATTTATAAAACTTTTAGGAGAAAAGTCTTTACAACCTTCAGTTCAGTTCAGTTCAGTCGCTCAGTCATGTCCGACTCTTTGCGACCCCATGAATCGAAGCATGCCAGGCCTCCCTGTCCATCACCAACTCCCGGAGTTTACCCAGACTCACGTCCATCGAGTCGGTGATGCCATCCAGCCATCTCCTCTTCTGTCCTCCCCTTCTCCTCTTGCCCCCAATCCCTCCCAGCATCAGAGTCTTTTCCAATGAGTCAACTCTTCGCATGAGGTGGCCAAAGTACTGGAGTTTCAGCTTTAGCATCCTTCCTTCCAAAGAAATCCCAGGGCTGATCTCCTTCAGAATGGACTGGTTGGATCTCCTTGCGGTCCAAGGGACTCTCAAGAGTCTTCTCCAACACCACAGTTCAAAAGCATCAATTCTTC
This sequence comes from Bison bison bison, assembly GCF_000754665.1. Lineage (NCBI taxonomy): Eukaryota > Metazoa > Chordata > Mammalia > Artiodactyla > Bovidae > Bison > Bison bison. The sequence continues at coordinate 8,517,770 of NW_011494715.1, read as the reverse complement.
GGTGCTCAGCCTTCTTCACAGTCCAACTCTCACATCCATACATGATCACAAGAAAAACCATAGCCTTGACTAGACGAACCTTTGTTGCCAAAGTAATGTCTCTGCTTTTGAATATGCTATGTAGATTGGTCATAACTTTCCTTCCAAGGAGTAAGTGTCTTTTAATTTGGCAAATATTCCTTGAGGTACAAAATCTTTCATATAAAAGAAAAAAATGGATAAATTAATCATCATAAAAATTAAAAACTTGATCTTCAAAAGACCCTAGTCAGTTCAGTTCAGTCACTCAGTCATGTCCTGCTCTTTGTGACCCCATGAACCACAGCACGCCAGGCCTCCCTGTCCATCACCAACTCCCAGAGTCCACCCAAACCCATGTCCATTGAGTCAGTGATGCCATCCAGCCATTTCATCCTCTGTCGTCCCCTTCTCCTGCCCCCAATCTTTCCCAGAATCAGGGTCTTTTCCAATGAGTCAGCTCTCTGCATCAGGTAGCCAAAGTATTGGAGTTTCAGCTTCAGCATCATTCCTTCCAAAGAAATCCCAGGGCTGATCTCCTTCAGAATGGACTGGTTGGATCTCCTTGCAGTCCAAGGGACTCTCAAGAGTCTTCTCCAACACCACAGTTCAAAAGCATCAATTCTTCGGTGCTCAGCCTTCTTCACAGTCCAACTCTCACATCCATACATGATCACAAGAAAAACCATAGCCTTGACTAGACGACCTTTGTTGGCAAAGTAATGTCTCTGCTTTTGAATATGCTATCTAGGTTGGTCATAACTTTCCTTCCAAGGAGTAAGTGTCTTTTAATTTCATGGCTGTAGTCACCATCCACAGTGATTTTGGAGCCCAGAAAAATAAAGTCAGTCACTGTTTCCCCTGTTTCCCCATCTATCTGCCATGAAGTGATGGCACCAGATGCCATGATCTTCGTTTTCTGAATGTTGAGCTTTAAGTCAACTTTTTCACTCTCCTCTTTCACTTTCATAAACAGGCTCTTAAGTTCTTCTTCACTTTCTGCCATAAGTGTGGTGTCATCTGCATATCTGAGGTTATTGATATTTTTCCCAGCAATCTCGATTCCAGCTTGTGCTTCCTCCAGCCCAGCGTTTCTCATGATGTACTCTGCATATAAGTTAAATAAGCAGGGTGACAATATACAGCCTTGACGTACTCCTTTTCCTATTTGGAACCAGTCTGTTGTTCCATGTCCAGTTCTAACTGTTGCTTCCTGACCTGCATACAGGTTTGTCAAGAGGCAGGTTAGGTGGTGTGGTATGCCCATCTCAGAATTTTCCACGGTTTATTGTGATGCACACAAAGGCTTTGGCATAAAGCAGAAAAAGACCCTATTAAGAAAATGAAAAACAAGCCACACGTGGGGAAAATATTTGCAAAACATATATCTGAGGAAAGACTTGAATCTAGAACACATAAAGAATGCCTGTATTCTAGATATAGGAGTAGTAAGAAGACATTTTTCCCCCAATGGGAAAAATGTTTAAGCAGACGCTTCACCAAAGAAGGAATAACAACATCAAAGAAGCACATGTACAGATACTAAGCATCATTCGTCATTGGGAAATACACATTGAAACCACAATGCACATTACCACACACCTGCTATAATGGTTAAAAGTTAAAGATTGATAATCCAGTGGCCGGCAAAGATGCAGAGCAGTTGGACATTCCCTACAGGGCCGATAGGAATGCAAAATGGTGCGGCCACATCGTCTAATGGTTTACTGATTCTTTAAAGTGAAACGTACTCTTAGCTTGGGACCCAGCAATCCCACTCCAAGGTGTTACCAAGGAGAAATAAAATCATGCGTCTATACAAAAACGTGTGCTCAATCTTTCATAGCCGTTCTCTTTATAATAGCCCCGAAGTGGAAATAACCCAGTGTCCATTTACTGATGAGTGAATAAACAAATCGTCGTACCTCCCTATAATGGAATATTACACAGCAGAATAAGGGGAGGGATTACTAATACACTCAAGAACAAGGGTGAATCTCAAAAACGTGTTCAGTGAAAGTATGTAATTCGTTTATGTGAAATTCTAGGGCAGGCAAAGCTTTGGAAACAGAAAGCAGATCAGTGCTGGCTAAAGGCTGTAGTGGTGATTGGAGGGTCGTATGTCTTGGTCAGAATTCAAATCAATGATTAACACAGGTGCATTGCATTCTGTGTGTGATGCCCCAGTAAAACACAAGCATGCTGGATGAAGAAAGCAACGTATTACTATCAAGTGTGATGGATGAAGAAAGCAACGTATTACTATCAAGCGTGATGGATGAAGAAAGCAACGTATTACTATCAAGTGTGGTATTTCTTCACTTTCCACCTCCAGGAAGTCCCAGCCTCAGCGGCTGCTGCCTGTCTGCGTCCACATTCTTGTGGAGCTGCTGGGTCACCATAACCTCCTCTGGTGTTGCCAGAGGACAGATAATAACGATGACTAATGTTCCCGTGGTGACCCAGGCGCTGAGGCTGGCCTCCTCATCCGTAAAATGGGATCGTTGCAGTGCCTGCCCCATCGGCTTGTTTGGAGGAAGGTGAGAGGAAGTCATCGTATTAAGTATGACTTGGTTGATGCTCAGCAAATATTAGCAAGCACCGTACTAATTATAGGCTGGGCACATATTAATATTAATGTGCCCGGTCCTGGACTTAAGCTCTTTGGAGACATGATTCCATTTCACCCTCACAGGGCAGGGCTTCTTCTGAGTTTCCTCTTACAGATCAGACGGAAGATCAGAGCAGAGAGGGGATAAAAGGTTACACAGCTGATAAGTGATTAGAGTTGGGATTCAAATCCAGACCTGCCTGATGGCACGCTCAGAAGTTCTGCAGGAATCCAGTTCTGATCATCGCTGCTCTCTTTCTCTTCTTTAGCTTCTGTTCTTGACTCACCAAGGAGTCCTGTATCATTAGATCCTCCAATGACCCCTCTGGCCACTGAGTCCTCTGCCCGCCTCTATGGCACATCCTTTCTTAGTGTCTTGCTAAAAGAACATCAAATTAGCTGGGAAGCAGTGGTCATTCAAAGAGCCTTCCCAGACCTCTCTCCATGTCCTTTCACTGCTGTGTTTCGTCATCGCATTTACCCTCTCAGTATAGTGTCAGTTTTGCATAGTATCTTTTTTGCAGGCTGTCAACACACACACACACACACACACACACACACACACTTCCTGATCCTTATCACCCACCCCGCTGGCAAAGGCTGAATCTGTGTGGAATGTTGTTTTTTTTTTTTCTCCTGCCCCTAGTACTTAGATTCTTCACAAGAAACTGGTGTAATCATAAAACTTTAGAAGGAACTTGTAAGGCCCTCATCCAGTGCTTTTTCATAGATGGGGAAATCCAGAGAGGTTAAATGACTTCCCCAAGACCACACAGCTGGTTGGAACAAAGCCACAGAGCAAGCGTTGGGTTCCTCTGGGCTCCCATCGAGTGGCGGTTCGGCTGCTCCTCCCTGCTCTCACCTCCAGGCCTAAGAAGGCAAGAGACACAAGACACAACTGAGTCATTCTTAATCTTAGTTTTTAAAATTATTTTAATAATTTAAAAACTATGAGAGTGAGATGGAGGGCTGGAGCGAGGTGTCTAAGGGACATTTGAACACCACCACCTGTGCCCCATCCAGAGACCATGCTGGCTGTAGTTCATTCTAAGATATGGTGTCTTATAAACCCTGTAATGCTGTACACAACGCAACGTCATTGTGGTGGACAGTAATTAGTGTGTTTGTTACTAATACTAATACATAATTAGTATTCAAGTTCTTATTTCATTCACTGTAGACATTGAAAATATTCCCTAATTTTTGGTGGCCTTTGTCAGTTCTTCATTTTTATTTCTTGAGATGCTGGAAGTCTCATCAAACAGGCACGGGCTGGGCCTCTCCCAGACTCTCTGTGGTCCCAAGTCCCATACCTCTTTAGTGTCCACATTCTTCAAGATAGATTCTCATCAAACTCACTCCTGGGGGACACACAGCTCTCTGGAAGGCTTCAAAAGACAGACAGTCTTCTCAGGCACAAGCTCTAACAGGAGGTGATGGTTATGCAACTGGCTTACACAATTTCCCTTTTGCATCTCTAGACATCTCAGCCTCGTCCCTGGTTGTGCGCTGTGGATGACTTGGCGTGAAGCATTATCTTTACAAGAAAAACAAGGCCTGTTCCCCTGGTGACGAAACCAGCACTCCCTCAGTGGGCAGCTGTGGGAAGTGGGTGCCGGTTATGCTCAGGCCTCGAGATCACAAGGCAACATCCCACATGTCAGAGCATTACGTAGAGGCCCACTGGGGATAGATATTTGGGAGTGTGTGTGTGTCATAAACTCAAAATCTGGGTGAACAGCCAGCCCAAAGTGGCAGAAAGAATGATTAGCCAACCAGTGACTCAAAGGGTGAGTGTGTATTTCTGGGATGAAAACTGATTGTTTAAGAAAGTCTTTGTAGTCATCACAGATATCAGTGTTTGACAGCACTGACTGGTCCCAACTTACGCCAAAAATGACTGTCAGTAGCAGTCAGAATACCGTTCCGTTTCCCCTTGAACAAAATATGGCTGAAGCAGCCCAATTTCTTAGAATGAAAGTCTGTCCTTAGCACTTAATTCTTGTGGATTTCCTCTGTTGCAGAATTTGGTTATTAACCAAGATAAGCATTTACCTCTCCATTTGGAGTTCAGATCAGATGGAGGAGGGTGTAATAGCAAGACCACTGCAGCCGCAAGCAACAGCAGCATCTGTCAATCTGCTTTAGGAATAAAAAGGAATTCATTGTTGTCGTCACTGACACATCCAGATTGACTTCTGACTTCGGGCACAGCTGGGTCCAGGCATCCGGTGTGGTCAGCAGGCGCACGCCATTCTGCATTTCTCGGCTCTCTTTTCCTCTATGTTGTTGTCATCTTCAGGTAGACTCCTTCCATTGGACTGGACAGTGGTCATCTCTAGCTTCAGGCCTAAACGATCCTCATGGCTGGCGAGTCCAAAGTAAACACGTGTGAACACACACCTGTCCTAAGACCTCTAACAAAAGTCCCCAGGTGCGAATCTGACTGACCACATGCTTGAGGCACATACACAATCCAGAACGCATGCTTTCTTAGCTGGCCATTCCATGCATATCCAGTTGTTTAGCATTACAAACCAGGAAAAAAAATGTGAGTGTTAGCTGCTCAGTAGTGTCCAACTCTTTATGACCCCATGGACTGTAGCCCACCAGGCTCCTCTGTTCATGGGATTCTCCAGGCTAGAGTACCGGAGTGGGTAGCCATTCCCTTCTCCGGGGGATCTTCCCCACCCAGAGAGCGAACCCAGGTCTCCTGCACTGCAGGCAGATTCTTTATGACTGAGTCACCAGGGAAGCCCTTTTTAAAGCAGACTGACAAGTCAGTTCTTTTCTAGGTCTCCTTAGACATTCATGTAAGGTTACTCTGGAGTAGAGAGGTGACTATGTCTTTGAACACCAGATGCACTATAGCTGGCTTATCTCTAGGAGCCACTGTCTAAGAAAACACTATGAATCTGTAGACCGTGTTTATACCCCAAGGAGCCAGGGGGCTCTCCCTTCCTCTGGGAAGAACAGGCATGTCCTCCCAGCGCAAGTTCCCTTGAGCTGGAACCACCATCTCCAGCATCACACACACTGTCATTTGCTCCCCCTGTGACTATCCCTGGCCAAGCTGGGGTCAGAGTTTGAGTAACGGATGTGTTCAATGAGCAGAATGATGCAACGCCTCTACATTGAGGAGAAGACTGTGAGAGAAGTAAGAGAGGGGAAAAGGCTTGAGTGAACTCTGAATTTCTACCTGCCACTCTGCTCCAGGAGAAGGCAATGGCACCCCACTCCAGTACTCTTGCCTGGAAAATCCCATGGAGCCTGCTGGGCTGCAGTCCATGGGGTCACTAGGAGTCAGACACGACTGAGTGACTTCACTTTCACTTTTCACTTTCATGCATTGGAGAAGGAAATGGCAACCCACTCCAGTGTTCTTGCCTGGAGAAACCCAGCGACAGAGGAGCCTGGTGGGCTGCCATCTATGGGGTCGCACAGAGTCGGACACAACTGACGAGACTTAGCAGCAGCAGCAACAACTCTGCTCCATGCCAGCAACACAGAGCCTCCTTTTGTGGGTAAAACCAATCCTTGCCCTGAGCACTTGGTTCCTGAAGCTGGAGGCCAGGGGATCCTGCTGGCAGTCCTGAGTCCAGGGAGCCAACAGATCCAGCACTAGGCCAGGAAAAAGAGTCAAAATGACGTTTCTACTCTGCCTCCTTCCTTTAGAAGGAAACTGTCCCTGACGTGGGTGCTTCATCTTAATGAGTCATATGCAGTAGACTTCAGGCCTTGAGAAAATCTTAGCACTGGCTAACTTGACCAGCAATAACAGAATTTCTTGGAGCCCCCAAAAAACTTTGATGTATGAATTCCCACTTTCATTCCTGCACACCCCTCCTCTTAGCCTTTAATACATTTTTGTAAATGATGATAAAATTTTTTAAAAAACAGAGAGTGAAGCCCTCCTGGAGATCCTGCCCAGTCCTTTTTTTTTTTTTTTTTTTACAGTAGTCAGAATCACAGTTGAGGGTTAGGATATTCATCCAAACCAAATCTCAGCTCTTTTCATCCTAGGTCAGACCCAGGCTGAACCCCCGCCCTTGTTCTAATTATGAACTTTCTGACCCAGCTCCAGGCATAGGATTAAAGCTGCTTTGGAGTCTGAACTCTGCTCCACTCGAACAATCTGGGCATTTCCTTCTCTCATTTCCTCAGAATCTGCTTGGGAGTGTCCGGGAGAAGGTTGTCACAAACAAACTTGTCATAAAAATAATCAAATAAATGGAGAACAGGTCCATTTCCGGAATTTGAATTTTTGTATGCTAGGAAAGAAACCCAAGGGGATAAGGAGCAGAGAGAAGTCAGGTGAATCCAATATTACCAGGTCCACCTACTTCTAGTTCTCTCCTCTGGGACTCGTTGCTCCTAACAATGGCCCTTTTTAACTGCAAACACAGAAGGACTAACCTTTTTCTAGCCTGCCAGTGAGAACCATCAGCATATATTGGTAAGTAGTTCCGTACCAAGTTCACTTGGAAAGGATACCATCTCAAGCCTGGACAAAGCTCATATTGTCATGGTCCAGTTCCAGTTATTTTAGGCAAAGAAGGGGAATTTCCACTCCTCCCTCTAATCAGCCATGAGCACTCTGCCCTGAGTAACCACTTCCTTAGAATCTGTCAGAGTCCAAGTCATTTAACAGGAAGAGAAAATCCCCTGATACTAGGCACAGAATTCCTAGCTCGGCCAGTCACTATAAGAACGTATCCGTGAGCTCATGCAGGAGCAAAGATGTGACCTCATTCAGTGGAAGGAATGCAAGAGAGCTGATTCTAAAAGAAAGGTCTGAGATGGGGCAAAACACGCCATTTAATGTCAATGTTGATGATGACCATGACTCTCACCATGGCAGACTCGCCCTGTGCCAGGCACTGGTTCATCTGTACCGTTCTCGTACTGGTCTGACCTGCGAGTCTACAGTGTTTAAGGCTGTTTTTAAAGAGTCAGTTAACGAATATTAGGTGGTGAGAGGTATGACAAAAATCCAAAGTAATATGCAAATGACAATGGAGAAACGGTGAACTGGACAACACCACTTCTCAAAATGAAAACAAAACAGAACATACCACCACCATGAAGAAAGTAAAAAAGAAAAAAAATTTACCATACATTCAACTTTCTTTAAAGGGAGCCAGACACTTGATGTTTGTAAAATATCTTATGAGCATTAACTCTAATACTCACAAAAACCCTATGAATTAAAAAATATTTTTTATCCCCAATTTACAGATGAGGAAACTGAGGCTTAGGAACACCAAGCGACCGGCTCACGGTGGCCTGGCCCCAGGGACCAGGCTAAGACCCACTAGACCCCAGAAGCCCGGGCAGATGCTAACAGTGGTGTCATCGGCGCTTGTGCCACGCTCAGGATTAGGTCGTCGGGGTGATGCCAGTCACTCCTCTGGGCAAAGGAAATGCCACGAGTCACTGGGAAAGAAGCCACTTCCTGTCCCTGCAGAACGAAAACAGCCCCGTCAAGGTCCTCGCCATCCCTGGGTCCAGCCTCTAAGCTAAATGACTTATCCTTGAACTGACAGATGACGAGTTAGTCACCTCGGCTCTGCGCCTCTCCCTGTTCCTGTAAGCAGCCTAGTCTCGTGGGTGGTTAGGGCACAACCTCAGAGCATCACCAGGCACAGTGTACAAGGCTGGAGCTGTCGCCTCCCAGCTCCCAACAGGCAGAGCACCTGCCCAGCCGCTGTGTTGCTCACGGCAGCTTCAGCTGCTCCTCCTTGGAGCTGCCATCAGCGCGAAAGGTGCTAGGTCACCTGGGGGACTGTCCCCCCACCATGGGACCGCTCACAGCCAGTAACCAACTGAGCAGCTCAGGGTGTGAAGGGACAGCCCCTCTGCCTCCAGGTGACACTGTGGTGCCATGGGTGGCTCCGAGGTTCCAGCGGGATAGGGAGGAAGGTGGACCGCAGCTAAGACAACCTCGGCTTAAACCCCTCCCTGTCCTGTCCGGCTGCCCTGCCCCACCTCACCCGGCTAAATCCCGGGCATCCAAATCTACCTCCCTACTTCTGCTTCTAGAGACCCACTATGTGCCAAAGCAGCAGGTCCTTGAACTTGAGGAGAAAGAAACTGGAGGAAACTGGAGTTACATAAACCCACACACAATGAGATAAGAATTGTAACAACACCTGCCTTCCTTTTTACCGCCTTTCTTCTATTACAGTACTTACATGTGCCGAGTCCTACGCTGAACGCTACTCAGGCATGGTTCTATTTGATTCAGAGAGCAGACTCACATGGTGGGCACTCCAGTACTCCTCTTTCAGAGTCAAGAAAAGTGATGTTCAGAAGGGTTAATTAACTGGTCTGGGGTCACACAGCCAGCTCAGACCTCTCAGACTCTCCCAGGCTTCCTGGGCTCTGTTTATATAAATAAAGTTTTATTGAAACACAGCCATGCACATTATTTACATATTGTCTGTGACTGCCTCCAACCTACCAAGGCAGAGTTCAGCAGTTGACACAGACCAACACGCCCCAGAATATTTACAATCGGTCTCTTTGTGGAAAATTTGCCAACCCTTACTCTACATGATGTCGTTGTTGTTGGTTAGCCTCAGATACAATGTGAATTCCCTTCCCTTCAAATCAAGGTCCCCCCTACAGTGTGGTTTAGAGCAGACACTTTCTCACCCCAGGGCAGGGAGAAGCTGACCCACTCTATTAAGTTCTCATGCAACACTCACTGAAGAACAAAATCACATCATCTGTTTGGCTTGCATTTCTCTTCCTGTTTCACCTACTAACTCTTGGGAAGGAATTCTATCATTTCCTCCATATATTAAGCCTGCAGACACCCACAAGGAAGTTTCCTCTTGAGATCTCACTCTGGAATTCTCACTGTTCAAATATATCCCATACCTTTTGAACCACTCCCAGCTCCCCAAGAAGGTCCTCTTCTAGCCTTTTAGTTACTGAATTTCAATTCTTGGAAATGGTGATCACCTCCTTCCAGGGTTTTCTGCCACACAGCTCTCAGACTCTGAGCTCTTTTCATCTTTTCCCAGAAGTCAGTCGCTTCTTAATTATGTTGTGCTGCCCAGTCTTTGAACTGTAACCAACTGGCCCACATGCTGGGATGATCAAAATACAACAAGTGCCCGGAACTTACTGAGAGGAAACAAACCTAATTCACTCAGGTTCAAATGGGAAGTTGCACTTGAACCCAGCATACTGCTTCCCTCTCTCTGAAGGCCTTTTCCAGTCACCAGAATTTTCTAGTTTTGCTGTTGGGAGCTTGAATTAGCTTTGTTATTTAACACCTAAGACTTCTAACATTTTTTACTTAAATTTTTTTTTTAATTTAGAGTATGATTGCTTTCCACTGTTGTGTTGGTTTCTGCTGTACAACAGTGTGAGTCAGCTCTGTGGACACATCTGTCCCCTCTTCTCAAGCCTCCCTCCCACCCCCCACCCCACACCTCTAGGTCGACGCGGAGCGCTGAGCTGAGCTCCCTGTGCTACACAGCCGCCTTCTGCTAGCGTCTGTGTTACACACGTGGTGTATATGTCGATGCTAGTCTCTCGGTCTGTGCCCCCGCCCCGTGTCCACAACTGCCTATGCCTGCATCTCTATTCCCGCCCTGCAAATAGGCTCATCAATACCATTTTTCTAGATCCCATATGCATGCACTAATGTACAATATTTGTTTTTCTCGTCCTGAGTTAGTTCACTCTGTAAGCTCCTATGCAAAGTAAATTGTGGGACAAGCTTTCTACAAAGCAATTTCATCATGTACATCAGGGATATTTTAAGTTTATACCCTTCAACTCAATCACCTCCCTTCTAGAATCCATCCCAAGCCTCAGAATCTAATGAAATAATCACAGATGACACCAATGACGTAGACGTAGAGATACTTATCATGGTGCTATTTTAAATAATAGGAACAATGAAAACACCAATTTTAATATAAAGGAATGGCCAAAAAAATCAATTTCACATCTTTGTGAAGGAACATTTTACAGGCATGAAGATCATATGTTTAAAGAAGTTTTGATAATATTGTAACATGTTCATGAAATAGTAAGTTAAAAACGATACACTGAGGACTTCCCTGGAAGCCCAGCAGCTAAAACTCTGCACTAGTACTACAGAGGATGAAGGTTTGATCCCTGGCCAGGGAACTAAGATCCTACAAGTGGCCCAGAGTGTCCAAAAAAACAAAAAACCTATGTATTGTAGAGGGGCTTCCCTGGTGTCTTAGCAGTAAAGAACCTGCCTGCCAAGGCAGCAGATGCAGGTTCCATCCTTGGGCTGAGAAGATCCCCAGGAGAAGCAAATGCCCACCCACTCCAGCATTCTTGCCTGGGAAATCCCATGGACAGAGGAGCCTGGCGGGCTGCAGTCCAGTGTCTCAAAGAGTCAGACCAACTTACCAATTAAACAACAACAACATATACTGAAGAATACCAAATCTGTAAAACACTTACACTCGTCTGGGCCTGTATGTATATACTTTGCAAACACACAGTAAACAGAGGAGTGTTTTTGCTGTTTTGTTTGTCGTGTAGGCCCAGAACCTAGATGAGGCCTCTCAGGCACGGCACCTCCGACACTAGGGCTGGCCCGTCCTCTGTCGCGGGGCCACCTGTGCATTGGAGGGTGGCCAGTAGATGAGGCCTCTCAGGCGCGGCACCTCTGACACTCGGGCTGGCCCGTCCTCTGTCGCGGGGCCACCCTGTGCGTGGTGGGGTCAGTAGCACCTTGGCCTCTACCCTCTAGGGGTCAGTGTTGCCCCTCCACCCACGCAGCTGCAATAACCAACAAGCCTCCAAATGCTGTCGAATGTCCTTTGCAGACAAAAATCAGCCCCGGTGGAGAACCACTGGACATATCAAGTAACACTGACAGGACTTCCCTGACGGCGCAGGGGATAAGACTCCGCCGGCCAGTGCAGGGAACATGAGTTCGATCCTGGTTCGGGAAGAGTCCACATGCCACGGAGCAACGAAGCCCACGCACCACAGTTACTGAGCTCAGCCCTGGAGCTGGAGAGCCACAGCTACTGGGCCCATGCACCGCACCTGCTGAAGCTCACACACCGCGAGCCTGTGCTCCGCAACGAGAGAAGCCACGCAGTGAAAAGGCCACACAAGGAGACCAAGCATAGCCCCTGCTCGCTGCAGCTAGAGACCGCCTGAGCAAAGCGGTGAAGACCTGGTGCAGTTGAAATAAAGAAGTAAAAATTATATAAAAATAATAATAATGCTGTTTAATAATTGGATGAATTAGAAAAGATGCGTAGAAATGTCAGTAGTGACCTCTTATCAATATGATTATTTCATTTTAATCCATCATTATTTTTTCCCAAATTTTCCACCATACCAGGTCCTACTCATAACCCCTCAATCACAATTCCAAAATCCAAAACCCACAAAACTTGTTTGACAGCAAATCTGGATTCCTCTGAATTTACCTGAGGGCTTTCATGAACCCAGGTGGCATGAATATTCATACATTTCTTCAAAGAAGTGTTCATGTGTTATTTCATATTCAGTGTAAACAAAACATATCTAAAAATCTGGAAAGACCTGGTGTACACAGCACACCCAGCTCCCAGGTGTGGGGCTGTATTACTTCTACAATCAGCAAAACAAACAAACGAAAGCATGAAAAGCATCGTGATACTCGTTGACTCAACAGAGTAGAGCAAATTGAGGAGGAATTATTATGTAAACACTCAACCAAAAACTTCTCTCCAAAAAGCGAATTCAGTCCATTTCAGTTGCTCAGTCGTGTCCGACTCTTTGCAACCCCATGAACCACAGCACGCCAGGCCTCCCTGTCCATCACCAACTCCCGGAGTTCACTCAGACTCATATCCATCGAGTTGGTGATGCCATCCAGCCATCTCATCCTCTGTCCTCCCCTTCTCCTCCTGCCCCCAATCCCTCCCACCATCAGAGTCTTTTCCAATGAGTCAGCTCTTCGCATGAGGTGGCCAAAGTACTGGAGCTTCAGCTTTAGCATCATTCCTTCCAAAGAAATCCCAGGGCTGATCTTCAGAATGGACTGGTTGGATCTCCTTGCAGTCCAAGGGACTCTCAAGAGTCTTCTCCAACACCACAGTTCAAAAGCATCAGTTCTTCAGCACTCAGCCTTCTTCACAGTCCAACTCTCACATCCATACATGACCACAGGAAAAACCATAGCCTTGACTAGATGAACCTTTGTCGGCAAAGTAATGTCCCTG
>NW_011494715.1:8500685-8504821 GCF_000754665.1 Bison bison bison | reverse complement strand
AATGTCCCTGCTTTTGAATATGCTATCTAGGTTGGTCATAACTTTCCTTCCAAGGAGTAAGCATCTTTTAATTTCATGGCTGCAATCATCATCTGCAGTGATTTTGGAGCCCCCGAAGATAAAGTCTGACACTGTTTCCACTGTTTCCGCATCAATTTCCCATGAAGTGGTGGGCGTTGTAGTCAGCCTCCTGTACAGGTGAGGAGACACGCAGGCCCGAAGCTGGAAATGCCGGTGCGCGTGAGGATGTGGTCTGTGTGATCGGCTCCTCTCTGAGCCCTCTCTTGATTCTGAGACACAGCACAGCGCCGGGCAGGGTCAGCCTCTTCCTAGTATGAAATTAATCTCTTAAAAGACCAAAGTCATCAGAATTCTACCTTTAAAAGGACATTAAGCAAGGTGGGGCTTAGCAGCAGCTAGATAAGATCCGCGGCTGACTGATAGATGTTCAGCTGCCACGCAGAAACCATCACGGGCGGTGACATAACACTCTGCCGTCTGTAGGATGCCTTGATGAAATCGTGGGGACAGAGGTTCTGGAGAAAGAGTGCTTGGGTTCCAACCGGCTTCACCATCGGCTACTTGCAAGTTCATTAAAGGTTCTGTGGCTCCACAGAACCTCATTTGTAAATGTCCTCATTTGTAAATGCGAACCACACGCGGACCTCCGTCACAGGTCCACTGTGAGGATGGGAGTGCTCACACAGGGAGAGTGTTGAGAAAGGGGTCCCGTGCTAAGGGCCCAGAGAGTCTCTGTCCTCGCCCCCCAGGACATCCTCCTAAGTGCTGGCTGATCCGATTGCTCTCTGCCCCGGTGAGACAGTGCAGAGAGGCATGAGAATCCAGAGTCTGTATGCGGACGGGCTTGGTGGCACGTTCCTGCACATCCAGCCTCGCGCTGTGTGACAGGGCAAAGCCGCTTTCGTTCTCTGCCTCTCGGCTTCCTCATAGATCAATCTCAGTAACAACCATCGTTGTGGAGTCGTTGAGAGACACGAACGGGCTGTGGGGTGAGCTCCGCTCAGCTCAGTCATTTCTCAGTAGCGGTGGCTGTGTCTATTGACATCCTGTCCTACTGATAAGAAACCGGGAAGCAGAAAGTTCAGGAAACAAACCCCTAAAGATGCAGAATCCTTCTCAGTCCTTTCCATAAGCACGAGACCTCCCCAGGGGTGTCACACTGACTGCTGTTGGGATACAGAATGACGGGGATACACAGTCATGCACTGCGTTTCCCAGTCGTGGGGTTATTCTCTTGGTTTCTGCCTGTGCCAGCGAATCAGTCTCCCATTTACTAAGGTGGCAAAGTTTCCTTCTATGAATGTAACTGTTGGCTTTTGTTTGTTGTTGTTTAGTAGCTGTGTCCAACTCTTTGTGACCCCAAGGACTGTAGCCCACCAGGCTGCTTTGTCCATGGGATTTCCCAGGCAAAAATACTGGAGTGGGTCACCATTTCATTCTCCAGTGGATCTTCCTGGACCAGGGATGAAATCTGCGTCTCCTGCACTGGCAGGCGAATTCTTTACCACTGGGCCACCAGGGAAGCCCATAAACGTAGGTAAGTAGTCAGAAATACTATGTATTAATATCATTTTCTTGATATTAATATTAGCAATGTAATAGTAAGTAGTAGATTTAAAGAAAAAGATTAAGTGACTATTAGACAAGGCAGAGACAGATATGGCGAAAAATCATGACGTTTGTGTGTGAATGGCTGTGTGTGAGAGGCTGTGGTTGACCACATCTGGTGATTAAAATAGCCCAGCAGGATGGTCAAAGGGCCTCCAGAGGGCTGCAGGCAACGACAGCCTGTGTGATTCACCCCACACTCCACGTTCCTTCTCACTGAATCCCTCCTTTCTCTGAGAACACGTCGACCTTGAGAACATCAAATTCTTGACAGACTTCCTAACCACAAATTAGAACCATGTTATCAACTGTCTTGGTCTCCCATTTTAAGTCCTTCCTAATTTCCCATTTTATGTCATTAGCTGGTGTGTGTGTGTTAAAGAGAGAGCGGATCCATGTGAACACAGGTCATACTTTCTTCCTTACATTACCTACTTCAGTAGTAGACACACGGGTGACTTAACCATGAGTTATGTGGATGCATGGCTGTTCCTAATTCCCCCAATAACTTGATGAGGTAGAAATAATTACATGCCAGTTTTTATAACTGGGGAAGAATTTGAGGCTTAAAGAGGTGCTGTGGGCCCAAGGTGAAGCAGCTAGAACCAGAAGTTGAGCCCGAATGGTCGTCTGAACTTGGAACCTAGATCCTAAGTGTTATAGAACATTGAATACACTTTAAAAGTTGCCTCGGACGGATGGATGAAAGGAAGGAACAGGAGAGGCATAAAGAGGCAACAGGACTATCTTGGAATAACCCTGAATCCATGTCATGGCTTCTACGACATGCGTGCTAAGCACCCAGCAGACATTACGTTTAATCCTCATATAACATGTCTGCTCAGATAAAGGGTAACATGGAGACGCCATAGAGGTTTGCTATTAAGACATCTGCTGCTGAGACCAAAGACCCTGAAGTCAGACAAACTGGGGGCCAATCCTGGATTGGCCCCTTAAAAGCTAAGCAAACTTGGGCTGGCTGTTTCTACTGCCTGGGCCTCAGTTTCCCCACCCGTGATGGGGTGATGATAGCGACATGTGTCTAGTCACTCAGTCGTGTCTGACTCTTCGCGACCCCATGGACTGCAGCCCACCAGGCCTCTCTGTCAAGATTCTCCAGGCAAGAGTACTGGAGTGGGCTGCCATGCCCTCCTCCAGGGGTCTTTTGAACCCAGGGCTCCCACACTGCAGGCAGGTTCTTTATGACTGAGCCACCAGGGAAGCCCATCCGCTCCACAGGGGTCCTGGGAGCAGCAGATGAGACCGTGTGTCCCGGGGGCCCGTTTTTGCATCTTGTTCCAGGGTGTGTTCCTTGTCATGGTTTCCTCTGTTGGAGTGATCATACTTGCAAACCTCAGAACTGAGCTATCAACCCAGGTCCATTTGAAGAGTGTGAGGAAGTTGGGAGTTGAAGTCGAACTTGAATGGAGGGAGTGTATTAATAGTGGCAGACTGATGGCACCCCAGAAAGGGGCATATCCTAACCCCCCAGAACTTGGAAATACGTCACCTTCACTGGCAACAGGGAATAGAGTTTGCAGTTGGAGCCACGCTTGCTCCTCAGTAGACTACGGTAGGGAGTCGGCCTACAGGGAAGGCAGCGGGGAAGTCTGAATTTTCCAGGTGGTGCCGGTGTAATCACACAGCCCTGGAAAGTGTTAAAAGCGGGAGAGCACGGCCCTACAAAGCAAGTCAAGACGGGATCCATGTTTCCGGCTTTGAAGATGCAGGAAGGCTCCAGGGAGAGGCCGGAGTCCGATTCTCCCCTGGGGCTTCCAGAAGGGGCGCGCCCCACCCACACTTTGATCATTAGCCCAAAGAGGGCTAGGTTGGACATCTGACCTCCAGAACTGTAAGATAAGTGTATACTTTTTAAAGTGGTTTTTTTTTTTTGATGTGGGTCATTTTTTAAAGTCTTAATTGAACTTGTAACAGTGTTGTTTTGTTTTCTACATTTTGGTTTCTCGGCCACAAGGCACATGGGATCTTGGCTCACCAAGCAGGCGTTGAACCCACAACCCCTGCGCTGGAAGGGGAAGGCTGCCTACAGGAGCGTCAGGGAGGCCCCAGGCTCGTACTGTTCTAAGGTTCGTGCTGGAGGTGCTGCTGTGACAGCAGCCCTGGGAAACGCATCCAGAAGGAAAGATCCGACTCTGGCCTCAGCTTTACAGGAATCGAGAGGTCTGGGCAGTTCGCCTCAGGGAGGCAGCTTGGTTTCACTCGCCATCTAAAAATAAAAGCAGAGACAGCCACTGATTCTTCGTCTCCCGCCCGCCTGCACGCTGGAACCCCAGGGCTCACCCGGGGGTCTATGCAGACTAATGGGGGAGGTGGGCTTCCGGCTTGTCAGCCAGAGGAGGGGCACCCCGGGATGTGGGCGGGGTGGGGGGTGGGCAGCCACCAGCAGTTTCCACCTGGGAGCAGGTGGAAGGGGTTTCTAGCTGAGTGGAGGAAACTGTCTTGTTTTGGGTTTTTTTTGTTTTTTTTTTTTTGTGGAAGACCAGGAA
>NW_011494715.1:8447358-8500585 GCF_000754665.1 Bison bison bison | reverse complement strand
AAGGCAATGGCACCCCACTCCAGTACTCTTGCCTGGAAAATCCCATGGACGGAGGAGCCTGGTGGGCTGCAGTCCATGGGGTCGCTGGGGGTCGGACACGACTGAGCGACTTCACTTTCACTTTTCACTCTCATGCATTGGAGAAGGAAATGGCAGCCCACTCCAGTGTTCTTGCCTGGAGAATCCCGGGGACGGGGAGCCTGGTGGGCTGCCGTCTATGGGGTCGCACAGAGTTGTACATGACTGAAGCGACTTAGCAGCAGCAGCAGCAGCAGTGTCCGAGCTCCAGGGCTCACGGAGGAGGAGTGATCACGTAATTTTCCTTCATGCCAGAGCTTTGGTTAGAACAGGAAATGAGTTGCCCGGCCATTGGCAGCTGACAGACATCAGGGCACCGTGGCTTCCCCTGTTCCTTTGCAAACCTGACCAGCTTAACTGCGGGCAGGAGAGGCTGGCCCTCAGAGACTGGCCCACCTGTAACGGGAGATGGTCTGTTTGAAGTTCAGTTGTTCCCTCTCATTGTCCGAGTGCCTGTAAGATCTGTACACGGAGCACAGATCTTAACTGTTCTGAGTTTTGACAATGATACACACCGCTGGGTGTATATAACTAACGTCCACCCAAAACAAGTCACAGACTGTATTCATTGCCTCCTGTCCTTTTCTGGGCAACACCAACTACCACCCCCACCCCCCAAGAGGCAACTGCTGATCCGCTTTGGTTGCCATAAATTAGATGCGTTTTTCTTGACTTTCACATAAACAGCAGCATACACCGTGGGTCTGTCTTTTCACTTTGCATAATTGGGAGATTCATCTGTGTCATTCCGTGATCAGTAGTTTTTTCATTTTAATACTGAGTAGGTACATCCAGTGAATGCACCTTAGTTCTAAAAATCTGTTCTGTTGTTCATGCCATTTGGGTCGTTTCCGGTTTGTGGCTGTGATGAATGCAAGTGCTGTAGACTTCCACGTATAAATCCGCCGTGTGGACACTTGTTTTTATTTCTCTCGAGTAGTACCAAGGAGCAGAATCGCAAGAACCTGCCCGACAGCTCTCCAGAACTGCTGCACTTCTGGCAGGAATTAAACAACAGAACCAAAGCAAATGTTTGAGGCACTGCTCCTTCACCAACACTGACTGTTCTTTGTAAAGGGTTTGTTTTCTTCTTCTTTTTTGCTTTTCTAACATGTGTGAATTGATTGTATCTCATTGTGGGTTTAAATTGCATTTCCCTGATGACTAATGGTAAGTACTTTTTCAGGGGCTGATTGGCCACGCTTATATCTTTTTCTAAGATCTTCAAATAATTAAGTGTATTTGGATTTAGGCAAAAATAGGCATGAAAACTAGAGTTAAGTCCTATAGGAGGTTAAAGTCCATAAACACCAGTTTGAATTTATTCATGAATTTTGCACTTTTTTTGTACTCACTTTTGCACACGTGCAGAGTGCTGAGCACATTACAAGTCAGACCACGAGGATGCTAAATTCCGAAACATCTCTTTTAACTCCAAAAATTACTAAATTCCTAAACATTTATTTCAACTTCAAAAACTGTCTCAGCTGATTTTCCAGGGATAAAATGTGTCTCATTCTTTAGTTTTTACATTTCCTCCAAGTGTTGTCAAGTGTACCTTAGTATATGGAACTTCACAGACTCACAAAAGTTATGGGGGGGGGTCATCATTTATTTTACAAAAAATATGCTGACAAAGAAGCCTGCCTAGACCTTTTGTGAAGTGTCTGAGGTTTTCTGCTCATTTAATGTGTACGTTTGTCTTGTATCAGTTGTAGGAATTCTTTGTGTATTCTGGCTGAAAGGTCTTTATCCCATACAGGTAGAAACATTTTCTCCCCGTCTGTAGCTTGTCTATTTTCTTCCTAGAATCTTTGGACAAGCAGAAACGTTTTATTGTTCAATTTATTTTATGATTCTGTGTCCAAAGAAATCTTTGCCTAACCCAAGTTACAAAGAAGCTTTTCTAATCTTCTAGAAGATTTCTAGTCCTAGCATTTACATTTAGTTCTGATTCATCTCAAATTTATTTTTGTGTCTGCAGTTAGTGTGAAAGATGAAATCAACAAATTCCATGGCCAGTGCTGTGGAGACATCAGGGTGACGGTTCTAAGTTCAGAGTCTGGGCCGCATTCAGCAAATCCTTTTCTTTATACAGAAACAAGCCAGATAGTGAATATTTTTGGCTTTACAGGCCGCATGGTCCCCGTTGCAATTTCTCAACGCTGCCTTTGTAGTGCAAAAGCAGCTATAAACAACATGTCAACACAAGGGCACAGCTGTGTTCCAATGCAACTTTATGGGCAATTGGTAATGAAATTTGAATATCATATAATTCTTATATTTCATGAAATATTATTTTATTTTATAACCAGTTAGAAAATTTTTTAAATCATTTTTAGCTTATGGACTATCCACAAACAGCAGCAGGATTTGACCTGCAGCCTCTGGCCGCAGCTGGCCAAGCCCTGGGCGACCGGCAGGGCAGATGTTCAGCACAGAGGAGGACATGCTGTGACAGCAGCGAGAGAGCGGAGAGCTGCGTGCTGCGGGCGGGTGCGTAACAGACCCGGGTAATCTACTTCGGACAAGATCAAAAGGAATTATAACTAAACCACAATGAGATACCACTTCACACCCAGTAGGATGGCTATTACTTTGTTTTTTTTAAGTGTTGGTGAAGATGTGGAAAAATTAGAACGTTGGTGCCTTGCTGGTGGGAATGTAAAATGGTGCAGCCCGTGTGGAAAGTCCGTAAAAGTTAAATAGAATTACCATATGATTCAGCAATTCCCCTCCCAGGTAAATACCCAAAGAATGGGAAGCAGAGACTCAGATCCCTGTCCACCAGCGCCCACAGCAACACTGCTCACAGTGACCGAGAGCCGGAAACGACTCGCGTTCATAACAGCTGAGTGAGTACAGAGGAACAGACTGCAATGGAATATTATTCAGCTATAAAGACAGGGAGGTTCTACTACGTGCTGCAACGTGGATGAAACTCGAAAGCATTATGCTAAGTGAAATAAGCCAGACACGAAAGAACAGACGTTGCACGATGCCACTAACCTGAAGTGATACAGAACAGGTGGATTCAGAGAGAAGGAAGGTGTAGGTGAGATCACCAGGAGCTGGGAGGAAGCGGGAGTTATTTATATTAGTACAGAGTTCCTACTTGCGATGATAAAAGAGCTTCAAAAATTGTCAGTGGTGATGGCTGTATAACATCCATCGGTGAAAATACACCGAATGCCCCTGGATTGTACACTAACATTGTTAAATGGTAAATTCTGTCATCTTGTATTGTGGCAAAATACTCATAGGTTGAAAAGTTAAAGGAATTATGACTAAAAGTCTTACTACAGTGCCCTGTACTAAGTGTTCGGTTCAGTCCAGTCGCTCGGTCCTGTCTGACTCTTTTGCAACAGTATGGACTATGGCCGACCTCTGTCCATAGGATTTTCCAGGCAAGAATACTGGAGTGAGTTGCCATTTCCTTCTCCAGGGGATCTTCCTGACCCAGGGATCAAACCTAATAGTGTCACATATTAATTCATTTGATCTCAACACTATGTGGTAGGTAGGTGTTGCTATTATTATTAAACCCATTTTATTGGACAGGGAGGCCTGGCGTGCTGCAGTTTGTGGGGTCACAAAAAGTCGGACACGACTGAGCAACTGAGCTGAACTGAAGTGATAGGTGAGGAAACTGAGGCGTTAGTCTCAACAAAAAGCCGCACCTCTAGTGACTCTCAGAACCAGGGTTCAAACCCCAGCAGCCCGCCTCTAGGTTTGTGCTTTCAGCTACCGCACTCCACTGCCTCTAAAAGCAGTGATTCTCTGGGCTTTGGCTGAACTCGTTTCCTGGGATGCATTTAAAAGTCCCCGTGGCCAGGGAGCCCCTGTTTGAATCAACCTCTGGAGGCTGGACCAGGCATCACGAACTGTACAAGCACCGCAGGCCCTGCCAATGTGTAGCCAAGGTGAAGATAACTGAGATGGCATTACAGCCTTGACCTCAAACAGGAGCAGGGCTCAGGCAGGCGGGGCAGGGGAGAAGATTTCACCCCAGGCCATCTGCTGTCTGAGTCGTGGGTCTTTATCAAACCACTCTGGTCTTTTTGCTATGTGAGGATGATGACATGAGTCCTCAACAGGAATAAGCATACCTCGTGTTTACTGAGCAACAGTGCCCCAAGCATGACCCTACAGGCTTCTCATACTTTGTCTCCATTCACCTTCACAGTGATCTTAGCATGTAAATGCCACACCCCCATTTCACAGATGAGGCAACTGAGGCCTGAAGGGAGTGAGCTGCTTGCCCAGGGCTGCACTGTTACTGAGAGGCAACATGCGGCTGGCCAAGCTCAGCCCGCAGCCTGCCTGCCCAGCGAAGTCGGTCAAGGGCGTCCCAGCAGGAACAGTGAGAAGGAGCGTGGCTGGTTTTGTCTTGTCTTCTGTATGCATCCGCCTACGGCAAGGCGTCTTGTCTGAGTCAGGACGTAGGTGCTCCGTGGCTCAGCGCTGTGCCAAGGAGGTTTGTCGGTCAATCTGAATAATCTCACTCTGGGGTGCAGAGCAGGCCTGACGCTGGGAGAACTGTCTTGGGGAAGTTCAATGTACGAACAGCATCAGCTGGACTCTGACAAGTAGATGCACAAGGCCCCTGGTCCGGGGAGAAGGTGGCAGAGAGCGTGTGTGTGTTCCTAGGTCTCGATCACGTTGACTGTGTCCACAACATACAGCCAGCCTGGCTAGGGAAATGGGCTGACCCCAGGGGGATGCCACACAGAGAAGAGTCCCTTGATCTTTTGCTCTGATTCTGAAAGTCTGAAGCCACATCTTGCTAATTCATCACTCTGCCTCGAGAACAGTGTCTGCCACTCAGGGTGTGTGCGCCTGCTCAGTTAAGTCGTGTCGGACTCTCTGCAATCCCATGGACTGCAGCCCACCAGGCTCCTCTGTCCATGGGTTTCCCAGGCAAGAATAGTGGAGTCGGTTGCCATTCCCTTCTCCAGGGGATCTTCCCGACTCAGGGATCAAATCCACGTCTCCTGCGTTGCAGGCGGATTGTTTACCACTGAGCCACCAGGAAAGCCCGGCTTGCCGGATGGCTGCTCGTTAAAATTTGTGCATCGGGAGGGCGGGGCGGATCCCTGAGGACAGGAGAATGAGCTGAGATCCTGGCTGAACACTTGTTAACAAATAAAGGGATGAAGGAAAGAAGGTCCCAAGGGAAGAAAAATCCCTGTTCCAAGTTCAAATTAAGCCTTTCGATTATGTTACCCATAACTGATGAGAAAACCGAGGTTCAAAGAGGTCCAGTGATTTTGCCGACTACCACGTCGCTGGAAAGTACCGAAACCTGGATTTGAACTTGGGTCCCCGGGTTTCTGTGCTGCACAAACAAGAGGACCATGCAAGTGAACAGAAAGAATGGCAACACGGGGACCCTAACCATCATCACCAATGACAAAAAGTCATAATAGGAGCACAAGCTAGGATTTATTAAGAGCTGTGGTTTTTCCAGTGGTCATGTATGGATGTGAAAGTTGGACTGTGAAGAAAGCTGAGAGCCAAAGAATGGATGCTTTTAAACTGTTGTGCTGGAGAAGACTCTTGAGAGTCCCTTGGACTGCAAGGAGATCCAACCAGTCCATTCTGAAGGAGATCAGTCCTGGGTGTTCTTTGGAAGGACTGATGCTAAAGCTGAAACTCCAATACTTTGGCCACCTCATGCGAAGAGTTGACTCATTGGAAAAGACTCTGATTCTGGGAGGGATTGGGGGCAGGAGGGGAAGGGGACGACAGAGGATGAGATGGCTGGATGGCATCACTGACTCGATGGACATGAGTCTGAGTGAACTCCGGGAGTTGGTGATGGACAGGGAGGCCTGGTCACAAAGAGTCGGACACGACTGAGCGACTGAACTGAACTGTGCCAGGAAGTGGTCTGTGAGTTTGAAATTCTTTCTCTCTACAGAATCTTCTCCAGAAAACCTACGGAATGGAAGTTGCAGAAATGAGGTCCAGAGACATCAGCGAGCCTCAGTTCACACAGTTAAATAAGGAGCAGAGCAGAAAACCAGACGCGGAGTCTCAAAGTTCAGCCACTGTTCTGTCAGTCCAGTCGGTGTCAGGCAACCGGCTTTGCTTGTCATCAGGTTGATAAGTATTATACTTTTGTTTCTGGGGCTTTTAACGTTTCTATTTTAAGAGAACTCTCACAGTCCTTTGGCAACAGTTTCCACTCTTCAAAACCAGGTGTTTTGGTGTCCTGTCTGAGTGATGGCAATGTTTCTAGTCACAGCTGTGAAAATGTAATCAATAGATCGCTGCAAAGAACATGAAGTCTCGCTTCTCTGACGGTGTCAGCGTGGGGTCTACACCCCCACACACGACCCAGGCCCCCTGGCGCTGGTCAGGAAGGAAAAGGGGCTTCTCCCCTTACTGGTGCTTCCATCCATGGGGACAGAGCCCATCGCCTAAAACTCCTGGCCTTTTCTGCCCTTCCCCGACTGCTCTCCTGGAGGAGAGGATTACCTAGTAGGTAAATTGGGGAAGAATCGAGTCATCCTCTGCTCCCTGTCTCCTCGTGGACGGGGGAGTTGTTCTCGGCTCCTGTGTTGGAATTGGAAGATTCATTTCATTCTGGGGTCCACGTGGGGAAGCCCAGTGGCCCCCAGATATCTGCCATAGAGGTGATAAATCGACCATAGACTTATCAGCCATAGAGGTGATGTTTAGGCTCGCACCTGCACTATAGATCGGATGTTTGTGTGTTCCTCCCCTTCTCAAATTTCTGTGTTGAAAACTGATCCCCACTGTCACGGTATTAGGAGATGCAGGCCTTTGGGAAGTAATTAGGTCATGAAGGAGGACCCCCACGAGTGGATTAGTGTCACTCACTTGTATCTGACTCTTTTTGACCCCATGGACTGTAGCTCACCAGGCTCCTCCATCCATGGAATTCTCCAAGCAAGAACACTGGAGTGGGTAGCCTATCTCTTCTCCAAGGGATCGTCCCAACCCAGGATTCAAACCAGGGTCTCCTGCGTTGCAGGCAGATTCTTTGCCAACTGAGCTATCAGGGAAGCCCTAGCAAAAGCCTTAATCGAGACCAAACAGAGTTTTCACTTCCAATCTTTTGAGAAGTTAGAGGGGGGTCAGCTGTTTTGGAGGAGCCCAGCATCTCTTTCTCGCTGCTTGGGTTACAGTGCCCTGATTGTCCTTTGAGGAATTACCCAGCCCACCGTGAGTAGTCACGTCAGTGGGACTGTCAGGACACCCTGCCGTTTCCTAGCCGAGGGATGAATCCACAGCCAAGACAGACACGGGGACGGTCCATCTCCACCAGAGTGAGGCAGGGTGGAGAGCACACTGCAGCCCCCCACTCTGGGAGAGTATTTCCGAGGCGCCTGCCTGCTCTGGCTCTCGGCCTGTCTGTCCCCTTCCCTCTCCAGCTCTCCCTCCCTTTTCCTTTCTTTCTCCCTTGGCTCTCAGTTCCCCACCTGTTTGTGACTCAATATCAGCCCATTAAACTCTGCTCAACACAAATGAGTCAGAGTTGTTTGCCTTTGCAAGAGAAAATACCAACCCCTCCAGTTTAAACGTGGACTGAAAGATTTAGAACCTTGGTTTCCACACCCTCATCTAACAGCTGGAGAAATTAAAGTTAAGAGGAGACTTTCAAATCTGGGGTCAAGGAGGCCTTGTGACTTGATGATTAAAAGCACAAGCTCTTGAGACAACTGGTCTGGACATAAAGCCCGCCTCTGCCATTTTGTAGTTATTAATTGATATGGGACATATGGCTTTCCAAGCTTCAGGTCCTCATCTCTTAATATAAGATAAGAATAGCACCTAGCTCCCAGGGCTGGGAATGCTATGAAGTGCATAATAACCTTTGGCTGTTATTTTAGTGATTATTCCTCTAGATTTCTTCTAAGAAGTCAAGCAAAACAGGAATGTAAATAGAAAAAAAAAAAAAAAAGATGCTGAGCAGGAAGGCATTGAAGAAAGCCTTTCTCCAAAGGGATGTTTATTTCAGAGGCAAGCAGGGGGAAGCTCAACCAGCTGTTTTCCAGGAAATCATCCACTTAACCCAGGGTGAGCTCTAAATTTTAATGACTGGCTAGCGTTGAAAGACTGCAGAAAGAAGAAAAAAAAAAAGGATGAGGATGTAAAAAGCCAACCACACACTGCATAAACTCCGAAGTCTCCAATATTTAGTCAGATTCCTGAGTTTGGAGGTGGTTCCCATCTCCATCAGGAAAAGAGTCAATCATCACGGCAACTGGCAGCCAAAAACTGAGCTCAACAGTAAGTATCAGAAATCAAGTTCAAGGTTCACTAGGATCTTGGAGCAGTCAGATATAAATGATTAATCCGCACCCGCTGGACTAGAAGTTTGGGGGTGGGGCTTTGCCTTGGAAGCTTCTCCAAGCTCCCCCTTCCCTGTCCACCCAAAGCTTCTCATCTCAGCGCAAATGCCACCTCCTCCGAGAAGGCTTCCTACTTCTCTCTAAGGGAGCTACACTCTCAGAGTGTTCCTTTTCTTCCTAGCAGTCCAGAGTTTGTAATGAGATACTTTTTGTGATTGTTGGATCAGCTGCTTTTCCCAAGTAGACTGCAAGTTCCACGTGACCAGAGATGGTATCTGGTATATATACTACTGTAGATCAGGTTAGATTGGTTTCAGACCCACAATAGTAACTCTGTATGTCTTCGTTGATTTAATGACCTTGGCAATGCTCTATTATCATTCATTCACTCAGCTGATGAGCAGTTACATCTTTAGCGTGTACTTTTCATTCAATTAATTATTAATAACCTATGCTGCTGCTGCTAAGTCGCTTGTCATGTCTGACTCTGTGCGACCCCATAGACGGCAGCCCACCAGGCCCTGCCGTCCCTGAGGTTCTCCAGGCAAGAACACTGGAGTGGATTGCCATTTCCTTCTCCAATGTATGAAAGTGAAAAGTGAAAGGGAAGTCGCTCAGTCCTGTCTGACTCTTTGCGACTCCATGGACTGCAGCCCAGGAGGCTCCTCCGTCCATGGGATACTCCAGGCAAGAGTATTGGTGTGGGCTGCCACTGTCTTCTCCAAAGTGTTTGCTATCTGCCAGACACAAACGTGAGCGGTGAGGACACAGCCATGACAAAGAGACAAAGATCTGCACCCTCGTGGAATTTAGGGCGAGGAGAGCATCAGTGAACACACGAAGATGACATACCTCCCTGGAGTCTTAAGTGCTTTGGAGAAAAATAAGTAGAGAAGAGAAATAGAGAGGGTCAGGATGGGGGCAATTTTGAAGAGAGATGCTGAAACCCCAACACGTGAGGAATACAGTGTGGGGCTTCGCTGGGAGAGGTCGAGAGGGAGTCGCAGTGAGGGGCGTGTCCTGGGTCAGCGTGGCCGGAGGGAGACGGGGAGGGGGCCGGGCGGAGGACGGGGCACCCGGGAGCAGACGCAGGCAGGGCCCTGAAAGACTTTAGATTTTGCTCTGACAGGGGGAGTTGCTGGGAAGATACATCTGGAAAGAGAAGTGGGATTTCAGATTATTTTGGATGGAGTTCCTTGACAATCCAGTGGTTAGGACTCTATGCTCTCACTGCTGAGGGCCTGGGTTCAACCCCTGGTCAGGGAACTAAAAATCCTACAGGCTATATGGAGTGCCTAAGTAAATATATAAAAAAATATATATATATGAATATATATGTGTGTATATATACATACATACATATATGTGTATATATATATGAATTCATATATATATGAATATATATTATTGACTGCATATATATTTGAATATCTGAATATACATATTTGATATATATTTGACAACTGACCGAAATCTGAATACATACATATATATGCATAGAATAGTCTGACTCTGGAGACTAGGTGGAAGGGGCCCGTGGAGTTGGGAGCGCCTTTTCTCCCTGGCCGGGGGCTGGGCAGGATGTGGTGGTGAGTAGTCGGGCTCTGTGAAGGTAAGGGCACCGGGAGTGCTGAAGGATTGCCTGTGGGTGTGAAGGAATAAAGGGGTGCCAGGGTGACTCCAGTATCTCTAGCCTAAGCCACTGAATGACAGAGCTCCTTCTATCGGACTGTGAGGAAAGCAGGTCGTGGGGAGATGGTGATGGTGGGGAACGCGGATTGGGGGAGCTGGGTTTCCGGCATGTGCTGTTTCCGACTGTTTATAGCATCCCAGGGGAGGCAGTTACAGGACAGACCCCGTCCTTGCCTCTCTGGGAACCTTTCTCTCAGTGAGGGAGAAACCTGGTCAACAGCGCAACCAACAGGTGATCCACCGCATGAACTAGCGCCGGGCGCCATGACGGCGACGTGGTGGCGGCAATCACGTGATGTGACGGATGGGGGCGGTGGCATCGTAGGTGCTGGGGGCGGCGTTGGTGAGAAGGTGCCAGGAGAGCTGAGACCCGGGCAGGGGCCGCCAGCCAAGTCCCGGGGGAAGGAATGAGCTTGGTGCGTTTGAGAAGCAGAAAAAAGGCAACTCCAGGAGGCTTATCCACAGCTGGGTCTGTCTTTAAAACGTGATGGAAAGGGCGTCCCTGGTGGTCCGGCGGCTAAGACTGTACACTCCCAATGCAGGGGGCCTGGGCTCGATTCCGAGTTGCAGAACTACATCCCACAGGCCACAACTTAAGAGTTCATATGCTGCAACTAAGACCCTGTGCAAACAAGTGAGTTGTTTGTTTTTTTTTTTTTTAAAGAAGACCCTAAAATCATAAAGATTATTATAAATAAACACAATGGGAAGCTGGTGGGAGACTTCCAGGAAGGATGCGGTCACACCTGATTCCCATTTTTTAAAATAACTTTGGAGGGCTTCCCTGGTAGCTCAGTGGTAAAGAATCCACCTGCCACTGCAGGAGACACAGTTTGATCCCTAGTCCGGGAAGATCCCACATGCCACGAGGCCACAAAGCTCCGTGTGCCGTAACTACCGAGCCTGTGCTCTGGAGCCCGGGGCTGTAACTACTGAGTCCGCGTGCTGCAGCTATTGGCGTCCATGTGCCTAGAGCCTGTGCTCCAAAACAAGAGAAGCTACAGTAGTGAGAAGCCAGGAAACTGCGACTAGAGGAAAAAGCCTGCACAGCACAGCCCCAGATGAAAGCAAGGGTAACGCTGGAGACTGGATTCGCATAAGAGGGAGCAGGAAGCCCCATTAGCAGGCCATTAGGCATCACTCACACAAGCTGGAATCAAGATTGCCAGGACAAATATCGATAACCTCAGATATGCAGATGACACCACCCTTATGGCAGAAAGTGAAGAGGAACTCAAAAGCCTCTTGATGAAAATGAAAGTGGAGAGTGAGAAAGTTGGCTTAAAGCTGAACGTTCAGAAAACGAAGATCACGGCATCTGGTCCCATCACTTGATGGGAAATAGATGGGGAAACAGTGGAAACAGTGTCAGACTTTGTTTTTTGGAGCTCCAAAATCACTGCAGATGGCGACTGCAGCCATGAAATTAAAAGACGCTTACTCCTTGGAAGAAAAGCTATGACCAACCTAGATAGCATATTCAAAAGCAGAGACATTACTTGGCCAACAAAGGTCCGTCTACTCAAGGCTATAGTTTTTCCAGTGGTCATGTATGGATGTGAGAGTTGGACTGTGAAGAAGGCTGAGCCCCGAAGAACTGATGCTTTTGAACTGTGGTGTTGGAGAAGACTCTGGAGACTCCCTTGGACTGCAAGGAGATCCAACCAGTCCATTCTGAAGGAGATCAGTCTTGGGTGTTCATTGGAAGGAATGATGCTAAAGCTGAAACTCCAGTACTTTGGCCACCTCATGTGAAGAGCTGACTAACTGGAAAAGACCCTGATGCTGGGAGGGATTGGGGGCAGGAGGAGAAGGGGAGGACAGAGGATGAGATGGCTGGATGGCATCACTGACTCGCTGGACGTGAGTCTGAGTGAACTCCGGGCGTTGGTAGTGGACAGGGAGGCCTGGTGTGCTGCGATTCATGGGGTCGAAAAGAGTCGGACACGACTGAGCGACTGAACTGAACTGAGGCATCACCCAGCCAAACAGGACGCTGACTCAGGTCAGTGGAGGCGGAGGGAACCGGACAGACGTGGGACCTGCCTTGGAGGGGAGACGACAGGATGAGAGGAAGAGGGCCGGGGTGCTGAGGTCTTGGGGTGCATGGGTTGTTGGAGGGCCCCCGGAGCTCAGGGGGAAACTCGGCAGGACAAGGGTGCGGGTTCTCTCTGCTCACCTGACGTGGGACATGACCGAGGGCCGGGGAGCAGACTGGCACCTGTCTTTAAAGTGAGTCAAGTCCACATACAGGGTAGCAGACACATGAGAAATAATCTAGCCTGATGACTTTCCCCAAAGTAGCATATCCGGGCAATCAGGCCCCGAAAGCCCCTCTGTGCCCGCTCCATTCACTCCTCACTATCCTTCCCCTAAGGCAACCACTGTCCTCGCCTGACACAGGTCTTATTGACAGCCTTTAAACCTATGATTCACAGATGATATCCGAGGGAAGCGTGGGGCACTTGCTTATGTAATTCTCCGAAAACAGGCTCACTCGGTCTTTTAGGCCGAGCACACTTCTCTCACTCGGAGGCGGGCCTGTCTCCCCTCCTGCCCCTAGGGGGCGCCGCGGAGCCGGCGAGGGCTGGTGGCCGGCGGCCTTTCCCAGCGCGAGGTCCCACTGCAGAGCGCTGCTGCTGGCGGGTCGTGGGCCTGCTCCGCCCAGCCTCCCCTCTGGGTTTCACTTCACTCGTCCAGTCCCCACAGAGGCTCTGCTTAAGGCACCCTTGCCAGTTCCTAGTTCTTGCGGCGTTTCATACTTGAATGGCGTTACCGCCAATTTTCCTCTGTCCTGGAGATTAATCTCTCTTCTGCTTCTCTTTCCCTCCCTCTCTCCCCTCCTCCTTCCCTCTCACTATTCCTGGGATTATTTCTTTTGGAAATAATTCCCTGTGCACTCTGCCTCCATAAATCTCTGAATCCTGGCCCATGGAACAAGCCTGTATTACAAGGGAACAGAATCAACAGGCAACTGGGAAGCAAGCTTATACCCTCTGCAGTTTCGCCCCAGTAGGAGGGCTAGGTTAACGCCTCCGGGACAAAAGGTTCGTCTTTCCAACTGCTTTTACTTTTCGGGAGACCCCCAGTCCCATGTCTTTTTATTAAAGGATTGTTTTCGCCTCCTTGGCTCTGCACATGTTTTCTGCATAATATGAAACAGTAACCTTTAAGTCTTCCACATCCTGGTGTGCTCTGGACTCACAGACCAGTTTTCAGACAGACAGACACACACACACACACACACACACACACACCCTGAATCTGTACTAGCTGACTGCTGGCAAAAGAAAACAACTTTCCACTGTTACTTTGGCTCTATTTTTTTTGTAACACCTTAATTGAGATATAATTTACATGCCATAAAATTTACCCGTTTAAGTGTGTAATTCAATTTTTTTTTTTTTTTTTTTTCGTTTATTTACTGAGGTGTACGCTGGCTGCTTTTTGAAAAAGCAGACACTGGGTGAGCATTTCGACTCCACAGTCCCTCCTCACTTTGAGAGGTGACGTCTAAAGATCAGAGGCCAGATTCTGTTTCACCCCCCAAAATAGTTGTTTTATTCATTGTGCCAGTTACAACTCACTTCCTGTGTTTTGACTCCGAGCTGCAGCCCTGCTTCTTAGAAGCCAGGTGGATTTGGTTTTTTTTTTACACTGTCAAGAAGTTTCTCTTGTGGTAGAGGAATTTTCTGCTTGCTTTTTTGTTCTGTTAGTGTTTAGTGAGTCTTCAGATCTTTGCTTCATCCGCTGGGCTGATTAGAGAGACGTGAAATGTACCTTTGTGACAAGACAGACTATTCAGACACAGTCAGTATTTAGCGCTCTGCTCAAATGTTCACAGCATTCTGACTGTTGAGACTGGTGAAGAAGGAAGATGCCTAGAAGTATAAGTAGGGCATGGAGGCCTAGAACTTTCCCCTAATATTACAGTCTTCATCTGTCCTTGGGTTTTGACATCTCTGGGTCTTTATTATTTGAGAAACAGAAATGACAATAATCACTTTAGGAGATCTGCCTGAGGATCATGTGAGATAACTCACTTGAAAACATGTAGAATGCTACCAGTTTTTAAAAATCTATTACTGTTCACTGAACACAAATCTTAAAAGGTTTCACTAATGGTATAAGAGCTCTATTTTGGCGAATGTGTATTAAAAAATGCACACTGCCTGCTGTTGCAGAGTGTGCACCTGTTCAACCAATGGCTCAGCAAACTGATAATGAGGCTTGCTGTGTGCCAGGCCCTGGGGAGTCAATGGTGGTTAGGCAGGTAGGGCTGGGTGGAAGAAACACAGCCAATGTATAGTTGAGCAAATAAATACCTAAGTACAAACCATGCAAGGGCTGGGGAAGAAGCTGTTGTGGTGTGTCCTTCTGTGTCTCCAAAGCAACTTAAGATAATGAATATTTTGCTAGTAAACGTATACTCATAGGCACAGAAAATTTTTCTGAAACAATTCATGAGAAATTGGTTATAAGGGTCTCTTTTTGTGACAGAAACCAGCAAAGTACAGAGGGGAATGTCTTCTACTTTTTATTCTGTATGTCTTCTACTTTTCTATACAACTTCAAGTTTCTAACTATAAGCATGTACTTTTATCATTTGTTATTATGCTAGAAAAAAAATAGATATATCTTTATTAAGCCTATCAGTAGGCTTCTTTGGTCAATAGGCTGAGAGTCCATTTTTATTTTCTTCCTTAGACTTCTATCTAAAAACCACCTTTTATTTTAAATAATAAATGATTAACTGCCTTGAAATACTTGTCATGCCAAACTAATTAAATATTAAATATTACACTTGAAAAGACAAAGGTCATTTACCAGAGTACAAGAATTCATCAACCCACACCAAATCATCACCAGCCTGCTTGTGCCCACAGTCTGCCCAGATGGCACTTTGGTTCAGCAGCTGTTTACTGAGTGCTTACTGGGCACGAGCCACAGTTCTGAGCACTGACCAGTAGATAAAACAAAGCCCTCAGGGAGTTACCCGAGATTCTAGTTGGAGGAAACAGACAAGTAAACCAAATACATATTTACATACAATAAGTGCTAGAAAAAAAATGGCAGCAGGGCTGGCTGGCAAGTGTCCCGGGGAAACCGAGGGTGCTTTTCGCTCGTCATTCAGAGTCCATTCTGTAGCTGCATCGCTGCAGAGAAAGGTCGGGAAGCCTGTCTGAGGAGACGCCATTCCAGCCCGGATGGAGAGAAGGGAGGAATGAGCTGTGCAGATAAATGACGCAAGAGTGTTCTCTGCCAGAAGGACGGACCAGTAAAGGGTCTGAAATGGGAGAGCTGGAAACCAGTAAGTACAGGACCATTGTACTGTTTATTCCGTACACTTGTCACAGTGTTCCAAACACTTCACAATTTAAAAAAAGCTAAAGGTGAACACTGACAGCTTTATTACTGTGTACACAGGACTCAGACTGTGTGGTTCTGGACACTGCTGCTCTTTTTTCAATAGTTAACAAAAAAAGTCAGTGTGGACTACACATCCTAGAAAAAACAGATATATCTTTATTAAGACAAGGTTTAAGATTCTTCAGCCAGTCATGTCATTATGATACATTTGTATTATTCTTACAGTACCTCATAAAATGTGTACTTTATTACTATAGTACACACAATTTTAAAAACTTGTATTGTGGTAAAAAGCGCGTAATGTACACAAACAGTTTTTACCCGTGGGGCTTCCCTGGAGGCTCAGTGGTGAAGAACCCGCCGCCAGTGCCAGAGATGCAGGCTGGATCCCCGAGTGAGGAAGAGCCCCTGGAGGAGGGAATGGCGCCCCTCTCCAGTGTTCTCACCTGAGAAATCCCATGGACAGAGGGGCCTGGAGGGCTACAGTCCACGGGGCTGCAGAAGAGTCAGACACGACTGAGTGGAAACAGCAGCATCTTGGTCGTATTTAACTGTACAGTTCTGGGGCACCAAGTATATTCTCACCGCTGCACAACTCTTACCGTCAGCCATCTCTTGAATTCTCCACCTTTCCAAACGAAACTCTGTCCCCGTTAAGCACGAACTCCCCACGCCCGCCCCCTGGCCGCCACCGGTGTGCTTTCTGACTCTATGGATTTGTCTGTTCTAGGCATCTCGTACAGTGCAGTTAGAGAGTACTCGTGTGCACCTAAAGCAGACTGGAATAGTACAAGCCCATTTTTGGCCACCGAAAATTAAATCAGTGAATATTAATTACTTCAAGATCATAAGTGAAAGGACCCTGAGACACACTGTCTTCTGTCTACTGCGAGATGCTCAGCGGTCGGAGGGGCACAATGACAGCGGGTCCTTGAGCTACTTAAAATAACAAGGAGAACAACTGGCAGTCACGAGTCTCAGCACAGCCTCTGACTGCGTGTGCTGGCACGCACTTCCTGCTGCGGTCCTTCCCTTAAAGTGAGGGGCTGCTGTGAAGCTGTCTCTAAGCCCTTTGATTCCTTCTCCTGCCCCTTCTCTCGCATTCTCAGTTCTAATTCGACGAATTCTGATGAAAATCACCGCTTTGGCATCCGTGATTTTTCACTCTCCCTGGCTGAGCACTAGGTTAATCTTCTCTTCCTCTTCCAAACTGGATCTGTGGGCGGGTTGCTCTAGAACAGCGGTTCTCAACCAGAGGCATCCAAATCCACCCCCCACCCCGTCCTTCTTGGGGGCATGTGGCCGTTACAGGAGACGGGGCTCCCTGTCATGACTGTGGAGGGGGTGCTGCCAGCATCTAGTGGGTCCAGACCTGGGGAGCTGGTAAATACCCAACAATGCACAGGACAGGCCCCAAAACAGAATGATCCAGTCCAAACATCAGCAGCGCCAAAGACGGGAACCTTGGGTCTAGAGAGACTGGGAAAGAGGGAGACGGGAGAAAATGAGCGGAGGTCACTGCCTACTTATGCCTGTCTGGTGTTTCCCACCTAAGAAACAGCACAGCAACTTCTGTTTTTTTTGATGTTGACTCTCCGCTCTTGATTGGGCTTCCCAGCTGGTGTTAGTGGTCCAGAATCCGCCAGCCAATGCAGGAGACCCAGAGATGCCAGTCTGATCCCTGGAGCAGGAAATGGCCACCCACTCCAGTATTCTTACCTGGGAAATCCCATGGACACAGGAGCCTGGCAGGTTACAGTCCATGGGGTCACAAAAAGTTGGACACAACTGAACACACTTACTTACTAACTTATTCTTCTTCTGATTACGCTTTCTTATTCCTGAAGACTTGGGTGTGTGACTTCAATAACGCCATGTTAGACCCAAACACAATGGAATAAATGAAAACTGGAGGGCAAATTCTAACATGTACTAGAGCTGTATGAGCATTCTTTCTAAGACGTGAAAAAGTCTTCAGATCCTTGGTTTAATTTAATGGATGATACATTCATCTGCATATGGCATTCAGCAGCAAAGTAAACTTCTTTCTGCCTCTTTGTTTCCAAATCAATGGGGAACAAAGGATATCCTCATTCCATTCAAGCAGTTTCAATGATTCTCAAATGAATGTGGGAGTAATAGTCAAGCCATTTAAAATTCAGTGATGAGAAAGCATACTTAGTAACCTTGTAAACATTCTATGAAAGTACAAGGGAACCTTTAAGAAGACTATCCAAGTGTCCTCTTTATATAATAGCCCTTTATACTTTGAAATGTTCAGAGGCCAATAAGACAGAATTGAACAGAACAGACTAGAAGAATGCAACTCCCAAATTTTCTAGTAACAGTGCTGTTAAAACATGGTTTCTGTTTCTTAACACTCAGAAGATTTAGTTCCCTCAGCCCTACTTACAGAAAGGGCCTTGGACGAACAGCTCACCAACCGTCAGAGGAATTCAAGAAGCTGACTGCACCCTAAGGTCTTTGAAGCTCTCAAACGATGACCCAAGTTTTTGTTTTGTTTTTTTTTTTAAACAGCAGCAGCTTGGCGGGAAGCAGGAATTAGACAAGAGAACTGACTGAAACCCGCCCTCCAAATGGGAAGAAAAACTACCAATAACGAACTGTGAGGTTTGAAATCACTGCGCGTTTTACTATTCATTATTCAGACGGCTTCCAGCCTCATTACCTGGCATATTCTCCTGCTTCTGAGCTGCCTGTAGAAATACACTTCAGGACGGCTGAGCCAGCCTTTCAGGGGACAGGAAGCCTTCTTTATCCTCCCATTCTGCCTCTCCCTTCTATCTGTGTCTCTCTCTCAGTCTGCGTGTGTTGCAACCCCCTCCAGTGTTCCAAAGGCCAGTGCAATCGTCTCCCGTTGGGGTACTCAGCCAAGCACATCCACTGCTCAACTGTGTTTTTCTCTTTCTCAGCCCTTTCACCCACTGATTTCACATTTCTCTTTCAAGAGGCCAACGATGGCAGACCTCAACCGAATCAGTTACGAAGAGGCCAGCTGGAAAACCACACTGGGGAGAGTTCTTCCAGAGGAGAGCAGCCTGACGTTTTTCATCTAAATCCTTAGTCCTCACTCCAGCCTACAAGGCGGCAGGAAACTCGCAGCCATAATCGACTGGTTCTTTTAAGTGTGTGTGTGTGTGTGTAACACAGGCACTCTGCCCAGGAGAACCTAGAGAGAAAGAAATCCTCTCTCCTGACACTGTGTGAAGTTTGCTGCCAGGGATTCAGTACATACCTGACCAAAAAAAGAAAATCTCCTACCTAACTGGTTTGACTGTTTCCCGGCTACTACCTGGAGAAGTAAACAGAACCTTATCATTCTCAGGTAATCTGACTTGGACATTTTTTTTTCCCCAACTAAATATTTCTAATTTCAATGCTCTTCCACTGCTGCCAACTGCTGTCTCTGAACTGGATCGACTGACAGTTCTGTCTGGGAGGAAGCCGGCTCCAGAGCAACCAGCCAAGGAAGCCTGCACCTTCCACCAAGCTGCCTCCGTGCGGCCACTGGGAGGGACTGGGGGGTGCGTGGTGACTTGGGACTCTGCAGTTATCCTGTCAGGCCAGCGCTGAACCAAGAGAGGCTCTTCCTGTGCCCCCCGGGCCCCTCCAGTCGGGCAGGATTTCTGTTGATCTCTTTGTACTTCTCAATGAATCCAACTCTCAGGGCATTTTTTTCTCTTGATTCAGGAAGTGGCGAGCTGAGCTCTGAGAGTCTTTCTGCTCCGATGATATAAACAAATTGTAGAGGAAGTCAAGTCAAACTTTCCCTTGCTGCTTTTGTTCTCCCAACCAGCGATTCAGAAAACAGAGCCAACTTTTTTTTTTTTTGGATGACTTTTAAAGATTGCTCTTAACTGGAAAGGCAGAAACTCTTTTTTTTTTTTTTTAAACCAAGACACTCAACTTACTTTTTTCAAAAAAGAATTGCCCTAGAAGGTTTGGTTTTTCTTTTTTTTTAATAAGGCTGTTTTCGAGACTTTTCAAAACAAATGTCTCCCTTGACATTGCAGTTACCTAATGGTTGTTCTTTCCTTCAAGTTTCAACCAAAAGAGCATTAATGAGCTCTGTGTGGACAATGGCTGGACTTGATTAGAGGCCCTTGGTGCCCTGATTTACAGCCAAGGGGAGCAAACAGTCATGATTCAATCAGGTGCCCGTACAAGGCACACCGCAGAGAGAAACGAGACGACTTATCTGCAGAATCTGCAGATACTGCTTGAAAAAATCACACATAAGAAGGCCTTCTCGCCGTGGAAGCTACTTGAAGGCCTTATCACCAGCTTGGAAGATGGCATCTCTGGGTCTCACTCCTGGTTCTGAGAGAGGCCATTTCCAAACCAGAGGTACCTGACAGCCCCGGGCGAACGCTCACCACCCGTCCTAGTCAACTGATGAAAGAAGCTCCGCGCCGTGTGAGCGAAGGGAGGCAGGACGGTAGGGAGCGCACAAGTATCTGCAGGGGGGCTTCCCACACTGGTGTTCTGGCATGTTAATCCTGGTGCAAGAAGTAAGATTTGACATCACGTGGATATCTGTATGCCACTCCTGCTCATCCTTGGCTGGCGCTCCGTGTACACAGATAGGTAGTCAACTTTCAAAACAGCTTGATCTTCTAGTGAAGCATGTTAAGTTCACACACAGGCTCGCGCTCCTGCCTGCGTCTCCGTGTTCCCTTCGGTACAGTGCTGTCACGGGGGTTACAAGGAGCACAGCGACACCTCACCCCAACGTGTGGTGTGTTGGGCTCTCAGTGAAAGGTAGTTGCTGTTAAAATTCACAGCCCTGAGTTCGCCTGGGTCAGGAAAAACCAGCATCGGCAGAATCTGAATTTGGGTTGTATTTACAAAGTTACTTCTATTAATATGTCAGAACATGTTTGTTTAACCATGATTGTCCCTGCCCTCCTTATCTACATTATATACTGTAGCTACTTATAGACCAATAGGTACATAAAATCAGTTATGCAAGTTGTAATTGTGCAATTATTGAATAAAGAGAGGATGAACGGAAAATCTAAGGTTCTGAAAGCTGGCTTGAGTTCACGTTTTATCTTATATTCATTAAACTGTTCATTTACTTGTCTACACTCTCTTCTCTGCTGATCACTTTCCAGGCGTGCGTACCCCTTGAGCAACATCAGATGAGAAAGCTCTTCCATTCCCACCGCAGGGGGGCAAGCACACAGCACGCCCAGAGGCAGTGCCCTGCTCGGAGGCCTCTGAGGTGCGCGCGGCGGTGTTAGAGGCTGTGTGCGCCTCCACACCCCTAACTACTTTGAGAGCTTTGATGTAGAAATATGCAATACCTACAGTGCTCCAGAATTTCTATAAAGCAAATAGAGCTACTATGCCCTGATGCAACTGCCGTACATTTACCAAATCCAACGACTCATGTACTGGGCGCTGGGATACAAACAGTGCTCGTCAGCGCTGGCTGGTCCCTCGTAAAGGCTAGACACACACACACACTTGCAGGACCAGAAGAGCAGGCCCCCTGGTACCAGTCCTACGCATGTAGTCACGTCAGTCGTGTCCAATGCTTTGCGACCCCGAGGACTGAAGCCCGCCAGGCTCCTCTGTCCATGGGGATTCTCCAGGCAAGAATACTGGAGTTGGTTGCCATTTCCTCCTCCAGGGCATCTTCTGGACCCAGGGATCGAACCTGTGTCTCAAGTCTCCTGCATTGCCAAGTGAATTCTGTACCACCAGCACCACGTGAGAAGGAAGTAAACCCCCACACTCGACAAATAGCAACCGTGTGTGTGAAGACACACAGGAGGGCAACGGTTGGTGCGTCTCCCACTCATCAGTTCACCTCTTATTATACTTGATGCAACCTGACCTTGGAATTCTGGTGCACGCTCTGTCCAAGTATAAGTGGGGTACCAGAGAAAGCAAGAGAGAATTCTGAATAAAAGTATTCACTAGGCTATTGGTTTTTTAATCATTCTATTAATCACAGTTCTCCAGAAAAATAGAATCAATAGGATATGGGTGTATAGGAAGAGATTTATTACGAGGAAATTAACTCATGCAGTTATGGAGACTGAAAGGTTGCCTGATTCTGTCTAGAAACTGGCAGCCCAGGAGAGCCAGGGGTATGGTTCCAGGCTGAGTCCAAAGGCCTGAGAAACACGAGGACTCAGGGCAGGAAGATCAATGTCCCAGCTTAAGCCAGGAGTCAGGAAGAGCCAAACTCTTCCTCCTCTGCTGTTCTGTTCTGTTCAGTCACTCAAGGGACTGGATGAGGTGCACCCAGGCTGAGGAGGGCACGCTGCTTCCCTGAGTCTACCAGTGCAACGCTAATCTCATCTGGAAACACCTTCACAGCCATTCCCAGAAACAGCATGGAACCAGTATCTGGGCAACCCGCGATCCTGCTGACACACAAAATTCATCATCACAACCTGCTGAAGAGGAATAGATGATGTGACCACCCAGGAAAAAGAAATACTGACACTGACAGAGATAACATAAAAGAAATGCTCCATCTCCGCAAAGGGATGGTGACCAGGACGCGTGCCTGCACGCTCAGTCGTGAATGACTCTTCGCCACCTGCTCCTCTGTCCACGGGACTCTCCAGGCAAGACACTGGGGTGGGTTGCAATTTCCTCCTCCAGGGGATCTTCCCAACCCGGGGAGCGAACCCGCAGTCTTCTGCATCTCCCTGAATTGAAAGGCAGATTCTTTAGCACTGAGCCACTTGGGAAGATTCATCCCTGCCCTAGGAAACACACATTAGAGATCATATATAAAAAACTTGACAGATATTTTCCCAAATTTGACACAAAAATCCTAAAGATTTGTATCACAATAATGTGTTGTGAAGCCAAAAGAAACTCTTCTAAATTGACAATAATTTATTTAAAATAAATTTTAATTAATCCTGATGGCAGAAGGATTAAGTCTTCTTCTCAGAAGTCTCTCTCTAGAAAATGATAATCCAAGATTATCATCATATTAACAGGTAGTCCAAGAGTATGCAGGGCTTCCTAGGTGATGCTAGCAGTAAAGAATCTGCCTGCCAATGCAGGAGACCTAAGAAAAGTAGGAAGATCCCCTGGAGGAGGAAATGGCAACCTACTCCAGTATTCTTACTGGAGAAATTCCACAAACATAGGAGCCGGGCAGGCTGCAGTCCATGGGGTCACAAATAGTTGGACATGGTTGAATGAACACAAAAGAATATGTAGACAAAATATATAGGAAGCATATATCGTAGGAAAAGTCAGGTAGTTAATTAAAAAAATCCAGTTATATGCATTATCTGACTTAATTACCCACCTCCACCCTGGCCACGTGACATAGTTCAGGCCAGTGAAGCAGCAACAGGAGGTTTCTGGGAGAGTCCTGGACAGGTCTG
This sequence comes from Bison bison bison, assembly GCF_000754665.1. Taxonomy (NCBI): domain Eukaryota; kingdom Metazoa; phylum Chordata; class Mammalia; order Artiodactyla; family Bovidae; genus Bison; species Bison bison. The sequence goes on along the minus strand of NW_011494715.1, from coordinate 8,477,733 downwards.
TTGTGTTGAAAAGGAAAAGAGGTCCTGGTTCTACTTGTCTTCCTTTTCCCTGACTTGAGAGGAAAGCAGTCAGGCATCCTGCAAGCACAAAGAAGAATCACAGAGCTTCGACATTCTAGGGCCTCTGAAACAATAACTTCCTGGCTCTGGACTTCCTTTTACGTGAGAGGAAAAAAACCTAAGTCTCCGCTGGCTTTTTGCTATGGTGGTTGCTACTTATAGCTGAAAGCATCCCGAACTGGTTTAATGCAGTCAAGGTGGAGCATGATCAGATGACCAAGCTCACAACAGCAGTGAATGGAGTGATCAGAAAGAAAACCAGATCTTTCTGACCTTAAAATCTGTACCCTTAAGTATGACGTTACACTGTCATTATGATTTCTGCAAGTAAGCAAAAACACATAGCAAATGTGTTTGCTCCAAACAGAGTAATAAGACCATGTCATATTGCCTCAAACTCTAGGACACTAAGTCTACATTCCAATTTTAACTGTAAATTTCTAGGAGGATATGGAAAGTGCCAAGGAATCCCTTAATATTGATAATGTTGAAAATATGCTACAAATGTGCCTAATTTTTTTTTTAAGATTTTTTGGGGGATGTGGGCCGCTTTTAAAGTCCTATTGAATTTGTTACAATATTATTTCTGTTCTATGTTTTGGTTTTAGGCCACAAGGCATGTGCGATCTCAGCTCCCTCAGCAGGGATCGAACCCACATGCCCTGCATTTGAAAGTGAAGTCTTAACCACTAGACCACCAGGAAGTCCTTGTACCTCTAATTTATTCCCATTATCTATTTCTCTGTCAGTCAAGCTGAGCCCGAGCTCCCCATTTTACAGATGAGAAGACCGTAGCTCAGAGAGTTCAGGTGGCCTGTGCAGGGTGGTAAGAGCAGGATTAAACTCAGCTCTGCTACAGCCCAGAGCTGGCTTCATTGCAACTAAGACGGACAGTAGTAAAGTGTGTCCCGTGCGTGTTAGGACTGGACTGGCCAAAAACTTCCTTTTGGTTTTTCCATAAGATATTACAGAAAAACCTAAATGAACTTTCTGGCCAATCCAAATGAATGGCTGATCTTCCGTATGGCAGCAGCTCTGACAGTTCATCCATAAATGAATAAAGCTTGGGCAAGAGTCTAGTGGAGGATACTGAAGTGAAATAAACCAGTCAATTCCTGCTCAGCCCCATCTAGCTGTAACATTCGGTGAATCTCGCAATCTCTCAGCTTCCACTTCTTCCTCTGTGAAAAGGAGAGGACAGCCTCACAGAAGAGTCCTGAGGGCTCAAGATGGGCAAAGCTGCCAGGTTCCAGCCAGACTGTCCAACAGCCCTTGACAAATGTTCACGGTTATTTAACTACTGTCCCACATGTCCTCCCTACAGATGCAAATGAGGCAGTTCTGTTCTGATCTGGATATTTCTCTTTGACAAACTCTGAAAAGGAAATGGCAACCCACTCCAGTGTTCTTGCCTGGAGAATCCCAGGGACGGGGGAGCTTGGTGGGCTGCCATCTCTGGGGTCGCACAGAGTCGGACACGACTGAAGCAACTTAGCAGCAGCAGCAGCAGAGCACTCTCAAAACTAGAAGGAATATGCAATAATCTGAGAGCAAATGGTCTCTGCAAAAGGAGGACCTGACTTTGCTAAAAACAATGTTTTCCATGCCCATCCATGTATGCTAAGTCGCTTCAGTCGTGTTGGACTCTGTGCGACCCCGTGGACTGTAGCCCATGAGCTTCTTCTGTCCATAGGATTCTCCAGGTAAGAACACTGGAGTAGGTAGCCATGCCCTCCTCCAGGCAATCTTCCTGACCCAGGGACTGAACCGTGTCTCTTACATCTCCTGCACTGGCAGGCAGGTTCTTTACCACTAGTGCCGCCTGGCAGGGAACAAAATGAAAACAATCTGGTGAGGGTGCAGGGGCGGGGAAGCAGGGCAGCGTAGAAAAGAAGGTCTTTTTGTCCTTGCAAAATGTTGGGCAATCATATATCTGACAAAGGATTTGTATCCAGAATATGTGTTTGAAAGTTTTCAAAGAAGAAGAAAACAACCCACTCAATATTTTAAAGTGGCAAAAGATTTGAAGATATATTGATGACAAATAAGCAAATGAGAAAATGCTCAGTGTCTTTAGTCACAGTGATGAGAGACCACTAGGAACCTGGAACGTCAGGTCCATGAATCAAGGCAAATTGGAAGTGGTCAAACGGGAGATGACAAGAGTGAACATCGACATTCTAGGAATCAGCGAACTAAGATGGACTGGAATGGGTGAATTTAACTTAGATGACCAGTGTATCTACTACTGTGGGCAAGAATCCCTTAGAAGAAATTGAGTAGCCATCATAGTCAACAAGAGAATCTGAAATGCAGTACTTGGATGCAAGCTCAAAAACGACAGAATGATCTCTGTTCATTTCCAAGGCAAACCATTCAATATCACAGTAATCCAAGTCTATGCCCTGACCAGTAATGCTGAAGAAGCTGAACGGTTCTCTGAAGACCTACAAGACCTTCTAGAACTAACACCCCACCCCCAAAAAAGATGAACCTATTAGAAGAGCTAAATTTTAAAAACCCTGATCTATCAAGTGCTAGCTTCATAGGACTTTGTGTATTTGATCCTGGGCAAATAATCTGTATGCAGGTCAGGAAGCAACAGATAGAACTGGACATGGAACAACGGACTGGTTCCAAACTGGGGAAGTACATCAAGGCTGTATATTGTCACCCTGCTTACTTAACTTATATGCAGAGTACATCATGAGAAACGCTGGACTGGAAGAAACACAAGCTGGAGTCAAGATTGCCGGGAGAAATACCAATAACCTCAGATATGCAGATGATACCACCCTTATGGAAGAAAGTGAAGAGGAACTCAAAAGCCTCTTGATGAAAGTGAAAGAGAGAGTGAAAAAGTTGGCTTAAAGCTCAACATTCAGAAAACGAAGATCATGGCATCCGGTCCCATCACTTCATGGGAAATAGATGGGGAAACAGTGTCAGATTTCATTTTTGGGGGCTCCAAAATCACCGCAGATGGTGACTGCAGCCATGAAATTAAAAGATGCTTACTCCTTGGAAGGAAAAGTTATGACCAACCTAGATAGCATATTGAAAAGCAGAGACCTTACTTTGCCAACAAAGGTCCGTCTAGTCAAGGCTATGGTTTTTCCTGTGGTCATGCATGAATGTGAGAGTTGGACTGTGAAGAAGGCTGAGCGCCGAAGAATTGATGGTTTTGAACTGTGGTGTTGGAGAAGACTCTTGAGAGTCCCTTGGACTGCAAGGAGATCCAACCACTCCATTCTGAAGGACATTAGCCCTGAGATTTCTTTGGAAGGACTGATGGGGAAGCTGAAACTCCAGTACTTTGGTCACCGCATTCGAAGAGCCGACTCATTGGAAAAGACCCTGATGCTGGGAGGGACTGGGAGCAGGAGGAAAAGGGGACGACAGAGGATGAGATGGCTGGATGGCATCCCTGACTCGATGGACTTGAGTCTGAGTGAACTCCGGGAGTTGGTGATGGACAGGGAGGCCTGGCGTGCTGTGATTCATGGGGGTCGCGAAGAGTCGGACACGACTGAGTGACTGAACTGAACTGAATACACACCGTATGGGAAATTTCCAAAGAAAATTAAGAACCAGAGCTTTGGAAGAGAGGGTAAGAAGAAGAGAGAGGGACTAAAATTTGAATGAAATGTCGATGGACAGGACTTTACCTCAAAGACTGATGTCTCTTCCTGAAAACTTCACTACTGGGCCATCTGCCATTTTACAAGATGGGGAAAGATGCAAAGACGCCGCCACACCCACTAAACCTCTGCTGTTCCTCAGGCACTCCACTCAGGGCTCTCCGGGTGCTGGCCCCAGATTATAGGCCCAGCCCAGAGAGGCCAGCAGTTTGCCCCTAGGCCACACAGCAAATAAACAGCGGAGCCAGAATTCCCAAGATGTTCCTTTTCTCATCCTTCCACAACACAGCCTTCCCTACTGGGGAAGGAACATGGCAGCCAAGTGGGTGACGTTCCCTCAGGGGGGAACTTCTCACTTTAACGTGCCTCCTGCACACACAGAGTCCCTCCCCTACCCTCCACCACCACCTTCCTGCCTTCGGAGGGCCCTCCGTCTTTAGGTTTATGTTGGTACCTGCCCCGTCCACGACCCCCACCGCATCTCATCAGTGTTAGCCAGTGTTATTCAACATGGCTTTCATTTGCCTCCCCCCATAAGGAATGGGCTTCCCTGGTAGCTCAGCTGGTAAAGAATCCACCGGCAGTGCAGGAGACCTGCGTTCGATCCCTAATTTGGGAGGATCCCCTGGAGAAGGGAACGCCTCCCCACTCCAATATTCTGGCCTGGAGAATTCCATGGACTGTATGGTCCATGAGGTCACTAAGAGTCGGACACGACTGAGCGACTTTCACTTTCTTTCCATAAGGAATATTTTTTGGAGAAGGAAATGGTAACCAGAATCCTTGCCTGGGAAATCCCACAGACAGAGGATCCGAGCAGGCTACAGTCCATGAGTTCAAAGAGTCGGACATGGCTGAGCAGTGGAGCGCATGTGCATAAGGAAGATTTTTAGACTCTTTTTTCCTAATTGCCCCACGTTAATACCGCAGATGGACGGCACGTCTATTCGTGTGCTGTGCGTCTCTGTGGGCTTCATCTAGAGACAGATGAGCTCTGAGAAACATAAACAGTGTGGGCCCCTGGCAAGCAGCTCTGTGCCCCTCAGAACACGGGGGTCAGGGGCAGCGGTGAGCCAGCAGCGCAGTACATGCAGAGCGGGCAGGGCTGGTGCCCGAGACCACTGTTAAGGGCTTCCCGGACATCGTCTCATCCAGCCCTCTGCTCAGATGCTAGGTTCCGGGTTCCACCCAGAGCTGGGAAGCTGCGTTAACTCCAGCGGCCTCTTCTTGAAAACAGTGGTGTGGTGTGGTTGAGTTGCTCAGTCGTGTCTGACTATTGCAGCCCTATGGACTGTAACCAGCCAGGCTCCTCTGTCACTGCGATTCTCTGGGCAAGAATACTGGAGTGGGTTGCCATTTCCTTCTCCAGGGGATCTTCCCAACCCAGGGATCAAACCTGGGTCTCCTGCATTGCAAGTGGATTCTTTACACCTGCAACGAATCCTGCAAGAGACTGAGCTGCCAGGAAAGCCCAATCTCCTGAAAACAGCACTCTTTACTTTCATTTTGCCCCTCCTCAGTCTCTCTCAGTCGCTGTCCTTTCCAGGAGGGAAGCAGAAGTGATTCTAGGAAAGAAAACCACGGGGGATACTGGTGTCTCTTCCGGTTAGATTGCTCTTGATCACCCCCAATTCCATGTTTTCCCAGCTTCTCAAACTTGTTGTGAATTGTTCCTTTCATTTCAAAGGTCTGAGTCACTGCAGACAAGGATTTAGACTGAAAATGTCCTAAACTGGCCCTTTTCTGGAAATCATGATGCCTCATCTTCACAAGCATGGAGCTAGGTTCTTTTCAGGGATTATCAAAATTTCATTTTTGCAACCACCACCATCTTACAGGTGGGGAATGGAGGCTCAGAGAAATCGGTGAATTCACCCCAGGTCACATGAGGACACGCAGTGGCCAGCTCAGCTACAAATCTAGGACAGACTGGCTCCAAGTGCATGCTGCTAACCACGATGAGAAGCCACCACTTAATTTTAGTGTATCACTTCCCTCAAAGTGGGGAGGAAACAGAAGTTGGAGATTTTTCAAAGGGGGAGGGGCTACCTTTGTGCTTTATATAAGTTTACTTGCCCAGCCACAAAAGAACATGCTGGTGCTGAGTAGTATATAGACTTTTTTTTTTTTTTTAAAGTCATGCTTCTGATAATTGGGGAAGCTTCCCTGGTGGCTCAGATGGTAAAGAATCTGCCTGCAATGCAGGAGACCAGGGTTTAATCCCTGGGTTGGGAAAATCCCCTGGAGAAGGGAGTGGCAACTCACTCCAGTGTTCTTGCCTGGAGAATTCCATGCACAGAGGAGCCTGGTGGGCCACAGTCCATAGGGTTGCAAAGAGTCGGACACGACTGTGCAAATAACACTTACTTACTTTTGGTAACTGATTAAGACTTGCTACCCAGCCATTTACTGCTTTCAGCAAGAGATTTCTCTCTTCCTACTCAATTACTGTATTATAAACTTCCTCAAGGGAGAGACTTCACAATGAAGACAGGGCTCTGAGGGGAAAGCTCACCCTCGTACACTTTGCCAGATGTTCCAGAATCTTCACACAGATCTGAATAATGAACTGTGTTTTTTACGTTGCTCAAATTTGCTTTTCCAACTATCATTCTTTAGCATGGTTTGAACTGTGTTAACTTTGAACCGTTTCCTGTGTTCTTGGAGAACTAAGTCAATATTCATTCCTTTTTTTTTCCCCCAGAGTAAAAGGAAGAAAAAACATCATGTCTATAATGATCTGTAATGTGTATTCTATCAGGTATAAAAGAACTGGAATATACCATCTGATATGCACTTTATACAAATTAGCTCTAATCCCTTCCACAACTTCCAGTAAATGTTCCAACACCCAGTTTTAAAAAAGGAGTCTCAGAAAGGGAAGCGGCTGGCCTGGGACACACAGTGGAGCTCTGACAGCAGCAGAGTCCAAGCTCCGCCTTCGCTGGCCCCAGCGCTGCCGCAGCGCTACCGCTTCCCGTGTGGCCGTCACATGCGGCAAAACTCTCCCTTGCAGGTGGTCGAAGCCTAAAATTTCCACTTCTAAGCCGACAAATCCCCTTCACCCAGTTCTTGATATTTTCAGTCACTTTTTGGTTCTTAAAACATGGACAGACTCCCGGTTTCTGGTCCATCATGTAAGAAGCTTAGAAGTCACCACTCCATCTCAGCAACAGGCGAAAAGCTGAACAAACTGAAAAAATGAACAGCTCTTCTTAGATCAGTAAGAGAAGTGAAGAGAGATCAAACCAGTCTATCCTAAAGGGAATTAACCCCGAATATTCATTTGGAAGGACTGACACTGAAGCTGAAGCTCCAATACTTCAGCCACCTGATTCAGAGAGCCAACTTACTGGAAAAGACCCTGATGTTGGGAAAGACTGAAGACAGGAGAAGGGGATGACAGAGGACGAGATGGTTGGATCACATCACTGACTCAATGGACATGAGTCTGAGCAAGCGCCGGAAGACAGTGAAGACAGGGAAGCCTGACCTGCTGCAGTCCATGGGGTCACAAAGAATCAGACACAATTGAGTGACTGAGTAAGAGCAACAACAGGAAAAGTGAGGTCACAGGGCAAACCACTGCCCCCAAACTGGGGAGACAAGCATTTACAGACAATCCGTGCTTAGGGGACCATCAGCCTTGGTGGGAGTCAGAGATGGGCTAGAGAAACCAGGACTGAAACTGAATGATGGCTGGAGGCTCCTGTGGGCAGATCTGAGATTGAAAAGCTCCAGGGACACCCAGTCGCAGGGAGGGGGCCCCCACCTTGTGAGATTTCCTGACCAGGTTCTCACAGTGAGTATCAGGGAAAAGTCCCCTCGTGCTCCAAGCAGGGGAGGGGAAGAAGAGGCAGTCTGAAACAGGCTACAGCGTCCGTCCCTCAGAGCACGCTCCACCCTCAGGAGAGATTGCTCAACCAGGACTTCATCGCTGCGGTTTTATGAGAACTGCACTGACTTAGGAGAAGGAGAATACCTAACTCCAGGCCCCCGTGGCTCTCCACGTGGAGGAAGGGAAATACCCAGCTCCTGCCCACTCGAGCCACCTGCTGCAGCTAAGGATGATGAGGTGAGAAGCACTGTGGGGTTCACCGCACAGGGGCACCAGAGGCTCGGAGCTGAATACAGCGCTCCTCTCCCCTCCCTTCACACTGCCAAACCTGCAGCAGTTCCTTCTCCCGCGTACATCACGTCAGGCCATCAGAAAAAATCGCAAGGCATACTAAATTAAAAAAAAACAACCCACAGTTTGGAGAGAGAGAGCAAGCATGAGAACTAGACTCAGATGTGGCAGGGATGTTGGAATTCTTAGACCGGGAATTTAAAACAACAAGGATTAAGACGCTGAGAAGTCTCCTGGGGAGACAGCATGTAGGAACAGATGGGAAATATGAGCAGAGAGAGAGAAAATCTAAGAATTAAAGGAAACGCTAGAGATAGAAAATGCTGCAACAGAAAGGAAGACTGTCTTTAATTGGTATCCTAGTAGACTGGACATGGCTGAGAAAAGTCATCTCCAACCTTGAGGATATATCAACAGAACACTCATAAACCAAAAAGCAGTTACTGAAAACAAAAAATAATTTAAAAACCAGAGTGGAATGCCCAACGGCTGTGGGAGAACTAGAAAAAGTGTGACAAGGTGTAAGGGGAATCCCAGAAGGAGAAGAAAGAGTGAAAGCGACAGAAGAAATACCTGAGGCACAAACAACTGGGAATTTCCCCCAAATTAATGTCAGACACTAAAGCAGAGATCCAGGAGGCTCAGAGACATTGGGCAGGATAAATGCCTATGTCCAGGCTACACCTTATTTCTTCACTTAGTATAACTACATCTTTATGTACGTGCTCAATCATGCCCGACTCTTTGCGACCCCATGGAGCCCACCAGGCTCCTCTGTCCATGGGATTTTCCAGGCAAGAATACTGGGGTGGGTGGCCACTTCCTTCTCCTGAGGATCTTCCCGACCCAGGGATCGAACCCCGATCTCCTAAATCTTCTTGCACTGGCAGGCGGATTCTTTCACCACTAAGCCACCTGGGAAGCCCTAGGCATGTCATACTTAAATGGTAGAATATCAAAAATAAAGGAAAAAATACTGAAAGAGGTTAGAAGGAAAATCACTTTACTGATGGGCAGAGACTGTAATGATCTCTGACTTCTCAGAAACCAACACTCAAAAAGAGTGGAGGGAAATACTTAAAAGCTTGAGAGAGAGAGGAAAAAAAGACCAACTGAGAATTCTGTTCTGGGCAAAATGATCCTTCAAAAGTGAAGGAAAAATGAAGACTTTCTCAGACAAACAAAAATTGAGATTTGTCGCCGGCAGACCAGACTTGTGAGACCTGTTAAAATCGGCTTCTCCGGGGAGAAGGAGAACAAGTCAGAAACTCAGATCTACATAAAGAAGGAAGCGCAAAAGAGGAGGGGTAAGTGAAGGTAAAAGAATGTTATTGTTCTTACTCTTTATTGATCTGATAACTGCTTATTTAAACTAATAACAGCAGCCATGTATTCAATCATATACAGCAGCTGTGTATTCAGTTATATACGCCTGCGTGTGTGTGTGTGTATGCATACTTATGGATAAGCGAACAGGATGCCAGTGATGATGCAAGAGATGAGGGAGGAATCTGGATTACGTCTGCAAAGGTACCGCACTCCCTGTGAAGTGGCGTACTGTTATTTGAAAGTGGACTTGGGGACTTCCCAGGAAAGACTTTGATTTCCAGTGCAGGGGGTGCTGGCTCGACCCCTGGTCAGGGGGCTAAGATCCCATGGGCCTCATGGCCAAAAAAATCCAGAACAGAAACAATAGAAGCAATACTGTAATAAGTTCAACGTAGACTGTTAAAATGGTCCACAAAAAAAAGGAAAGGCAAGTGGACTTGGATCAATATAAACGTGTGTGTAAAAATATGTGTGTATAGGTGTGCACCGCAAATTCTAGAGCAGCCCCTGAAGGAAGCAGGAGACACACGACAGAGCCGCACAGCTGGTCAGCACACAGCCTGGGGAGCACCACCCTCAGCAGAGAAACTGAGCTCCGGACTCAGGCTGGCTGAGCGCGGCGGGACGCGGCTGTGCTCGCCAAAGTTTCTTAGCTGGAAAAAGGTGTTACTTTTAGTTCCTCAGGTGGCTGGCCCTGGCACCCCTGGCCTTACTTTCAGTACAGAGCGGGGAAGCCACTGGACGGCTTCAGAGGAAACGATTTTGAATAGAGATGGCAGCAGGCAGGGCCAGAGAAAGTGGGGGAAACATTCAATAATTCACTTCTTAAAAGAAAAGCAGAGACATTACTTTGCCAACAAAGTCCTTCTAGTCAAAGCTATGGTTTTTCCAGTAGTCATGTATAGATGTCACAGCTGGACCATAAAGAAGGCAGAGCGCCAAAGAATTGGTGCTTTTAACTGTGGTGTTGGAGAAGACTCTTGAGAGTCCCTTGGACTGCAAGGAGATCCAACCAGTCTGTCCTAAAGATCAGTCCTGAATATTTGTTGGAAGGACTGATGTCGAAGCTGAAGCTCCAATACTTTGGCCACCTGATGCGAAGAACTGACGCATTTGAAAAGACCCTGATGCTGGGAAAGATTGAAGGTGGGAGGAGAAGGGACGACAGAGGATGAGATGGTCGGATGGTGTCACCGACTCGATGGACATGGGTTTGAGCAGACTCTGGGAGCTGGTGATGGACAGGGAAGCCTGGCGTGCTGCAGTCCATGGGGCTACAAAGAGTGGGACATGACTGAGCGACTAAACTGAAAAGAAAATCTTGGGCTCAAAAGTCCTGCCTCGTTCCTGCCCCACCCCCACCCTGTCTAAACTCAGGCAACAGATCAGCAGCAGTAGTTACAGAGCCACATTCAGTCAACAAATGCTTTGGTCCCTACGTTGTGTCCCTCCCCAGAGTTGGAGCTAATGGGGCTTCCCTGGTGGGCCAATGGTTATGACCTCCTTTAAATGCAGGGGGCGCAGGTTCAATTCCTGGTCTGGGAGCCAAGATCGCATATGCCTTTCAGCCAAAAAAACCAAACCATAAAACAGACGCAAGACTGTAACAAATTCAACAAAGACTTTTAATTGGTCCACATCAAAAAAATCTTTAGAAAAAATCTGAGCTACCATTTTCAAAGTCGAAAGGCAACCTGTCAAAATTGCGTCTTTGGACTCTAGCGCGGCCGAGGAGCACAGGTCACCCTGCAGGGCAGCTGCAGCAGCCACGCCCCAGCCCCGGGCCCCGGTGCCCCGCCACGAGCCCCCCAGCCCAGGGGCACCATGTGCCGGTGAGACCCAGGGTGCCAAGACATGCCGTGTGTCAGGAGCTCGCTCAAGTCCTGGTTTGTTTCTGCTGTTTATACACAGCTTCCCTCACAGCTCAGTTGGTAAAGAATCTGCCTGCAACACAGGAGACCCTGGTTCAATTCCGGGGTTGGGAAGATCCTCTGGAGAAGGCATAGGCTACCCACACCAGTATTCTTGGGCTTCCCTGGTGGCTCAGCTGGTAAAGAATCCCCCTGCAGTGTGGGAGACCTGGGTTCGACCCCTGGGTTGGGGAGGTCCCCTGGAGAAGGGACGGACTACCTTGCCCCGGCCTGGATAATTCCACGGACTGTCGAGTCCATGGGGTCACAAGGAGCTGGACACGACTGAGCGACTCGTTTCTCACCGCAGCCGTACTGTTCTGCTAAACCGTAAGTAACTGCCATTTTCAGTTTGGCAAGAGCCGACACCAGCAGTTTCACGGCTCACCCTAACGTGTTCCACCTGGCCCTCAGAGGCCTTTGGGCTTTCGGCGTAGGCATTTCAAACTTTTTCAGTTCCTCAAACTGCCGTAAGAATGCTTACTTCCAGGTCTTCACGAGTGCGGTCCCTCCCGCCCCCTTAATCCGTCACCAGGCCGCACTTCGATGCCGTATCCTCCCGGGAACGACCCCTGACCCTCTGCTGTCTGCGCTGCTGTGCTCCCTGCACCGCCCCGAAGGAACATCTTCCAGCGTTGGCAACGACAATACTATCCAACACTTAGAAATGTGCTAATGCCAGATACCCTTCTAGTAAGTCTAGTAAATCAGCTCTGCCTGTCTCTTAACCGCAGTTGGCAATGATCCTAGGTCCTCTCTTTACAAGAGTATAATCATGCAACGAAGACATACACAGGGCCTCAGAAATGCTGCGAATTCAGCTCCAGATCACTGGAACAAGGCAAACATGGCAATAAGTGAGTCACGTGAATCCTTTGGTTTCCGAGCGCATGTAGAAGTTATGTTTACACAAGTGTGCAATACCATATGTCTAAAAAACAATGTATATACCCTAATTTTGAAATACTTAAAAAATATTTGATTGCTATGAAATCTAACCATCATCTGAGCCATCGGCGAATCATAGTAGGAACGTCAAAGATGACTGGTTACTGTGTCAGATATGGTGATGAGAAAGTTTGACATAGCGTGAGGATTACCAAACATGACACACAGACGTGAAGTGAGCAGATGCTGCTGGAAAAGCAACAGCAACACACTCTGCACAGGCCTTCCTCAAGCCTCAATCTGTACAGCATGCAAATCTGTAAAGTACAGACAGCAAAGCACAGTAAAACGCGGCACGCCTGTACACAGGGCTTCCCAGGCGGCTCTGGTAAAGAATCCACCTTCCCATGCACGGAGTCTCGGGTGACCCAGGTTCGATCCCTGGGCCGGGAAGATCCCCTGGAGTAGGGAATGGCAACCCACTCTAGTATTCTTACCTGGGAAACCCCACGGACAGAGGAGCCTGGTGAGCTACAGTCCACAGGGTCGCAAAGAGCTGGACATGACTGAGCGCATGTTCAGGCAGGCCTGTGGATAATTTTTTTCTCTCAATCCCACCTGCCTGTACATAACTGAATCCCCCCAACAACACTCTGTGGTACATACTTCTATCAGCGCCATTTTACAGATGAGAAAACTAAGGCACAGAGATGTACTGTGACCGGCTCAAGCCCAGATGCCTGGTAGTGTCAGCACCGGGATTTGAACCCTGTCTTTTTCCAGAGCCTCCCGAATGACACTCTGTGTCATCACTGTAGGGACTGTGTGACGTCCCCCACCCCAGACCAAAAGGAACTCCGGCAGGACCAGTGTCCACTCGGCCCTGAGGTGAACGTGCGAGGCCTACTTCTGGGGCATCTGGCCCAAAGAAGGCGCCCAAGGGGTGTTTTATTTACTGGACTTGACAGGAGGAACAGAAAGAAGGAGGTGTTGCCCAAATATCAAGGGATTGGTTGTTTTGTTCCGACTCTAAGTTGTGTCTGACTCTTTGCGACCCCATGGACTGTAGCACGCCAGGCTCCTCTGCCCTCCACATTCTCCCGGAGTTTGCTCAGATTTCGTGTCCACTGAGTCAGTGATGCCATCCAACCATCTCACCTTCTCCTGCCCCTTTCTACTTTCGCCTTCAATCTTCCCCAGCATCAGGGTCTTTTCCAATGAGTCAGCTCTTTTTAAAAATGCTATGAACCACTGCTTATGAGGCAGCTTGAGAACTAATTAAAGGGAGGGGGCACAGAACTAAGAGGAGAGGAAACAGGCAGAAAAGGGACTTGAATGGACCCATTCTGAGGAGTGGGCGGGTGGAAGAGTCATGGGATAGAGCCTTTGGCTTTTCCCAGCAAAAGTAGGTCAGGGGTGGAATAAATGATCACAGTGACTTTTCTTGCATTCTGATATTCTTGGAGAGGCAGGCAAGAGGGAAATGAGAGGAAAAAGAGAAAACCAGGGGTGTTGCAGCATGCCGATGACATTCTAACACTCAGACCTTTGGCTGAGCAGTCGTGGTCCTTACGCATTTAGTGTTCACTTGCCATCTCACTGACTATCTACCATGCACTTAGGGTGTGCTTAGTAATTATTTTCTCTAGTGAACAAAGCAAAGTCACTAACCATCTGGAGATCATACCCCAGACCCAGGCAGTTCAGCAGGGCAGCCACAAGTCACACACGGCCCTTGAGCACGTGAAAGGTGGCAGTTGGGACTGAGAGGGCCTGAGAGTATAAAACAGATGCTGCAATCATCAATCCATTAAAAATAAATGAACAGTTAAAAAAAAAAAGACAGACACCAGATTCTGAAGACTTGGTCCAAAAAATGAATTTAAAGTATCTCATTAGCAATCTGGAGAAGGAAATGGCAGTCCACTCCAGTGTTCTTGCCTGAAGAATCCTGTGGACATAGGAGCCTGGTGGGCTGCCATCTGTGGGGTCACACAGAGTTGGACACGACTGAAGCGACTTAGCAGCAGAAGCATTAGCAATCACTTTATATTGATTTGAAGTGACTGGATGTTCAATATAATATTGAGGCGGTAATACTATGGACTTTGTTTATTGTTAAGTTGTGTCTGACTCTTTGTGACACCATGGACTGCAGCACTCCGGGCTCCCCTGTCCTTTACTATCTCCCAGAGATTGCTCAAATTCATATCCTTTGGGTCAGTGATGCCATCTAAACATCTCATCCTCTGTCATCCCCTTCTCCTCCTGCCTTCAATCTTTCCCAGCATCAGGGTCTTTTCCAGTGAGTTGGCTCTTTGCATCATGTGGCCAAAGTTTTGGAGCTTCAGCTTTAGAATCAGTCCTTCCAATGAATATTCGGGGTTGATTTCCTTTAGGATGGACTGGATGGATCTCTCTGCAGTCCAAGGGACTCTCAAGAGTCTTCTCCAACACCACAGTTCAAAAGCATCAATTCTTCAGTGCCCATCCTTTACGATCCAAGTCTCACATCTGTATACGACTACTGGAAAAACCACAGCTTTAACTATAGGGACCTCTGTCGTATGTTATATCATGTATTATGTCATATATTATAGATGTATTGCGTTTAATAAAACATATTGTTGAGCTAGACTGGGACCATCTAGTGTAGGGTCTTGGGCTCACATCTCCTTGGGCAACAGAATACAAAGGGATGGAAAACAACTGCGTGCATGGGCTGCTGGAGCAAATCTGAAGAACCGGATATAGGAAGACCACAGCCCACTGCCTTCCGGAGGCGCCAGCAGCAGAGGCAGGGGCTGCCCATGGCCCTGGCACACTGGCACCACCGTGCGTGTGCAGATCACCTGCACTCCGTCTCCGGCCCCACCCATGGGCCCGCCCCATCATCACCCCACTTACCTCCACGGAAGGGGCCAGGCAGCTCCTCTCCAGATGGGCCCACCGCATCGTTACCCCACTTACCTCCACGGAAGGGGCCAGGCAGCTCCTCTCCAGATGGGCCCACCGCATCATTATCCCACTTACCCCCATGGAAGGGCCCAAGCAGCTCCTCTCCAGAGGCACCTATTTTTTGTTCTTACTCCCTCGTGCTGTGGCGCAAGCCCTGATACAGCCTTGGCTGGAATTCTCTATTTCTTTTCTATCTTTTTAATATTTATTTATTGTGTCTGGCTGCACCTGGTCTCAGTCGCACCCACCAGATCTTCGATCTTCTCCGTGGCGTGTGCAATCTAGTTCCTGACCAGGAATCGAGCCCAGGCTCCCTGCACTGGGAGTGCCACGTCTCAGCCACCAGGCCACAGGGAAGACCCCCGGTTTCTCTTAATTAAAGAGTCCAGGGGCCTGTGTCTGTAACATTGTTATAATTAATTTCACCTGTTTCTTTTTAGCTTCAGAGTGTGTTTCCTGGTACATTTTCAATGTCCTATGTGCTTTGCATTGGCTTCTGTTGGGTGGCCCTGTTCTAGGGATTTATAAGCTAACAGATAAATACAGGTGTTAGCACAATACCCTGTACTGATGAGTGCTTTGAAGAAAAAGTGAATCGGGGCAAGAAAATGGAGAGAGATGGGAGGCGCTGGCAGTATTTTAGGCTGCTTGTGGTAGGCCTTTCTGAGGAAGGAATATTTAATTATCCAAAGAAGTAGATAAAGCTTGATTCCAAAAAGAACTGCAGAGAACCTGCTCTTTCACTGTATTATCAGCCAAAATACTGAATGAATATTCATAGGAAAACTGAGGGAATAAAAACAGGTGAAATATTTTGTGCCTCCTCAAACGAATGACTTCCAGAGACTTAGCAGCCAAGAATAATGATTTTCTCTTATAAACAGTCACAAATCAGAGAACACTCTTGTGTAGGCACAAGTAGCAAAGAGCTTACAGATAGAGTTTCCTTTCCCTGTGCCTACTGACAACCACATCATTCATTTTTATTTAATTCTGATAAAACCCATGGATGGTGATGATGGGGGTGAGGACAATTAGAGCCTCGGGTCCCCAAGGCCTAGTTCTATTCCAAACAATAATTGTGTTTTCTGCATCTACAAAATAAATGCACAGTAGTGGTTCAACGGGGCAGAGAGACTTATAAAGTCTTCCGTGTTAAGAGTACTGCTATCACTGTGATACGGTAATCTGAGGCCCTCTCAAAAGTATGGTATAAAAACTTAAGCCCAGACTAGAGAGTTCTGCCCAGGGGAAATGAAAATAAACACCACGTGAAGCAGCGCAAGTCTTGAAGCTATAAAGAGTAGCTGAACTTTGATCATCAGGAAGCCCTTAGAATGTCAGGTGCGCACAGTCACAGAGCGGTTTGTTGGTGGGTCCCATCATCCACAGTGGCCACAGGTCACTGCATTTTGATTAAACTTGACAAAGGACTCAATGTTTGCTATTGGAACAATGGAATTGTATACATGACTCAGGAGCTGTTTAGTGGATTCCAATCAATGAAACAGTTTCAGGGTTTCTGCTTTCACACTCAGGGAGCCCTGGATACGTCACAGACCACGCCGTGCGGTTGACAGCAAGCCCCACACACTGAAACCCTGATGGAGACCAGACTCTGGGAATTAAGACTGTGACCACCACTTAGGAAAGAGTTCTACCGTATTTGTTTTATGCCCAGATCTTGGCTATACATGAATCAAAGTTTCTGTCTCTTCTCATTCCCCACAAGAAAAAAAAAGAACAGAGTATTTCCTTTATTTTGTAAAATTGCTTCCAGTTTTTCCTAGTGATTCTTAAAAACAGAAGCGTGGCCAGTGGCTTAATGGTCAGCTCCTGAGACTGACTGACACTTCTGAGCCATCATTTAGGGAGGAGTTACCTCGAAAAGTCCTGGGAAAAAATCTGTTCTAATCACTAATACGTTATGCTTTTAAAAATTAGGTTGTGGCCAGAATTCTCAGAATCCCTAAAATAAGAAGAATGATTTGGGTTATTATTCTGTTGACTGGCCCTTCAAAACTTAAAAGCAGTTGGAAAGACCAAGTCTATACCCCATGAATGGAAAACTAAGTGTGTTTGATGACATGTGTTTGTATTTTTCACATACATCTCATCTCTATCTTACCCGTGGTTCACGTGCCTGCAGCAGTCCACAGATATAAGCTCTCTGGTCGAAGTAACAACGCTGGTAAAGGAAACCCCAAAAGGCCCGGAAAGATGCATTCACACAAGAGGGTCATACTGAAATTTCATTAGAAAGGAAATAGGTCCTTAAAACAGAAACTGTTGGAAGATGCAAAGAGAATAGTATTAATGTACTTAGGTAGAAGGCAATTAATCAGCCTCTTTGCTTCCGTAGTTTCCAGCTGTAGAAATATGCCAAGGAGGGGAAAAACAACACCAGCATCTGCCCTAACCCTACTGAGTATAGGAAGGGCATTGACTCCAAAGCAAGGACTGAGGATGGGGGGTGCGGTGGGAGCGTGGGCTCTCCCTAACGACAGAAAGGCTTTCACAGTATCCGTTCCCAGACTATAAACACTCGAAGACTCCTAGCCAAGTACATAATAAAATTTTCTTCTGCCTCCCTCCCTCCCTCTCTCTCTGATTTCCTGTAGTTTATACTATTCACATGTAAATCGTGATTATTAGTGTAGCCTCTGACTTAAAGAATGGTGACTTTCTCTGCAAGATTCCAAAGCTTTCTTCTGAGAAGAAAGCCATCTTTCAGGAGATATTTTACTGGTTGAGAAAGGTATGCGTTCATTTCAGCAATTGTTAGATTTGAAACAAGAATATGAAAAATGACCCACTGATAGTGATCACAAGAGACGCCATCCACGAAAGCCTGTCTCTACAAACAGAAGAGGAACGAACACGACATTCTTCACCCAAACTCAAAAGACGGTCTTGTGTAATAAATCACGAATCTAATCCAAAAATCAGACAATATTTGCTCCAAGAGATGACACTCTGAAATTTTCCTACAACTGGTTTAGATCAAGAGGTGAATTTTCTCTCTTTCACTTGGGGAGTACATAGTGACTGTGAGAGCCCTTTCAGAGAGGAATCATTGAGCCCCTGCCTCTGACGTGGGGTAGGGCGTTTGTTTGTCTCTGGGATACCGTCTACCCTTGACTACAACTGGGTTCCGTGACTTGTTCAAATGTTTTCAGGCAATTTCTGATTTTTTCAGACAAGGACCAGAAGCTTAAATCCCACTGAATTAACCAGCTGGGTTATTACCAAGGTGGAACAGAGCCAGAAAGCTGAAAACACACACACCGTGTACGGTGGGGACAGAAAAGTCAGCCTTCACAAGGTTAGGATCATTCCAAGGGCTCAATGTTAGCTCAGTGAACTGGAAATGTTATTCCTTCTTCTTTTTTTTAAGCAGCAAGTACAGAATAGACATAATTCTGAGGTGAGCAATTCTTTGCCTCTTGGAACATACTACAAAGTAAAAAAATAACTGTCCCCTTCCTTATAACATTGACATCTCTAGATTAACCAAGAAGCCAAAAAGGAGAGAGAGGAGGGAGAGAAGGCAAGCGGGAGGGAAAAGTGAGAGTGAATAAGAAAGAGAGTACAGTGCTCCACAGTCACAGGACAAACCACGAAAACACACCTGAAGCGCTGTTCTGCAAACTCGTCACCCAAGTAGCTTCCGTGTTCAATTAGTTGAAAAGTACATTTAAATAATACCTCCAATTTGCATGCGGCTTAGAGTTTATCCAGGCCCTTCATATAATATCATTAATTGTTTTGTCGTCTGGTATCATTAATTATCTTTTATACTGGAGAAAGTCCAGGATTAAGGGAGCTTACATAAATAAGAAAGATCATGCCTCTAGTACAAGACTGAGTCAAAACAGACCTGGGTATGGGAATCCTCTGGTGGTCCAGTGGTTAGGACTCTGCACTTCTAATTCCTGGGGCCTGGGTTTGATCACTGGTGGAGGAATTAAAATCCCATAAGCTACGGGCCAAAAAACAAATACAATAAAAGAAACTAGACCTTGCTCCATGTCTCAGCCTTAGTTTCTGTTTTTTTTCTGATCCTGCCGTAGCTTTCATATATCTCAAACATGTTCACAGATAGTCCCGAGTTTTTATAAACCCTGTCACAAGATGATTTTCCAAGTTAAAGCACTGCACTAAATCACACCTATCAGTGGTTCACAGTACTGATTGAATTGAATTGTGAAGTCGCTCAGTCGTGTCCAACTCTTTGCGACCCCATGGACTGTGGCCAACCAGGCTCCTCTGTCCATGGGATTTTCCAGGCAATAGTACTGGAGTGGATTGCCATTTCCTTCTCCAGCGGATCTTCCTTACCCAGGGATCGAACCCAGGTCACCCGCATTGTAGACAGCCACTTTACTGTCTGAGCCACCAGAGAAGCCTCACAGTACATTAGTAGATCCCAACAACTGGTCCACCTCCTTCTATTCTGCTCAGAAAGCACACAGGGATGGGTCACAGGCCTATTCTCCCAGCCCGGCATCTCCTCCCGTAGAAAACTACTCTCGCTCCATAGAACTGGTTCTCCACAGGGGTGACTTTGCCCACTGAGGGATGTCTGGCAATATCTGGAGTTATTTTTGGTGATCCTGAGCACTGGCATCTAGTAGATAGAGGCCAGGGGCACTGTTAGAGGTCCGATGATGCACAGGACAGCCCCCAGCAAAGAGCTGTAGGGCCCAGGGTACCAGTGCTGCCAGGGACGAGAAATCCCGCTCTGGTCCCATCGCCCTGGGGCCCTGACCTCCTCCTGACCCCACACCAAGCAGGGTCGTGTTGGGGGACATGTTCTCTGTTTCCCTCTGAGATCAAAACCTGAAGGCCAACAGAAACTTGGTCCCGGCAGACTGAGAATGAAGACGGGGAGAGGCAAGCAGAACTAAGAGGGAGAGACACCTGAAGACCTGGCTGGAATCAGGCCCTGCCTCTTCAGCTCTTAAGCTCTGGAGCTGTATGAGCCTCTAAGTTTCAGTTTTGTAAGGGGATTTCTTTTCGGACTTTTGCTTATGCTAGTTTGACGTTTCCATAATTTGCAAACAAGAGTCTTGGCTTCTGCAGAAGTGAGTGAGACTGATATAAGAATACCTTAAATACTTTCTAACCAATATTTTTAAGACTATGTCATCTACCAATGCCAGTACTTTAACTATTTGTGTTCAGTCGCTTCAGCCATGTCCAACTCTTTGTGACCCTATAGACTGTGGCCCGCCAGGCCCCTCTGTCCATGGGATTCTCCAGGCAAGAACACTGGAGTGGGTAGCCATACCCTCCTCCAAGGGATCTTCCTGACCCAGGCATCAAACCCGGGTCTCCTGCATTGCAGACAGATTCTTTACCACTGAGCCACCATGGAAATCCCTACTACTAACAAATAGCACTGCGGTCCACTGGTTAAAAACAAAGCCTCTTTCAAGTAGATTTATTACTACAACATTTATTTTTATTTATTTATGTGGCCGCACCAGGCCTTAGCTGCTGCACACAGGACTGCCGATCGCCACTGCAGCACGCAAACTCTTTAGTTGCGGCGTGTGGGATGGACTTCCCTGTGCTCCGTGCTCAGCCGTGTCCAACTCTGTGACCCCATGGACCACAGCCCACCAGGCTCCTCGGTCCGTGGGATTCTCCAAGCAAGAACACCGGAGTGGAGTGCCATTTCCTTATCCAGGGGATCTTCCCAACCCAGAGATCGAACACAAGTTGCCTGCACTGGCAGGCAGATTCTCTACCACTGAGCCACCGGGAAGCTCCTAGTTTCCTGACCAGGGATCAGACCCGGGCCCCTGCAATGGGAGCACAGTCTTAACCACTGGATCACCAGGGAAGTCTGATCTATACTGAAAGTAAGGAATAACCAAAATCACCAATGTATGTTTTCCTTCAGCTGAACAGGGAAGAAACAAAGCTAAATTTTTGAGGCTCATCAACCAGATCAAAGACCTAGTACGTGAAATAATTTAAGAAGTTACAGTGACCAGACTGAGCCCAAAGTTAGATCTCAAATGTTAAGGCAATCCCTTGATAGACAATGTAACAGGAGATGCACCTGAGTCTTTGACTCACCTTGAACCGAGAAGTCTGGGTGTAGTGATGGATTCTTCCAGAAAACATTTCAAGGAATCTCTGGGATGATTAAGAAGCATCTCAAAGTCAACATGTTTGGAGGGGGAGGATCCAGGAGGAGCAGGACGGACTCTCTGAGCTGAACAGATGGAGCTGATAGGCCCGGAAGACTGAAGCAGCCAAGTTCAAAGGGCAGGGTACCAGAGAGAGGAGTGGGGTGGGGAGACAGAACTCCAGAGAGAAGGGACCCATGTGGAGTCATCAGTTGACTACTGATCAGCACACACACCAGAAGAAACTTCACGAGACTTCAGAGAGAACCATCCTGGATTGCAGTGGTGACGCTAATGGTAAAGAACTGGCCCGCCAATGCAGGAGACACAGAAACACAGATTCGATCCCTGGGTCGGGATGATCCCCTGGAGGAGGGTATGGCAACCCACTCTCGTATTCTTGTCTGAGAATCCTGTGGACAGAGGAGCCTAGAGGGCTACAGTCAATAGGGGTGCACAGAGTTAGACACAACTGAAGCAACTTTGCACAGCACACATAAACAGCAGGGCTCATACAACCAGACTGGACAACCGCACAATTCCCAGACAATGGGCAGGATACTCAGAAGGGTCTTGCCTCAGTAGCAAGGAATAATTAGCCTTGGAGGCTAAACACTGCTCTGATCTTGGAGAACAAATCTTAAAAGCAAGACCTGAAAGGATCAAACTATTTCCAGGTCATTTAACTGCATCGCAGAACAAAGCTTGAGAATATTCATGGAAGCATAAAAACACCTCATACCCAACAAGGTCAAATGTATATGCGTGAACGGTTTAAAAAAAAAAAAATTACTAGGCCTGCAAAGCTGGAGGAAAATAGGACCCAGCTGACACTTGTGATGCAAAAGAACTGCCTGAGCAGCCCGTAGAACCATGAGAAATAATAAACTACTGCTGTTTTAAGGCACAAATGTAGGGGTGGTCTGTTAAACAATAATAAATAACAGGGAGGGGGATCTCCTCTCCTCTGGAGTTTTGTTTGTTTGTCTGTTTTAATATTTACTGATGTGGCAGTGCGTTTGAGCTGTGGCACACGGATCTCTTAATTGCGGCACGTGGAATCTAGTTCCTTGACCAGGGATCAAACCTGGGCCCCCTGCATTGGACTCTTAGCCACTGGACCACGAAGGTCCTCTCTGGAGTGCTGAAGTGAAGTGAAGTGAAATGAAAGTCGCTCACTCATGTCCGACTCCTTGTGACCCCATGGACTGTATAGTCCATGGAATTCTCCAGGCCAGAATACTGGAGCGGGTAGCCTTTCCCTTCGCCAGGGGATCTTCCCAACCCAGGGATCAAACCCAGGTCTCCCGCATTGCAGGCGGATTCTTTAGCAGCTGAGCTACAAGGGAAGCCCCACTAGCCTCCAAACTGGTTTTCCTGGTTGCCTTCTTACCCTCATAACACCTCAATCGCAGTCAGCATGGTCTTTGTCATCTAGTCCAGGACATGTATACCTTATGCTCCCAACCCCCATGGCTCCCATGGCCGCCAGAGTAAACACAGAGGCGTCACAACCACCCACAAGGCCCTCCACCCGCCTGTGAAACACACTTAGGCCCCCAAAATGAATCACAGTTACTCCTCTTTGTGCTGTCACACTTAAGGCACAACTAGAACATCCTGATATCATATTTCCTGCCCCGTAGGAGAAATCTTAGCCATACAGTAGACTCAATACAAAAAATAAAAATAAAACACAACCTAACCTCACATCCAGGCTCCTCCTCTTGATCCTCTGGCTCCAATCATTTGGGTCTCCTTCCCATTCCTCAGTGGTGAAGAATCCACCTGCAGTGCGGGAGATCTGGGTTCGATCCCTGAGTGGGGAAGATCTCCTGGAGAAAGGAATGGCTACCCACTCCAGTATTCTTACCTGGAGAAATCCATGGACAGAGGAGCCTGGCAGGCTACAGTCCATGGGGTCGCAAAGAGTCGGACACGCCTGAGTGACTTTCACTTTCCCACTCCTCAGGTACGCCTGGTAGCTCAAGCCTCAGAGTCTCTGCCCTTGCTGGGGCCTCTTTCTGGAACACTATTCCTGGATCTGCCTCTTCTAAAGGCCTCCCTTGCAGGAGGTCCTCCTCTGCCTGCCTGCAGGAAACAGGGCCACTTGCTGGTGTTCCCGGTCCTCTCCAGGTAGCACTGCACCCATCTGACATGTAATATGCTTTTCTTGGGCTTCCTCCATGGCTCAGACAGCAAAAAAAAAAAACCCACCTGCAATGCAGGAGACCTGGGTTCAATCCCTGGGTCGGGAAGATCCCTTGGAGGAGGGCATGGCAACTCACTCCAGTATTCTTGCCTGGAATATCCCATGGACAGAGGAGCCTGGTGGCCTACACTCCACGGAGTTGCACAGAGTTGGATGGGACTGAGTGACTAACACAAGAACAATGCTTTTCTTATTTATTTGTCAGTCCCTGAGGGCAGGGGCTTTATTGATTCTGAATCCTACTCTCTCTCCAGCAGCACAATTGGTCTAAGACCTGAAGAAGGCAATCAATCAACATATTTGCTGGGTGGAAAGAATGAAGAATGAAAAAGAAATGAATGTATGATAGACTACTAAACACAGGGGCCAGATAATGCCAAGAATAAATTTTCTCCTGCAGAGGTCTGAACTAAGAAGTTCAGAGGATGACATTCTTGTAAATGCTCTTACCCTCCAACTGCATCTCATCAGCTCTCCTAAATGCCTTACTTTTTTTGGTTATTATTAAGGTTATGCCTTTTTGCATTTGCATCAACAGCTTCCCCCCCCCTCCTCCACACACGATGAGGAGGGCTTGCTCTTCCAGTGCTATAGGCAAGATTCCATTTCCTAAGGTTGAATCTGAAAAAAGAAATAAAAACAAAAGCACCTACAATGACCACAAAGCAAAACAATACAGAACCAAACAGAAGCTAATGCGTGGAGTGTAAGAGGGTACCAGAGGAGTTTCTGGGGTTCTAAAATAGTCTAGGTCACTATCTGGTGGATGGTCACTCAGGCTTGTTCAAGTGGGTGAAAATCCATAGAGCCATTTATGATATAAACACACTTTAAAGCAGACCTATGTACAATAAAAAGTTATCAGCTATTCCTTGGAGATCCAGTGGTTAAGACTCTGCACTTTCACTGCCAACGATCCGGGTTCGATCCCTGGTGGGAGAACCAAGATTCCACAGGCCTCGAAATGTGGCCCCCAAAGAAACCCCAAACAAACAAACTAACAAAAAAACAAGCATCTCAATAACCTACATCTTAATTAGAAACAACAACAACAAACCGTGATGAATGCTCAAGGTGCCGTACCCATCAGTGACACGTCACACCTCACCTCCCCGACTGGGTGCCCATCACGTGGTCTGTGTCGTCCTGATGTCGGGGCACCTCAAGGGCAGAACGAGGAGCAGTCTTTGCTCTCCAAACACTTCCCATGGGATGGGGCCAAGAGAACAACACTCCCAAATGAACCAATGATGACAATGAAAAGGGCAAGAAATAAAAAGCATGACTATTCACTAAGCCTTTTCCCAACACCATTCCGTTTGGTAATTAACTATTTTCAAATGCCAAACTGCACTGTAGTACACAGTGACACACAGAAAATGGCCGGTTACCTTCCAAGAGGGGCGCCAGCGGGGGCCTCCCGCCCGGTGTCCTCAGAGCCAATGGAACGAGACTCAGCTGCTTTAAAAAGCAAATGAGAGTCTGTCTTCGACAAACATACGACATGCGAGCTCCAGCTCCAGAGCGCACGCTCTCCCAACAGGCTGTGCGCGGCCCTTTGACTGGCAGCCGGGAAGGGGCGGAGTTCTCGCGAGGCTCTGGACCCGAGTCTCGCGTGCAGCGTCTGCACACTGCCCCCGCCGCCATCTTGATTGCGTTGGGGAACCCGGTACACTGCTCCTCACACAGCCAGGCTGCTGAAGGGCCTGAAGTTCCAGGTGCGAGGCGTCTCCATCGGCCCCTGCGAGCCAATGAAACTAGACTGAGCACGGAGGAAAAGGAAAAAAAAAGATTAGCTTTTATTTTCTTACCTGGATTCTATCTTTATTTCTCAGGAATTGTTAATGTGGTTTACTGGTTCAAACCTAAATATCACACAATGAAGGAAAAATACATTATAGTCCTGTCCTAACAGGTGGCTCAGTGATAAAGAACCTTCCTGCCCATGCAGAAGAGGGAAAGAGACGCAGGTTCAGCCCCCGGGTTGGAAAGATCCCCTGGAGGAGGGCATGGAAACCCACTCCAGTATTCTTGCCTGGAGAATCCCATGGACAGAGAAGCCTGGTGGGCTACAGTCCCTGGGGTCACACAGACACGGACATGACTGAGCAGCTGAGCACACACAGCATACATAAAATAGAAAATACAATGTTGGCTAGCCCTAAGAACTAAGGCATAAAGGTATGCTTAATGACATGAAAGGATGCTTATAATGTTCTTGACTAAACTGAGGGGAAGGGGTGTGTACAACATGGTATCTCACACACACGCACACACAATTCTAAAGAAAATACACCACAGAGATATCACAGGTTATCTCTCAGTGGTGAGAATGGGATGATGGTTCTTTTCCAGAACTCAGCTCTAATACAGCCTCTTTTTTCCACTCTTTCCGGTCCCTCCAAACACACTTGCTCATTCCCAGCTTCAAAGAAGACACCACCCTGACACCCATGGTCACTCGCGAGAGATGCTGAGGAGCCTGCCAAACCAGAATCATCTTGGAGCTTTGTCCTCTATTCTGTAGATGAGCCAGCATCCGCTCTACCTCCTCAGGTGCGTTTGCTCGCTCTCACCCACTCTGTCTCTCAAACACACACCCGAACCCACTCTACTTCACAAACTTTCTCCATAGTCTCTGCCTACCAAGCCCGTCAGTGTCTCACAGTGCATCCGATACTTGAAAAATAAGGCACCTGTGTGCACCCCTGTTAGAGTAGAGGGTGAGAACATCAGAAGAAACCTGTGTGCGGAGCAATGTGGCTGAAACTGCTTTCTGGGCACTGGCAACCGGGTGAAAGGCCTGGACGGTCTGGGAACGTTGTGGGGAGGCCAGAGCGGTACTCACCGCTAACGCTATTCCTGTTTCCCGGGGTCTGTTTAGCATGCACTCCAGGGGTGGAGCCAGCGCCCATAACTCCAGGAGTGAGTTGCAGTGATGCTGCACACTGACTCTCAAAGACTATGTGAAGCCGGTGCCTGAGATCAGCTAGGGAAGGAACACAGTCCCAGTCTCTCCTTCACCGCCCACCCCACCTCTTGTCATGGAGGGTGAAGACACACGCGTGCTGCCCTGGGTGCTCCTTTAAGTGAAAGCCTCCCAGACTTGTTCATCACTTCGCTAAGTGCGAAGGATTTCAGTGCCACGCGAGTGGTAGATGTTGGGGATGTAGTTGGTTCACAGAACATGGCTGGCTGCCTTCAGAGGTTCATAGACCATGGTGGGGACAGATAACCAGGCAAAACAAGGCAGTGTGTCCAGGGATCATGGTTACTACAAGGGTTGGGGGAGCAGGGACAGACTACCAGGAGGGAGACTGGGGAGGCTTCCCAGAGCAGGTGACACTGGATTTCCTTGGTATCACCGTGCTCAACAAGGAAAGCAGTCTCAATTCTTCAGAGACAAGCAAAGACCCTGAGTCTGGCAGAAAGGGAATAGAGACAGAAGAGAGTGAAAACAGAGACCATCCAGAATGTGCAGACTCTGTACTTCCATGCAAGAGGGAATTGGGCGCGGGTAAAGGATGGACCAGAGAAGGCAATGGCAACCCACTCCAGTACTCTTGCCTGGAAAATCCCATGGACGGAGGAGCCTGGTGGGCTGCAGTCCATGGGGTCTCGAAGAGTCGGACACGACTGACCGACTTCACTTTCACTTTTCACTTTCATGCATTGGAGAAGGAAATGGCAACCCACTCTAGTGTTCTTGCCTGGAGAATCCCATGGACGGAGGAGCCTGGTGGGCTGCAGTCCATGGGGTCGCTAAGAGTCAGACATGACTGAGTGACTTCACTTTCGCTTTTCCTTTCATACATTGGAGAAGGAAATGGCAACCCACTCCAGTGTTCTTGCCTGGAGAATCCCAGGGACCGGGGAGCCTGGTGGGCTGCGGTCTATGGGGTCACACAGAGTCGGACACGACTGAAGTGACTTAGCATAGCATAGCATAGCATAGCAAAGGATGGACTGGGGATGTGTGCCTTCTCTAGGCTATCTTAGACACCAACTTCAGGCACTTTTCAAACAGTGAGGGGAGAGAGAAGCTCTTCAGGCCTTCCATCCGAGGTGTGAAACGGTCCCCGTTGTGTCCAAGCCACACAGGCTGTAGTGGGAAGACCAGACTGGAGGGAGGCAGAACCAGATCAAACATAATACCTGTGATGGAATATTTGGGGTCAGCATCCATCTAGTCACGGCTACGTTTTTTCCAGTGGTCATGTACGGATGTGAGAGTTGGACTATAAAGAAAGCTGAGCACCGAACAATTGATGCTTTTGAACTGTGGTGTTGGAGAAGACTCTTGAGAGTCCCTTGGACTGCAAGGAGATACAACTGGTTCATCCTAAAGGAGATCAGTCCTGGGTGTTCATGGAAGGACTGATGTTGAAGTTGAAACTCCAATACTTTGGCCACCTCATGCGAAGAGCTGACTCATTTGAAAAGACCCTGATGCTGGGAAAGATTGAAGGCAGGATGAGAAGGGGATGACAGAGAATGAGATGGTCAGATGGCACCACTGACTCAATGGACATGAGTTTGGGTAAACTCCAGGAGTTGGTGATGGACAGGGAGCCCTGGCGTGCTGCAGTTCATGGGGTCACAAAGAGTCAGACACGACTGAGCTGCTGAACTGAACTGATCAAGTATATAAAAAGTAAACTAAATAAAGTATATAAAAAGTATATCAGCATGGGGAATTATGCTTGGCAGTCCAGTAGTTAGGACTATGAGCTTCCAGTGCAGGCAACCTGGGTTCAGTCCCTGCTCGGGGAACTAAGATATTGAGAGCCTTGCAGTGTGGCACAAAAAAAAACAATAAAAAATTATATATCTTGATTTTTTTATGGTGAATAAAAATTCTTTATAGCATTGGGGAGATTTTTTATTTTTAGTGTGATTGGGAGCAGTACTAGGGCATTGTTGGGAGGAATGGTCAGTCTTTAAAGGACAGTCTTCCCCCTTCCTTCTGATATCACAGAATTACGTTCTTGAAAATTTGAAGGAGCCTTTGGACTTGCACACAGACCAAAGAATAACTGCCAGGCCCCAGTCGTTCCTGTGGGCTAACTCAGTTCCCTTTGCAGCCCTGCTGCTGCTGCTGCTGCTGCTGCTGCTGCTGCTGCTAAGTCCCTTCAGTCGTGTCCGACTCTGTGCGACCCCATAGACAGCAGCCCACCAGGCTCCCCCGTCCCTGGGATTCTCCACGCAAGAACACTGGAGCGGGGTGCCATTTCCTTCTCCAATGCATGAAAGTGAAAAGTGAAAGTGAAGTCGCTCAGTCATGTCCGACTCCTAGCGACCCCATGGACTGCAGCCCACCAGGCTCCTCCGTCCATGGGATTTTCCAGGCAAGAGTACTAGAGTGGGGTGCCATTGCCTTCTCTGTTGCAGCCCCGCTAGAGTGGGTTATTGTTCACGTTTCCTGGTAACCCAAGACTCAAAGAAGGCAAGTCCATGTAGCCGATCATTGGGAGTTCCCCTGTGACACCATGGATTCCTGTTGACAGCACCCTGACATCTGTTGCATTCTTTCGTCTCTGTCACCCTAGATCTCATCACAGCGTCTTAGCTCCATTTGCACCTGGGTGTGTATTGTTCCATTTGCACCTGGGTGTGTATTGTGTCTGTCCGTGAGCTTTCGACCCCTGGAGGCCGGACCTATGGGCATCACTCTCCTTCTCTTCATGTCTCCTTAGGATGGAGGAAGTCAACGGAGTAGCCACTGCAGGGTCCTATGGAAACAGGTTTGAAACCCAGCATTGCCTCTGACTTGCTATGTGATTCGAGTCAGTCTCAGTTGCCCCACCTATAAAGTGTGTATGGTAAAAGTACCAGCTGCATAGCGTTCTTGGGAAGATTGCAGGCTATCGTCACCAGCCAGGTGCCTGGCTCTCATAAATATCATCTGTTAATATTATGTTTTAAATTCCCCACAAGAAAAGACTCCTAAGAAAAAACTGGTAATAGGGATAAAGTTTGATAATTGAGATGAAGTGTTCACACTGTTTGACCCAGGAATTCTAGAGTTAGAGATCTGTGGATATACTCAAACAGGGACGATAGTCAGCAGGGATGACCAGGAGAAACATATTGATGTTAAAATACGGGAGGGTTTCTATACTGATGGTCAAAAGCTGCTTCCGCTAGCCCAGCAGTCCACCCCCACAGGTTGCCTTGGCCTCTCCCTGGAGCCATCTGGGGAGTCCCAGGATCCAGCAACTAAAGGGTTAACACTGGTTCCCCTGGGGACCCCCAGGACCCTGCTCCCTCTCACTGTGTGCTGCCTTCTGATTGGTCCAGACAACACTTTGCAGCTGCACCACCACCACCACCACCCCCAGCAGATCAAGGATGTTTCCCTGTTTCATTTGCTGCTTTGCATGTTATTTGTGTGGGTGGGAGGAGGGGCGTGGCACAAATCTGGAAGCAACCTAAGTGTTTCATAATAGGAGGCTCATTAAATAAATTATGGCATGTCCCTCCTATTGAATATCGTGCAGCTTTATAAGAAAGAACCGTTGACTCTAAAGTGTAGACATTGAAGACAAGATGTGTCTTTCACCCACCAAGGCAGGCCACCTCTGCATGTATGTTGAATAATCCCGCTTGTGCAGAATAAACGGAACAGACATTTATGGGTGAATATATCTATGTAACACATAATGAACGGTACATAGCATTCAACTGATACTACTTATTATTTAAAATTTTTGACCATGCATACTTGTTACTATTATTTTTACATTAGTATTGTTTTGAAACAGACAGGACTCTGAACAAACTGTAGTGGGTTTTGGCCACTGCAATCACCGGGAGCCCTGGGAACCTGCGATGTGCACGGGAAATACAGGGTTAACACCCCTCCCCAGGCAGCCTGCTGCCGCAACCCTGCAATTAGGCTAATTAAGCAGCTTCAGGAGCTGGGCGGAAATGTAATTGGCGGCAGACACCTGAGATCTCAAAGGTAGAGACTCCAAGGCGCTCCTGGAGGGGTGCAGGCCCTGTGGAGGCAAGGAGCTCAGTGCAGGGCTTATCTGAAAGGATTCTCCTTCCAGACTCCAGAGACGTTGGGAACAGACTCCCCCCACCCCCCCCCACCCCCAAC
>NW_011494715.1:8435782-8447243 GCF_000754665.1 Bison bison bison | reverse complement strand
AACAAAGTGGAAGCTCTCCATTCATTGCGTTTTTTAAAGGGGTATTTTTCCATTCATTGAGAAAGAAAAAGGAGCCTCTCTTCACTGAATAAATATATTGGATTCTTTCAGGGCGAGAAGGTCTGAGCCAAGGCCTGGGGGTGGAACAGAGGGGTTCTGCAGGGCTGCAGGCTGTGGGTTCGGGCTCTTTGCACCACCTACCACTTTCCGAGGGCCCACTGTGTGCCAGGCGCCCGTCGAAGGCTCTTCCTGCTTATCCACGCAGCCCGCGTCTCCCAGTCTAGGACGGGCGTTTTGGGCCTTTATAACTAGAGTTACCCGAGTTAGCAAATACATTGCAGGATCCCAGTCAAATTTAAAATCTGGATAAACAATCTTTTTTTTCTTTTGTATAGACATATCCCAAGTATATGTTCCAAATAAGATAAACTGATCCTAAGCATTATTCATTTTTTATTTGAATTTTAAATTTAATTGGACATACTGTGTTTTATGTGGCAACTCAAAACATTTCTAAAGTACGTATAAGTCTTCGAGTCAGTAGGCTGTTTTATAATTAGTTACAATCTTTGTTTTCTTCCTGGTTCGTGATGCTGCATTTCGGTGGCTTCTTGGAGTGGTCAAACTGTGATATTATTATGCCCATTTGACAGATGAGCAAACTGAGGCTGAAGGAGATTAATTCACTCCCCGAGGCTGCAAAGCCAACGACACAGTCAGGATTTGAACCCTGGCAGGCTGCTCCAGGACTGCACCCCTGACTACTGTGCTTCTAACTGAGGAGCTACGCTCTTAATTTTTTTTTTTTTCCCTTAAAATTCTGTACAGCCTTTTGGACCTGTATCTGTAGTTTCTTGCATAAGAAGAGTTGTGGTTCAAGTTCAAGTCATAGATTACAGATTTTCTCTGGTATTAAAAAATGAACTCCTTAATATAAGTGTGTATCAATTTCTCAAGTATTTGACTATTAATTAGCACCTATAATTATAAGCCACCTTCCTGCCTAAGCACTCTATTTTTATAAGAAAGGGAAAAATAATGATAAAGTCAAATGATATACATTTCCAGGTATAGTTTTGTGTCAATAATCAGTCAGTTCAACCCCTTAGCCCTGCTACTGGATCAGAATAATTTCATATTTTCAGTGGTAACCTTGGGTACCAAGATATCCTCAAAGTCTGAATCATACTGACTCTAATTATAAATACATTTGAGGAAATAGTTGATAACAAATGAGAAAGATTTTTATTTTTCCCTTCAATTTCATACCAATAAAACATGCCTTTACTTCTTTTCTCTAAAAATGAAGTAAATTTTCCTCCTTCCATGGAGGAGGCTCCCAACCATCAAGTTGATACAGGTGGTGCTGTAGCTTGTGAGTCAGAACAGAGGGTAGAGTGGGTGTACCCTGTTGCCCTGGCTGCAGCTGGGAAGGGGTGAGGGCTAAGGAAATAGACTCTAAAATTATCAGCTCCTAACAAGTGTTCAAAGCCCAGCATTCATTCGTCCAACAAATATTAATATTTATTTAGGCTTCCTATACGCCAGGACAGTTCCAGAACTAGAGACCTGGAATGAAAGGGAAATAGGAAAAAAAATTATTTACTCTCATGGAATTCAGCCTTAGAGTGTAAAGACAGGAGATGAATAATCCAGTTATTTAGTGTGGCCAAGGGTGATAAAAAGTATGGAGGGAAGTAAAGCAAGCAGAGAAAAGGGAGTTGTTGGGGTTCTGGGGGACTCTCAGTGGAAAGGGGATATTTGAAATGAGGGGTGTCGACCACCCTCGTCGTCCAGTGAAGTAAGGATACACTAGGCCCCATGGGTTATGACGTCTGGGGCAGTGCTAGAGGCATTTCTTTCCTTTGTTTTAAGTATAATTCATTTGATTGTCAGCTTGATAGCTTTTTTTTTTAATAATGGCTGTGTTTAACGATTGATCACAAAATTTCTTCAGATCTACCAGTCATCTCTTGTGAGCCTGTATAAATCAATTCCACTCACTTCCCACCCTGTTTGCTCATTTAATGCCTACCCATCCTTCAGGCCCTAGTGGGTAAAGAGACCACCTGCAGTGCAGGAGATACAGGAGACTCGAGTTTGATCCCTGGGTCGGGAAGATCCTCTGGAAATGGAAATGGCAACGCACTCCAGTACTCTTGCCTGGAAAACCCCATGGGCAGAGTACCCAACCCGGTGGGCTGCAGAATCAGGCACCACTGAGCACAGGACCTTCATGCCTCAGGAGTCTTTGGTCAGGGAATTCTCAGAGCACCCGCCGCAGGCCTGTCTGCCTGTGTTACCTGATTGTATGTGAGATGACTGCTCTATTGTTATCTTGACCCTTCCAGAGGTCAGTTCCCTGAAACCAGTGTTCTGGTCTGTCCTGCCTCCAGGGCAGGACACTCCCAGAGCTTTGTACATAGTGGGTGCCCTAAGAGCGTTTGTTTAAGGCACCCATGAGTGAGTATCTCCAGTAAGGCTTTCTCACGTCTTACACGTGCAAGTTTTGGTGGTGGTGTAAAGTGATATGAAACTTTGTGCCCGAAGAGTAAATCATTTATTAAATAAACGGCTGGCTCACTTTCCAGCTCTTTGCAGGAGCTTTGTCTTTTTTTATGTCCTGGGCCCTGTTGGGAGTCTGAGTAAGCCTGTGATGTCCTCTCAGAATTTTTTTAAATTTAAAATCATTTATTTTTAATTAGAAGATAATTGCTTTACAGTATCGTGTTGGTTTCTTGCATATATCAACGTGAAGTCAGTGACGGGTAGACGTAGTCTCCTCCCTCTTAATTCTTCCTTCCTCAGAATTGTTTTTAAATCTATAAAAATGTATTAGCAAGCAAAGAAAACCAATTATATTAAAATGCAGTTACTTAAAAAAAAACTAACAAATGCGTAATATGATAATATGTGTTTTTTTATTAACACACTAAATGACAAGGCCAGCGGGAAGTCTAATAACAACTGTAATTTTGAAGTGGCAACAACTTTAAATGATACTTCAAATAATCTGTGACTGATGTGATATGAAAATATCTGATTTCCACTGGTGACAGAGTTTAAATTACTGCTAATTTTTTCTTGTGATCCTTGGGCACCAGGTTAAAGATTCCTGTGGAGAGATCCATTAGCCCACGGATTCAAAAGAATTCATACAAAGGTCTCCACGTACGAAAGAGACTCTCCAAATGAAAAGCCAAGATTTTCTGTCAGACGTCCCTGAATTCAGCTTCCTGTGCCTGCCTCTTGTGGGCTTAGGGACCTTGCACATTCCTTAACTACTCAGCTTCAGAGTCATCGTTTGCTGAGTGGGGCTAATGGCAGTCACCGCCAGGGTCTGCTTTGATGCTTAAATGATAGAGAACCGTGCCTGACATGTAATCAATGCCCAGAAAATGGCAGCTACTATTTCTACTTTAATTATGCCGGTTCTTTTTGACGGGGAGGCTCCAGTGCTTTTAACAGAATCAAGCCGAGCCATTCACTGGTGACTCAAGTGAAAGTGTTCGTCTCTCGTTTCCAGCTCTTTGCAACCTCATGGGCTGTATAACCCACCAGGCTCCTCTGTCCACGGGGTTCTCCAGGTAAGAATACTGGAGTGGGTTGCCATTTCCTACTCCAGGGGATCTTCCCCACCCAGGGATCGAACCCTGGTCTCCTGATTGCAGGCAGATTCTTTACTGCCTGAGCCACCAGGAAGCCCCATTGGTAACTTAAGGGAGGGAACCTACCATGGGGTAGAAAGCCGTGGGCCCATGTATATCAGCTGATTCTTCTAAGAGGACTTCGGGCTTTTTATTAGAAATCGCCTTGATCAGAGGCGCTACAAGGCCAAAGAGGAATATACACAAGGGTGCTGAAGCCTTGCTGGTGGCATCCGCCCTCCAGGTGCAGCAGCCGGACCCAGACCGGGTGTTCCTCCAGCCCAGCTTACCCAGAACTACCCTGTTAGTGCTTGTAGTTTCCATGGGGTTCTTTTTTTTTTTTTTTTTCTTAATTAATCTTTTATATATGACTGCGCTAGGTCTTCGTTACTACAAGAGGGCTTTCTCAAGTTGCAGCAAGGGGGTGCCTTTCTTCATTGCGATGCACAGGCTTCTTATCGCAGTGGCTTCTCTTACTGCAGAGCAGGCTTCAGTAGCTGTGGCATGTGGGTTTAGTTACCCTGCAGCATGTGGGATCTTTCTGGACCAGGGATCAAACCCTCGTCCCCTGCATTGGCAGGTGGGTTCTTAACCACTGGACCACAAGCAGGGTCCTCCATGTGATTCTTAATAGCATCCTTTTTGCTCTTCGTAGCATCCCAGTCTGTATGCTATAATATTAGATAGTTACTGTGGGTAAGGACCACCCTTCCCTCTGAGCACCCAAGCCCCTGATGAAATTCTTTTGAAGGAACAGTTAATATGACACATTTTCCCTTCCTTAGCAGAATTCAGACAGGAAGTTTGCGGGCTCTGGATTCCTGGTCCTTTGCTTCCAGGCTTCCAGAGTCATTCTTGTATATGGGCTTTGGGCGTTTCTCAAGGTGGCTCAGTGGGTAAGGAGTTCACCTACAATGCAGAGACACAGGAGACGTGGGTTCGATCCCTGGGTGGGGAAGATCTCCTGGAGGAGGAAAACGGTAACCCACTCCAGTATTCTTGCTTGAAGAATCCCATGGACGGAGGAGGCTGGAGGGCTCCGTCCATAGGGTCACAAAGAGTTGGACATGACTGAAGCGACTGATATGCAGATGACACCATGCTTATGGCAGAAAGTGAAGAGGAACTAAAAAGCCTCTTGATGAAAGTGAAAGTGGAGAGTGAAAAAGTTGGCTTAAAGCTCAACATTCAGAAAACGAAGATCGTGGCATCCGGTCCCATCACTTCATGGGAAATGGATGGGGAAACAGTGGAAAGAGCGTCAGACTTTGTTTTTTGGGCTCCAAAATCACTGCAGATGGTGACTGCAGCCATGAAATTAAAAGACGCTTACTCCTTGGAAGGAAAGTTATGACCAACCTAGGTAGCATATTCAAAAGCAGAGACATTACTTTGGCAACAAAAGTACGTCTAGTCAAGGCTATGGTTTTTCCTGTGGTCATGTATGGATGTGAGAGTTGGACTGTGAAGAAGGCTGAGCGCTGAAGAACTGATGCTTTTGAATTGTGGTGTTGGAGAAGACTCTTGAGAGTCCCTTGGACTGCAAGGAGATCAGCCCTGGGATTTCTTTGGAAGGAATGATGCTAAAGCTGAAACTCCAGTACTTTGGCCACCTCATGCGAAGAGTTGACTCATTGGAAAAGACCCTGATGCTGGGAGGGATTGGGGGCAGGAGGAGAAGGGGACGACAGAGGATGAGATGGCTGGATGGCATCACTGACTCGATGGACGTGAGTCTGGGTGAATTCTGGGAGTTGGTGATGGACAGGGAGGCCTGGTGTGCTGCGATTCATGGGGTCACAAAGAGTCGGACACGACTGAGCGACTGAACTGAACTGAACTGAACTGAAGTGACTGAGCAAGTACTCACCATGGGCTTTGGAGGCAAAGAAACCTGGCAACAAAGTAACCGCCCATCCTGCTTTGCCTGGATTGGAGAGGTTTTTCCATATGCGGGGTTGTCAAGGTGAAAACTGAGGCAGTCAGGCTTGTTGGTCATGCTGTTAATAACTGGACTCAAACCCTGATTCCACTGTTTACCACTTGCGTGACCCTGGTTATTTTTTTTCCTCTCTGAGCCTCATTGTTTGGATGTCCCAGTGGGAATAACAATGTTTACCCCCACAGTAGTATTATAAGGATTAAGTAAGATAATATTTTTCATAAGGATTAAGGGAAGTACTATATAACCACTCCTCCAATGATTTCCATCCAAATAAAACTTAGTAATAAAACCCAAAGTCCTTATTGTGGCTTACGATGTCCTACACAGTCTGGTCCTTGGGCAGCTTCCAACATAACCCTTCCTGTCTCCCACCTCCCTTTGATCCCTCCGTGCAAGCGCTGGCCCTCACACTGGCCCTTGCACACCACGCTGACGCCTCCTCTGGGCCTTTGCACTTGCCTCCCTTCTGCCCGGGATGCTGGTCCTGAGATCTCCTCACCATAGCCTCTGTATCAGCGACGTCTCTACAGAGAGCGCTTCCCTGGTCATCATCTGAAACGGCTTCGCTGTCACTCCCTGTTGCTGTCCGGCTGCACTGTCTTCCCTCACAGCGCTGTCACCGCCTGATGCTGTGTTCACTGCTGCTGTCTGGGCTGCACCGGGCGCGTCTGCGCTCTGTGGCCCTTCGCGGCAGCGCGCGGGCTTCTCAGCGGTTGCAGCGTGCAGGCTTAGTTGCCCCACAACATGTGAGATCTTAGTTCGCCAGCCAGGATCCTGGTCGGACCTACGTTCCCTGCATAGAAAGGCAGTCTTTTTCTTTTTTTTTTTTAAAATAAATTTATTTATTTTTAAATTGAAGGATAATTAATTGCTTTACAGAATTTTGTTGTTTTCTGTCGAACAACAGCACGAGTCAGCCATAGTTACACACGTGTCCCCTCCCTCTTGAACCCCCCTCCCACCTCCTTCCCCATCCCGCCCCTCTAGGTTGATACAGAGCCCCTGTTTGAGTTTCCTGAGACATACAGCAAATTCCCGTTGGCTATTTTACACATAGTTAAGTTTCCATGTTACTGTCTCCATACATCTCACCCTCTCCTCCCCTCTCCCCTGAAACGCAGATTCTTAACCACTGAACCACCAGGGAAGTCCCTAATATTAATTTATAAACCATCATATTCAGTTATCTAATACTTGGCTTCTCCATTGATCTATACATTCCCTGAAGCAGATACTCAGTTTTAGTCACTGACTCTATCTCCCCTATGCCTTGAGCAGTGGCTAGCGAGGGCAGGCAGTACTTTTAGAAGGAAATGAACACATCGGACACAGCAGCAGAGTTGCTGGAAGACCCAGCAACCAGAACCAGCTTCTGCTGGACTCAGAGCTGAGTCCGGGAAATGGTCCCCATCCTTGCGGCTGCTCCTCTGTGGGCCTTTGGGAAATGCTAGGAAGGTCTGCTGGTACCTGTATGTGCTTCAGGAGATGCTCCCCAGTTTGCTCATCAATCGGCTACATCCATGGGGTTGCAAAGAGTCAGACATGACTGCAGTGACTGAGTGCATGGCACGTGACTGGCAAGTGCCACACCACATGTTCATCAGCAGTCCCACCAGCTAAGCCCACAGGCTCTCTTCCATTGCTGGAGTCCGTTTCTGGGGCAAAGATGAAGAGGCATCCTTTCTGAGGCAGGATGTGAGGTGGAAGATAACTTTGAAAGCCAGGATTAACCTAAAATCACATTAGCCAAGTTATGCCTGAAAATCCCTTGAGCCTAAATCTCCCGTGGTGTGGGTATGGCCTGGCATATACAGCTCTGGGGCCCTTTTTGTACATGTTCAGGTTGAAGATCCTCTGAGCCAGACTAAAGAGACGAGCACAGGGAGCCTGTCTGTGCCCACGTGCTTGCGCGCAGTCAGCCCTCCCCGTCCCAGGACGACTGTCCCAGCAGGGAAGGTGGTGGTGGAGAGCTGGGGAGCGGCCTTGCTTATCACGGGGCTCAGCTCCACGCACACAGTTCAGTCTCTGTGGCCTTGATGGGACTTCATGGCTTTGTTTGCAGTTGTGAGAATTAATGGGGAGAGTGGTCATTGTGAAAATGTGTATATTTGTGTGGTAGGAGGGAAGGGAGACAGGTGAATTAAATTCAGCCTAAAAATTAAGTGTACACATGCATTTCACACTGACTCCTCAGTCACCAGTATTTTCATGTTTTAAAGATGCCAAGGGCAGTGCTGCTTTCTCTGAAAAGAGGAAAGCTAGAACCATCCGTTCATCCTATATCTTCCTCCTCTATATTCTGGAGCGGCGAAGGGCGCACAGAGGTGAAC
Organism: Bison bison bison; assembly: GCF_000754665.1. Lineage (NCBI taxonomy): Eukaryota > Metazoa > Chordata > Mammalia > Artiodactyla > Bovidae > Bison > Bison bison. Next base: position 8,439,321 of record NW_011494715.1, on the reverse strand, counting down.
GGCTTCAGCAGAGTCCCCTCCCTTGGGCCGCTTACATTCCAGAAGTGGAGACAGACGGTGGACTGGTGAACAGATATGCCTTGGCCGGCGAGGGTGTGGAGAAGCTGGGCCCTGACACGCTGTGGGTGGGAATGTGAACCGCCAGCCACTCTGGAGGACCAGCTGGCGGTTCCTCAGACGTTTACATATAGAGTTACCATGTGACCCAGAAATCCTACTTCTAGATCTGTACCCAAGAGAAAATGAAAACACATGTCTACGCAAAAACTTGAAGGTTTACCGACAGAGTTATGTGTGACAGCCAAAAGGAAGACACGGCCGGACGCCCACCAACTGCTGAACGTCTTAAAAAATTATGTAACGTGTCTATACAGTGGAGAATTATTAGGCCATACAAAGGAATGATGCGCCCAAGTGTGCTACACCCTGGGTGGGCCTCGCAAACACTATGCTAAATGAAAGTAGCCAGTCACAAAAGACCACATGTTACATGATTCTATCTATAGGAAATGTCCAAAATAGGCAAATCTAGGACAAAAAGTAGATGAGTGGTTTGCTTAGGGCTGAGAAAGGGGATAATAGTGATATCCAGAGGGTACCGAGTTCCTTTTTGAGATGATGAAAATGTTCTAAAATTGACTGTGGTGATGGTTACACAGGCTATGAATATACTAAAAACCATGAAATTGCACACTTTAAGTGGATGAATTATATGGTTTGTGAATGATATCTCAATAATGCTGTTAAGAACAAAACAAGTACATCCTGGACCATCACGAAGAAAATTACTATGCAGAAAATAGAGCAGGAAGAGGGGATACAGAGATTTTGGGAGAGAGCAGTGTGCTTTCAGATGAAATGGGCAAGAAATTCCTGTATGAAGAGGTGGCATCTCTGCCAAGATGGACTAGAGTGAGGCCATGAGCACAGTGAGTGTCTGGGGAACATCCAGCAGGGCACCTGGAGGAAGGGCCCTGTGGCAGGGGTGTGTGGCCATGTTAGGAGCGTGTATGTCTGGGGCAGAGGGAGCACATGGAAAACTGGCAAGAGGCTGGCAGGCAGCCACCCATTCCGGACGGCCTCGGGTTGATGACCAGGGGAGGCGCGGAGGGCTGTGCAGCCTGCCTGGAGGCCCGGAGGTGAGAGCCCCCAGCAGACCTGAAGATCTATGTGTGGGCGCCCAGCCCCAGCCACCAGGTGGGCTGACCTCCATCCTTGGCTGCCTTACTGGGTATTCAGCCCTTCTCATCTCATTGTCAGATGCACTAACTGAGTCATTTCACTGTGAGCTTATGTTCCTAGGAGGGAAGTAGCTGAACCCTTGCAAAGAAAATGGGGGAAAAGGTTAAACTGTAATGTGTAAGTCATATCCTCACCTTCTGTCCAAAGGTTTATAAAATTAGGGTGCATGCACAGTCCGTGTATATTAAAAGACTTCTGCCCAGACTAGTTAGGTTCAAGTGATTGAGGGATGTAAACATGTAATTTCCTGGTGAGAGACTTTCATTTCTAAGCTATGAAAAAGATTTGCATGACACTGCTATTTCAAGAGCAAGTTATTTTCTCAGTTTTCTTCTCTTAACAATGCAGAATGACTTTGTCATTGTTGTTCAGTCTCCAAGTCGTGTCCAACTCTTTGCAAGCAAGCCAGGCTGCCCTGTTCTCTACTATCTTCCAGAGTTTGCCCAAATTCATGTCCATTGAATCAGCAATGCTATCTAACCATCTCATCTTCTGCCTCCCCCTCCTCCTTTTGCCTTCAATCTTTTCCAGCATCAGGGTTTTTTCCAGTGTATTGGCTCTTTGCATCAGGTGCCCAAAGTATTGGAGCTTCAGCTTTGGCATCAGTCCTCCAATGAATATTCAGGGTTGATTTCCTTTAAGATTGACTGTTTGGATCTCCTTGCAGTCCAAGGGACTCTCAAGAGTCTTCTCCAACACCACAGTTCAAAAGCATCAATCCTTCGATGCTCAACCTTCTTTATGGTCCAAGTCTCACATCTGTACCGTGACTACTGGAAAAACCATAGCTTTGACTATACGAAACTTTGTCGGCAAAGTGACGTCTCTGCTTTTTAAGGGGAGGGTCAAGTCCAGCGTAGACTTGGTGTAACGTGAGTCGGCGAGTGTTGGCCTTGCTGCAGAAACACCATCCATGCTCCCAGGTGTTCTTCAGCCACGTTTCTAGATGGGTGGTTAGGATGTCTTGCTTCTGCCATGGTTTGTGATAAGGTTGCTGCTGATGAGATGGAATGAGGTTTGCAAGTCTAATGGGACCCAAAGAGCAGGACTGTGGGGATGAGAGTTCCAAGCTGGGATTCTGGACCCATGAATGGCTGGACCACAGGTGGGCTCAGGACAGTGCTAGAGCCCACTCCACGGGCATATGGGAGCTGATGGTTAAATCTGCAGGAACCTCACAAGCTGGATGTTAAACACAGCTTTAAAAAAAATTTAACTTTATTGAAGTATAGTTGATGTACAATGTTGTGTTAATTTTTGCTGTACAACAAAGTGACTCAGGTATACATACATGTATACACTAATATATACACACATATATATTTCATATTGTCCCCTGTTAAATATAGTTTATGAAAAATTTAAAATTCTGCAAATGTATAATTAAATAAAGGATGTTAAACACAAAGGATAAGCTAAGTGAAAGAAGCTACACATAAAAGGATAAATACTGTGGGATTCTACTTTTATGAGGTACCTGGAACAGGGACATTCATAGAGACAGAAAGAATAGAGGTTCCCAGGGCCTTGGGGAGGGAGAAGGGAATAGGAGTTATTGATTGATGGGGGCAGAGCTTCTGACTGGGATCGTGAAAACATTCTGGAAATAGTGGTGATGGTTATGCAACATTGTAAATATTGTTAATGCCCCTGAATTGGACACTTACTGGCTCAAGTGGTCAATTTGATGTATATTTTACAACATCTATATAACTTGAAACAAATACTCAAAACTCATAACTTTCTAATGGTTTTCCTACATTTTACTATTGCTCTTGAGATTACTTACTTGTATGGTGGAAACAATACATGGCATTATTACACATCTTTTCCCAACTCTGTGTCCAGTGGCTGAAGCTCCAGCTGACATAGTGGAGCAGGAAAGCTGCCCCGTCAACCTCAGAATTGTGGGGGAAAAAAATGACTCAAGTTACAAAATTTTGACATGGTTTATTACTCGGTGATTGAGCTTCCCCAGTGGCTCAGCTGTAAAGAATCTGCCTGGCAATGCAGGAGACCCAAAGATTACTGGTTTGATCTCTGGGTTGGGAAGGTCCCTTGGAGAAGGAAATGGCAACCCACTCCAGTATTCTTGCCTGGAAATCCCATGGATAGAGGAGCCTGGTGGGCTATAGTCCATGGGGTTGCAAAGAGCCAGATACAGCTTAGCAACTAAACCACAGCAACAAAGGGGAAGTCAGGATCCCTGGTCAGGGAATTGAGGTTCTGCAAGTCAAGTGGCACGGCCACCAAAACAAACAAAAGTCAGTCAACAAGAATGAAGTAAGGATACACAC